>NC_035436.2:22084882-22402382 GCF_002127325.2 Helianthus annuus | reverse complement strand
GAGAACGTTTTTTTTTTCTTTTGAATTATAGTAGTGTAACATATATTTGATTAAGTAAAAAACTTTATACAATATATTAGTTTAATATTATTAGTATACCCAAATTTTAAATTGAAATTGATGTAACAATTTGACAATATAAAAGAATGCAACTTAAAGATTTGGGTCGGTGTTTGCTACATAACGGAGATGTCAGTTAAACGGAAAATGATAACTCTACCAATTGGTTATGTCAATTTTGGTTAAATGGTTATGTCAATGGTTTAAGCCCAAACTTTTTTGGTTAAAATTGGTCCATTATTATTACTAATGCGTGTTTTATTTCCGTCATTAAATAAAAAATTGGCTTCTCCTTTTTACACGTGATGTGGGATAAAATATCTGTTGTCCCTTTTTTAAACGTGAATTCTCAACTAAAATTTTTCAACAATGGATGTGGTGGCGACAATTTACAGTGCGATACTTATTTTTGTTAGTTTATCAATCCATCTCTCGTGATATATTATATCGTACTTCTATTAGTTTTCTTCTTCATAGAATCGGTATGATTTATCTTTATAACATAAGGCTTACATGTCTCAAATAATAATTTGAGATTAAAATTAGCAAGTACACACCAATAAACAAACATGCGAATAAGAAAGAAATCAATCATTATTTAATATATAAAAATCTGAGTCATGTACTTGCATTTGGTATGCAGGTTATATTTTCTCGTAGTATTGTTGAGATTTACATTATTGCTACAAGAGACATATTTCTATTGCTTGTTTGCCTAGGCTATACTTTCTCATAGTATTGTTGAGATTTACATTATTGCTATAAGGGCTATATATTAATATTGCTTGTTTGCCTATTTGTTACAACGTGCTTCTTAAATTTCAACTATTGGTGCTACTTAAATTTCTACTATTTTGAAGTAATAGCAAAAAAAATTAACAGAAACTATTGTAGGTCCCTTTTCGCGGAGGATGACGAACCTAAACCTTGTTATACAAACCTACTAGCGAGTGCGGAATCCAAGCTAGCAAGCAAACCGAGTTAGTAGCAAGTAGAGAAACAAACACACAAAGATTCACCGATTAACACTAGTCGTATTAATGCAATGAGGGTTCGGTTACAAGCTCAATGTTTACAAATCTAACATGTAAACTCTCAAGTGTGTGTGTGTGTGAGTTCTGGACAGAATCCTCTCAACACTCTCTATCTCTCGGTGCAAATGACAGAACTTCAGAACTAACTCACACTCAACACATGCATGGGTATATATACCCAGCTCAGCAGGTCTGGATCGAAGGATCTGATAGATGGTCCGAAGGATCATCTATCGATCATAGTTCACACGAAAGATCAGCATGGACCTCGAAGGATCATCCTTCGAGGTCTAATGGTCGAACCATGGTCGAACCATATCTTTCGATCACCTCGAAGGATCAGGTGTATCCTTCGAGGCTATCCTTCGATCAGAACCTCTTTCAACTGTTGTCCAAGTCAAACCGGAGGATGGTTGACTTGGTCAACTTACAACATAAATCAGGACATCGTTTATATCAGACCGAATACAGACAAAGTACAGACACAAGTGCACCAACAAACTCCCCCTTGGCTGTAGCTTTGTCTTTGATCTCTAACTTTGTCTTGTTCTTCTAAAAGTGTAGACTCGTCTTGAACTTCGACGGTCTTTGGTCTTCAAGTCTTCAAGACTCTGATGTCCTATCATGTTTTCAATGTCGGAGGATCTTCAAAGTCTTCACGTCTTGAAAGTAGAAAGTGTATCAACAAACTACCCGTATCATGTAGGAAGTGTGCTGACAAACTCCCCCTTAACATAAGCTCCCCCTTGAGTTATGCTCGTGAAATACTTTAACTTTATGAAGTAAGATCCTTCGAGGTGATGATGATGGCCAGCGGCAACTCGATCATCTTCATTCATTGAGTGCCTTCGTGTCTTCATTCCAAAGCTCGTCAACGACCATGTTCTCCTAGCCTTTAGAATCTGCACATGCAAGAAATCTAAACGCGTAATGAGAACAATTGCTTGGAATATAGTATAAACAAATGACACACGAATGACCATGTCATAATCAAACACCGTCCGACAGTTTGAAAGTTTAATAAAATTTGTCAATTTTAGTTTTTAGCTTTCAAAACATGCAAATTTCGACCGTTTATGAAGATTTAGTCAGTTCGGTTTTCAGTCAGGTTTCAGGTAACGAAGACTTGAGCTCCAACATCGTACGATCGAAAATAAAGCAGAAATAAAATCTTTTTGGCTTTTATAAAGTTTATATTAAAACAAGCCTAAAATCTTTTTGGTATTTTTGAAATTAAAAGACAACAATTTAAAATCCTTTGAGTGTTATCAAACGACATCACCGCTAATGTCGTGCTGATATGCACCAAACGACGAAACTGTTTAAAAGAAATAATAAAAGTTAAACAGTAAATAAATAAATATATACAAACATTCTTTTTGCGAGTTTCGAGGGTAAGAGAATCATATCAGTGTACGGTCATGCCAAAACACTCTTGTTGTTCAGTTAGTTAACATTAAGATAAGCATCCTATAACAATTATCGGTATTGTTGTCCACTTAAGCTCAACTTATCAGATGTAATCATGGCGAGGGGATACGTTAAGGTATGATTTATACTTACCGACCGGTGTTCATCCACATCACGACACATTCCCGTATCAAGGTATGCACGAGAGTTCATCTTACCGGTGAGTATACCGATTATCATCTGTTTGACCGTATAAGTTGTGAGATACTCACTTATTTTGATTCGAAAACAAGCCCTTTGTGATATAATCACTTATTGATGAGGAACTTGATTTTCGTATGCATGAGGGCACAGGTGCAAGTCCGTGAACAGGTCAGTACTTCCGTACAGCAGAGAGACGAACTTGACACCCGGATAAATGTGATATTTTATCACTTATTTGATATGGACATGTGATTGTTTATCACTTATTGAGGTCGAATGCAGTATGAATTATGTACACGTATGTATAGTATCATGGAAGATCTTAGACTTAGTCTATTTATAGAAGCAACCATGATACCCAGATGATAAGCAGCATAAAGACCGAATATCTCAGAACCTCGGCAATCTATCAAACGAAATTTCGGTACTAAGACCATATGCCAATGAATGGTTCCCACCTGGTCTTCAGTCGATTAAGATTTATATCACCCTGCACACTTTAAAATGATTGTGAGCCTACCGATACATCTTATATAGAGCTGCTTATCGTTTTGCATTTAAGGTTTAAAGAGGTTTGGATAGACCACTGATGTACTATCATTTTCTCTTTTGCTCGCCAGGAAACTCATTTTTGTTTTTCTATTGTTTTTGTGTTTTTGAAATTTTTCGATGTTTTTGGATTTTCAGATATTTGGATTTACTCCCCCTAAAATCAATAAACTAAGATAAATTTAAAAACACACAAAGATATTTACAAAAATGATTTTCCGATGTTGGTTTTACTCTTGCTTGACCTTAATGCCGTTTACCAATAATAAAAAGTCAAATCTTGATTTGTCAAAAGCTTTGGTAAATAAGTCGGCACGTTGGTCATCGGTGTGGACCTTAACAACATCGATTAGCCTTTTCTCAAAGCAATCACGTATGAAGTGATATTTGATTTCGATGTGTTTGGTCTTTGAATGCTGCACAGGATTTCTAGTGATATCTAAAGCAGCAGAATTATCAACGTAAATAGGAGTAGTTAGGAATTCAAAACCGTAGTCCCGCATTTGTTGTTGAATCCAAAGTACTTGGGAGCAACAACTTGAAGCAGCAATGTATTCAGCTTCGCATGTTGATGTAGCTACACACGTCTGCTTCTTGCACTGCCATGTAACTAGTCGATTTCCTAAAAACTGACATCCAGCCGTTGTGGACTTGCCGTCGATTTTGCATCCGCCAAAATCAGAATCACTGAAAGCTACCAATTCAAAGTTATTATCCCTAGGGTACCACAGACCAGTGTCAGGGTACGCCTTCAAATAACGAAAAATCCTTTTAACAGCAGCAAGATGTGAGGCCTTCGGGTTAACTTGATATCTAGCAAGCAGGCACGTTGGGTACATTATGTCTGGCCTTGATGCTGTGAGATACATGAGAGATCCGATCATGGCGCGATAGATAGAAGGGCTAACAGCTTCTCCCTTCAAGTCTGGAGTAATTCCGTGATTAGTTGGCAATGGGGTACCAATGGGCGTTGCATCAGACATCTGGAACCGGCTCAAGATGTCACCAACATATTTAGTCTGATGGATGAATATCCCAGACTCCGTTTGTTGTACTTGTAGGCCCAAGAAGAAGGTCATTTCCCCCATAGCACTCATCTCGAATTTATCCTGCATAATGCGCTCGAATTCCCTACACAAGACATCATTAGTAGAACCAAAAATAATGTCATCAACGTATACCTGTACCAGAAGAAGATCTCCATCTTGTTCTTTGATGAAGAGAGTACAGTCGATAAGACCTCTGCGAAAACCGTTCTCCAGCAGATAGTGTGATAAGGTTGCATACCAAGCTCGAGGTGCTTGATGAAGACCATAAAGAGCTTTGTTGAGCAACCAAACCCGATCGGGATGGATAGGATCTTCAAAACCTGGAGGTTGTTCGACATATACCTCTTCTTCAACCACACCATGTAAAAATGCACTTTTCACGTCCATTTGATAAACCTTGAATCCTTTGAAGGACGCATAGGCTAGAAAGATTCGAATTGCTTCGAGACGTGCCACTGGTGCATAGACTTCGTTGTAGTCGATCCCTTCAATCTGACGAAAACCTTGAACGACTAAACGAGCTTTGTTTCGGATAACAACTCCGCGGTCATCCTTTTTGCATTTGAAAACCCAACGGGTACCAATCTTCTTGTATCCAGCAGGTTTCTCTACTAGTTTCCAGACACCCAGCTTCTGGAATTGTTGCAGTTCTTCCTGCATTGCTTCAACCCAAGCATTATCTTTCAAGGCTTCTTTCCACGTTCTTGGTTCTTCTTGTGAGACATAACACGCGAAGGACCAGTCGTTTTGTTGTCCGGATTCTCGAATGGCTGCATACAAGCCTGCATTGTTGTTGTTTCGCAACATGTTTCTTGTTTGTACGCCACTTTGTACATTTCCAATGATGTTTTGTTGAGGATGGGTATTATGAATCCTTGTTTCTGGATTATCTGGAACTGGAACATTTATACCCAGGTTGTTAAGATTAAGATCAACAACCAATTCAAGACCCGGAATTGACGAAGAGGATGATGCAGTAGCCTCAGCTGTTCTATGAGCATCTACTGGAGGAGTACCCTCTGAAGTACCATGAACTGCTGTTGTAGGAGCTTCTTGATCTGCATCTAGAAATTCATCATCCTCTGAAGATTCGTTCAATTCGTTTGCATCATGAAAATCCTCATTGTTGAGAGTATTGTTGTTCACCGAAGACGATGGTTCTTGATTCACAAGAATTGGACGAACCACCGGTGAAACTGTTGCATTGTCACTCTCGAAAAACATCCTAGCCGCAGCATTTTCTTCAGCGGCTTCAACATTGATCGAATTGAAAAAGTCATCGTACTCAAACATCCAAGGTTGACCCGGATTTTTGACTGGCAAGGTGTGCCTTTGTACTCTGACCTCAGACCATTCCTCGACCCTTTTAGTCTCTAGATTCCAGACTCGTAAGTTAGGGGTGGCATACCCAAGAAAGTATCCATCAATTGCTCTTGCCCCAAACTTTCCATTAGGATCGATGATTGTGCATGGAGCTCCAAACGGTTCGAGATAAGACAAATCTGGTTTCCGTTTTTGAAGAAGCTCAAAGCAGGTCTTGTTGTGTCTTTTGACTGTAAGGACTCTGTTCAATGTGTAACATGCAGAGGCCACAGCTTCAGTCCAGAATGGAATGGGTAACTGTGACTCTACCAACATTGTCCTAGCAGTCTCGATCAATGTGCGGTTCTTACGTTCAGCGACACCATTCTGTTGAGGAGTATAAGCTGCACTAAACTCATGAAGAATACCCTTTGAAGTGCAAAACTCCGCCATGGAATGATTCTTAAATTCAGTACCATTGTCGCTACGTATCCGCCTAACCTTCAACTTATACAAATTCTCAATCTGAATGATCAAGTTTTTGATAATGCCAAAGGTTTCACTCTTGTGTGCCATGAACGCAACCCAAGAAAATCTTGAATAATCATCAGTAACCACGAGGCAGTATTGATCACCCCGAATACTCTTGTGCTTGACAGGACCGAACAAATCCATGTGCAAACGTTCAAGAGAAACTGCCACTGTGTTGATCTTCTTTGTAGGGTGCTTCTTCTTTGTTTGCTTTCCTTTCTGGCACGAAACACAGATGTCTTGAAGATGGAAATTTTTGAGGGGAACACCATTCACCAATTCATTTGAAACCAAATGATTCATTTTGCGTAAGTGAATGTGACCCATTCGTCTGTGCCAAGAGATAGTGTCTTTTTCTGTGGCTTTGGAAACGAAACAAGTTGCTTGTGCAGACGTAGTAATAGCCTGGCTCATGTCAAGGACGTACAAATCATTTATCCTTGGAGCCGACAAGAGAATCCATTCTTTTGGAATTTTGAAGCCGGGTTTCAGCACATAACATCCATTAGCATCAAAGTGGACTGAAAATTTCTTGTCACAAATTTGAGAAACACTAAGAAGATTGTGATCAAGTTGTTGCACAAAATTGATCTTGTCAAAGCTGACAATCCCGTTAGATATCATTCCTTCACCCGTTATGTATCCACCTTTATCTCCAGCAAAAGCAACATAACCTCCTCTAATAGATTTAACGTCGTAGAGAAGCTTCATGTCGCCTGTCATGTGCCTGGATGCCCCACTATCAACAATCCAATGACTACTGATAGTTCCTCCTGAAGCACCCTGCACATGAACTCAAATGAATTAGTTGGAGATGGGGACCCAAGCCATTGTGGTCTTGGGTCTTCCATTTTCATCAATGACAATAACTTCTTGTCTTTGATGGTTGGTGAATTGTGATGGTCCCCCTGATTCAACAACCGTTTTTGGTTTCCAAGTCTGTTTGGTTTCACCAGTGTTTTTCTTTAAAATTTTAACTTCTTGATGATTTGAAGTTTTAGAATTTTCTGGTTTTACAACAACAGATTGTTTATGAACCACATCGGTTTTAATCGCTTTTTCAATTTTCTTGACCTGTTGCCGTTTCTGTTTCTTTTCCCTTTCTTTTACAAGTCGGGGATCTTGTTTTGTGGAAACAGATGGCTTACGGTCAGTCTTACCACGGGGATCATCAACCTTTCCTTTCTGCTTATGAAGATATGGGCAGTTTCTAATAATGTGCCCAATGGTTCCACACTCAAAACATGATCTTCGTTCTACAAACCCCGAAGAATCATGTGATCGTCTAGCCGATGATGTTGAACTTTGTGAACCCGAGGTACTAGGTTTTGAACTACTTGGTTCATTTCTTTTCTCGACAAAAGCTTTCTTGACAAAATCTAAGTTAGATTGATTTTCAAACTTCTCAATTTTGTCTGTTCCCGTCGATTTCACAAAGTTAACATTCTTCTTCTTCTTTTGGTTCGGCTTCTTTTGCACTGGAGCCGGTGCTTTACCTTTGGGTTTGGTGTGATTTTGCTGTGTTGGCACTGTTGGCAATTTCTTGTTGCCAAATTGCTTTCGAACTTCAGCCTTTGGGATTGGAGGACACTGGGTGACTGTAACTTTAGGTCCTGCCTTTCCCAAGAACTTACTCGTCGAATTCTCAAAGACTTTGCAGATTAAGGATTGATTAACATTCTTAATGGGAAAATCTTTGTCTGAGTAAATTTTATCATCACCAACTAGAGTGTACAGCAAATTCACACTCTCCGGCTCTCCTGCAGATGAGGACTCAGTTGCAACAGTCTTAGCGGGTTGAACAGGGGGATCACATAGAATGTGATTCTCAAGAGGTATGTCCTCATTTTTGACTACCGCATCAGACTTTGCTGGAACAGTATCGTCAGATTCATCATCAGACGAATCAGCATCCTCAATCACAACTGGAGGATCTTGATTCTGTTCAGCACTCACAAATGTATCTGCTGACACATCTGAATCTAAGGATACTTCCTTTTGGTATCCGAGTCCTGCAGCAAACTCCTTAACATCTAGAGGCACAGTAGGTTCAAAGAAAACTCTGTCCTCTTCATCAGGCATGGCGTCATAATTATGTCTCACTGGTGGTGGACACTTCTTGTAGCCAATGCATGTGACATCTCTCTTTTCCTTCTGAACGTCAATGATGTGATCTAACACATAGCTAGAACTCAAATAACTGTCTAGCTTGAGTTGGATCGCATCACTTTCGGTTTTCACACAAGCCATCTTTTTTTGCATACTCTCAAGGCGAGATATATACAAATTAATATCAGTTTGTTTTCTTGAAACCATTTTAGTCAGTTCAGTTTTATCCTTCTTTAATGTTTCAATTACTGACTTAAATTCTTTTTCATGGTTTTCATAAAACATGTTGGCTTCTGTGCATTTAGAGAGATCCACAGTCAACTTCTGATTGTGGAGAAAGGTCACATCATATTTTTCTTGCAAAGCGTCATGCTTACTTTGCAAGTCACTCAAATTCTCATTCACAGTAGTATGTTTGTCTTGCAAGTCAAACAAACTAGCTTGTAAAGCATCATGTTTGCCTTGCAACTCAGACATACTTTTCTCAAGATCAGCACATCTAGCATGCAACCTAGCACATTCATCACAATTAACAGCAGTGGGTTCATCGACACATACCTGACTTGATGAACCGTCGACATTAGCCATAAAGGCTGAATGGAGAGAAGACGAAGAGTAAGCAGCTTGATCCACCAGAATAGATCTTCTTTGAGTTTCTGCTACAGCTTCCCCCAAGAGTTCATCAATGTCAATATCATCCGAAACATTAGATGTCTCACCCACATGATCATCACCAGAGTTGGATGATTCTTCATCAACACTCCTGCTGTATCCAGAGGAGTCTTCATCTTCAGACGATTCATCACCACTGGCAGAAGATTCTCCACCATTGGTGTGAACCAGCTCCTTCACAATCTGAGCAAAACATGCTGTTCCATCAGGAGCATCACCACCCAACTGGATTGACCAGTCACAACCTTCATCCACCTGAACTGCAAGTGCTCGGTTGGTTTGGTTGTTGACAGGCACCAATGTACGATCATTGTTTCTGTTCTGCTGGTTGCCTTGGTTCCTGAAGGGGTTTTGATTCCCGTGCTGGGCTGGCTTTGTACATTCCCGTTTAAAGTGGCCCCGTTCACCACAGTTGAAGCACTTAACAGCTTGCTTATCGAACCCATACTTGGTGTCTCGCTTACTCTCCAAGCTGGTTCTTCCAGTACTTTCCATCCAATCCTTTGCTCTTCTCACAGCACTCGCAAAGGCCCACTTGATGTCCATCAAGTCCATCTCTTCCTTATCAATCTGCCAGTAATCTTCTTGTGTCAGATTAATGTTTCCAATCTGACCTTCTATCAACCCACAGTACGCGCTCACTACAGTGTTAAGCAGCTCCATGTGTTCCTTAGCTACTTCTACACTGATTTTAGAAAAACTTGAAGTGTCAAGCTGTACTGGATTTGACTTTGATTGTTGACCTGCAGCAGATGATGTTCCTCCATAACAGGCATATTGTGGTTGTTGAACAGGAGGAGGAGGAGGTGGTTGTATTGGATTTCCATACAAATCTGTGGTTGGAGGCGGCTTTACAGGAACTTGCACTGGATTGCCGTACATATCCGTGCTTGTGACAAACGCCGTTTGAAGTGGAGCATGTGAACCGGCTTTTGCAGATGAAGTAGTGGAGGTGCCATAATACATCTCTGGATTCTGTGGCACTGCAACTCTCTTTGCCTTCAACGTTTCTTCCTGATCCTTGTTCTCCAGAAGCTGCACGAAATCGTTGATATTGGTAGTTCTCAACGTTCCGTTGTACTTCAAGATTTCCAGGAAGTTATTCCATTGAGGCGGCAATGCATCGGCAAACTTCTTTACCACCTCTGTTGGAGTCGTTGTGACTTCAAAGTTTGTCAGCTCAGTAAGCAGGTGATAGAAACGGCTTGTCATATCTCCCAAGGACTCCTTATCCATACATGTGAAGCCATCAAATTCTTTCTTCAGTAGATCTCGTCGTAGTTGACGTGTGGCTTCATTACCTACTCCTCTTGTCTTCAATGCATCCCACAACTTCTTCGTAGTCTTGAAACTGACGAACTGATGATAAATATCCTTGCTCAGTGCTTGAGTGAGGATAGCGTATGCTTTCTTTTCTAAGTCATACGTCTTCTTTTGTTCATCAGGAAGATCGGCAAATGTAGCTGTCGAAGAAGCAGCAACCTCGATAGTTTGATCGAATTCCGTAATGAACCGTAACCACAATTCTGTATTTTGACCAAGAATATATGTATGGAAACGATCAACCCATCCCGGATATTCATGAAGATGCATCAACTTTGGAGGCCTGTTTAAACTTCCGGTTTCACTTTCGCTTAGTAGAAGACTTTGAATACTCGGAGTTTGATTTGAAACAAACGCCCATTGACCAGCTGGAGTGGCATTTGCTTGTGAGGATGTAGAAACTGGAGATTCGGCCCATGATGGAGATTGACTGGTATTCATGTATTTTCCACTGTCTGGAGCCGGACTTCCCCACCAACTCGGATTCATGATAGATAAGCAAAATAAATGCTAAGTAAGAAAGATCCGAAAGATAACACAACCGAAAGATCCTGGTCGAAAGATCTGAAATCACAGAAACTTGTTAACAATAAACAAACCTCAATCGAAAGATATAACCTTGTTCGAAGGATCAACAGTACTCGAAAGATTACTGTTGACTCTCGAACAATGATTTCGAAAGATTCAAGAACTCGAAAGATTCCCTTTGAAAGATCCTTATCTTTCGAGCCAAATCCTTATCTTTCGAACAACAGATCTCGAAAGATTCACCAATACGAAGGATCCTAATCTTTCGGACACTAGTCTTTCGAAAAGATTCCTCTGTCGAAGGATATGTTTCAGACTTCGAAGGATGGGTCGAAGGATATAAATCTTTCGAGCCCTCCTTGATCGAAAGATATCGAAGGATGATCTTTCGATGTCGAAAGATATCTTTCGAGAGGCTCTGACACAACTGACTTTGATGTGAAAGGTTGGTGAAAAGGTGACAGGTTGGTAAGGTCAAACTTTCGGCAAAAGGGGATGTCAGATCAACTTTCCCACCAACTTTTGAAAGATTGCCCAAAAAGGATAACCTTATCCTTAAGCCAGTCACCGGAAACACACCGGAATACCACCGGAAAACACAAAGTTTTCTAAAAACCAATTTTATGTTACCCAACCCAAACTTGAACACTCCCGGTTAGTTCAGACACGTTTTTACTCAAAGAAAATGCAAGAAACTTAGTAAAAACAGGTGCAAAACCAGGTGTTTCAACACACCACAACTTGTAAAAACCCGGTTTTAAACAAGGTAAAGAGCGAGGCTCTGATACCACTTGTAGGTCCCTTTTCGCGGAGGATGACGAACCTAAACCTTGTTATACAAACCTACTAGCGAGTGCGGAATCCAAGCTAGCAAGCAAACCGAGTTAGTAGCAAGTAGAGAAACAAACACACAAAGATTCACCGATTAACACTAGTCGTATTAATGCAATGAGGGTTCGGTTACAAGCTCAATGTTTACAAATCTAACATGTAAACTCTCAAGTGTGTGTGTGTGTGAGTTCTGGACAGAATCCTCTCAACACTCTCTATCTCTCGGTGCAAATGACAGAACTTCAGAACTAACTCACACTCAACACATGCATGGGTATATATACCCAGCTCAGCAGGTCTGGATCGAAGGATCTGATAGATGGTCCGAAGGATCATCTATCGATCATAGTTCACACGAAAGATCAGCATGGACCTCGAAGGATCATCCTTCGAGGTCTAATGGTCGAACCATGGTCGAACCATATCTTTCGATCACCTCGAAGGATCAGGTGTATCCTTCGAGGCTATCCTTCGATCAGAACCTCTTTCAACTGTTGTCCAAGTCAAACCGGAGGATGGTTGACTTGGTCAACTTACAACATAAATCAGGACATCGTTTATATCAGACCGAATACAGACAAAGTACAGACACAAGTGCACCAACAACTATATCTATGTGAAACACTAAATTTGACAACTTATGAGACAATAATAAAGGCAACCAGGGCCATCATTATTCATTAGTGAAAATGAGATAGAAGTTTTATGATCATATAAGTCATATAAGTAACGTGTTATCAATAAGAGATGTCTTCTACCTTTTTTTTATTTGGATTTTATTTTAATGGAAAATGATTTGAGATATTCAAAACCATAACCTCAGCCCTCAGGTTAATATAACTTTTGTATGGTACTTGCTACATTTGGTTATAACTTGTCAATTTACTTTTTTTAAACCAACAAAAAATTTGTAAGACATGTAGCGCACACGCGCATAAGGCTAATAATTAGTAAACTGGCCAGGATCAGATTCTTTCTATATGCAAGACCTGGTGCAACACTACTCGACTTCTTTTTAACGACCACCAAATTTAACCCATGGAAGTTTGTAAAGAATTGTCAAAAATTTAACCAACCAATATCAGTTTTACCCACTTACTTTATGACTGATTCGATCTGCGTTATATTTCATCTATAGCAAATGAAATAGGTAAAACTAAATAAATTCGCTTTTATAAAAATGCCCAGGAACAATTTTATACCCAACATAATCTGGGAGATAAATCATCTTTGGCAATTAGGAAGCTTTTGTAGTCCCAAATGCAGCAAAAAATTTTATGCGATTGTGATTGATGTCACTACTATTGGTATAACGACAAAAAAAATTTCCATGCAGTAGCAACAATTGTAAGAAAAACAAATTATACATCAAATTTTTCGATTATAAATCACTGTTAGTTAAATAATCGTAGTTACGTTTAGTTTTCGAATAAAATTGCCTGATTGATATTCCAGAGCTTAACAGAACCGTCATCGCTCCCGCTAGCCACCAGTGTCGGGTTCGACCATGAAAAGTCAACTGACCAGACCGTCGAGAAACTCCACCACCCCGACCACCACAACCGCTGCTATGACTGCTATAACGATCTTTATAAGATGAGCTGCCTCGACCACCATGGGCAAGTTCCACCTGATAAGACAAAATTAAACAATGTGACATTAAATGGATAGACTTTGGCTGCTACTGATAAGTCTCATGTGTGTTTTGTAAGTCTGAACAACCCGTAATTTGTGCCCATCAAAATCGTAGCCATCGCGACCACCAATAGCATCATCGGCATCACGAGCCTCCTCAAACTACAGAAAACATTAATAAATTATATGAGGGCAGAAAACGATTATTAAAGAAAGCAGAAATATTAGCAAAATGAAGGTCACCTCAACAAAAGCATAACCTGGAGGTCTTGGTGGAACTTTCAATTCAATATGAGCTATTGGACCATACTGAAAACAGAAAAGATATACCCAGCTTATTGCTCCCGACAGAAAAAATAATTAATTAACACGTTTTCATAAACTAAACCTTTTGATTTGTCTAGGTAAGTTACTATTCTCATGGACGCAGAGTGTATAATAAGTTCATTTCTTTCTTGAACCTGACATGCAAGCATGCAGCCAGTATCTCTTTTGAAAATTTGAACTGTACCATTTGGCTGATGAAGAACAAATCTTACTTATTATTTTTGTGAACATTTGGTATTAATTTTATAATAGTAAGGCAAGGGGGTGTTTGCTGATTCTATTAGATTCTGTGTTGTACTTGTGCCTTGTGAAATGGATTATATTTTTATGCCTTGTGCCTAGGAGACAGGCAGGCGAGCTCTTGAGTCAAATCATATGGCAAGCAGGGAGGGTTTAGTTTAAATGAAATAACCCCCCTCCCACTGTAGTGGCATGTGATAATTCAAATTCTTCTAACCAATAAGTGAAACCAGAAGTTGGGTTGGGTTGGGGCATTTGAAACATGTTTGTGTGCATTGCAAATCCAAATAATGTAAACAAATTACCTTGTAGAACAAATCTTCCACTTCTCGCTCTCGAATATCCCCAGGAAGGTTACCAACATACAGCGTTCTGCTAGACCGACTCATTGTTTTCCTCCTACCAACCAAAACAATTTACAAATCACAAAACCCAACCCAACAGATATATAATTGCAATGTTAAATTTGATCCACGAAAAAGGTGAAGAAGCTGCGTGTACCTACCTCTGCAGTCAGGAAGGAAGAAGATTTGGTATGATCCATAGGTTTTAAAGAAAAAGCTTACCGGTAATCGGCTTCTCAACCTCACCAACAGCCCGAGTCCCTGGTTGACTATGATGTAAAAATGAAATGACCAAAAAAGTTAACACAGATACCAGAAATCACACCTCATCTAAAAAAATATATTATACCAAATGCAGTTGACATTGATGATATATCGGTCCAAGTTACCATTATTTGAACAATAGACGTCAATTTGAGTTATTGAATCATAAAGCAAGAGTGAAAGCATCGATTATTACCTTTGTTGGAGAAGATGGCAGTTATGTAGTGAAAGGGCTCTCCGGAACCCTAATCTTCTGGCCAGATATCTTCACAACTTTTTGTCATCGAAAACTCACCCCAACTTCTCATACCCTAAAATCGACAAGAATTGTTAATATAGTCGTTACCATCACCAACTGTATCTGCTCCGGTGGTCACATGTCATATACGCCACCGTTCAACCTCGTTGTATCTTGTCGTCGCCGGAACCCTAGTTCCATTTTCCACCTCTACCTTCTCTCTCGACTCTCCTTCCCGTCTCTTTCTTTCTCTCTCTCTCTCTCTCTCTCTCTCTCTTCTCGGTTCTTCCATCTGCAAATGAAAAGAAAAGAAGATAATGGGTGTTTGAGAGGGAATAGAAAGGTTGATATGTTTGAAGTGAATATCAGCCCTTAGATCACGATCCGTGTGAAAAAGTGAGGGAAATGGATGGCTGAAAATGAACCTTGAAGGGTAAATTTTTTGTGTTTCTTTATGCTTTAAATGTTGAACATTATGCATCTGATGTTGTATCCCGTGTGTTTTTTTAGTGAAGGGCATAATTGGAATTGTAAATTATATTGTGCTTTAGAGGGTTGTACAGCATGCTTTAAGGGTGTTTTAAGGAACTTTTTATGGACTTTAAGAAGTCCTTGTAATATGTATTATAAAGTAGTATAGATATAGGGAAGGGTTTAAATGAGAACCCTAAATATTGTGAGAATCGTGAGAACAAATGAAAAAATCATGAGAACTTGGTCGAAATTTAAACCACCATGAAGAACATTTAAAACAAAAGGAGCTAAGAAAATACCCATCAAAATTTAAACCACCATGAAGAACATTACATATTTAAAAAATCGTGCATGATATTGAATTCATCATTTCAATCATAACGAGCTAAGAAAACACCTAATCGAAATTGAAATGATGATTTAAAACATAACGTTCCGCCCAAAATTTAAAACAATCATTAAGAAGATAACAAGCTTAAAAAACTGTGCGTCTCGTAAAGAAGGTTAGGGGAAAGCCAAAAACGAGAAACTAAGGCATCTGGTAAAAGGCGGGGGTGGGGGGGGGCTGTATCGCTTACGTTTGACAGACAGGTCACGTATACCCCGGTTGGTAAATCAAGAGATATGTTTTCACGGGAGGCCGGCCTGTATATGTGGCGGACCAACCCGTTCGATAAAATTGGATGAGATAACGTTGAACAACATTACAAGGATGCCCTCATGAACCACTTACGAGTAAATAAGTTATATGCATAAAATTTTATCAAACATTTAAGCACATGCAAATCTAATTTATATATGATATTTTAACTTTTTTATTTAATTTGTTGGAAAATTTCAATTTTGATGTAGTGGAACGTGATTTAGAGGCCAAAAACTTGACGGGTGGTATTAGGGCTGTGCTTATGAAGCGGTACTCTGACCGCAAGTACGACGCTAAAAAATTATTTAAGAGCAAGGGAGGTTACAATGATAATGCGAGCGCAAGGGCATACCATCCTGCGGATATGCCCTATGATAACTAGTTGAGAACCATCGAAGGTTTTCGGGACGAAAAATATATTAAAAGAAGCAAGGCCAACACACTAGTACGCGAGAAACAACAATTCCCATACCATACCGTGGGGGGACATCGTCGTACGGTAGCACCGCCTATAAAAATGTAATGTTTTATGTATGCGTGCGTGTGTGTAAGCTTTTATTTATTTAATGTCTAATCTAAGTTTAATGTTAAACAGGAGATGGATTGGGTACCTACATATGCTAAAACCCACACGGACAATCAAGGGAATTGGGTTGATCCGGTTGCTGAACAAAATTACGTAGGTATTTCCTTTAAGTATTATTTTCTATAACAAATATATATATATATATATACACATATATATTTAATCATCTTCGTAAAATACAGCGGAACATACAACAGGCCACAAGTGAATGGAACGGTGAGGGTCCACCAATTGCCCCGTATCAGGAAGGAAGCACTGGGTGAGCGGCGAGGATGGTACGGCGGGATGGGCCTAAACCTTCTTCCAACACGTCCTCGAACTCGTCATCTAATGTAACGCCCTGCTTTTTCATACTTTCCATAATTAGAAAGCTCGCCTTGTAATGCTATTTTTGGAAATCTTGTATTATTGTAGTCGTCTTTTCGTTGTAAAATCCGAGACTTGGATCATAAATAAAATTCGTATTTCTTTAAATTCACCATCTACATATTCATACATGTTCATACGTTGGAATTCATTGTACATCGAATCCTTATTTGTAATTCATACTTATACCATACTTATTCACGATGCATGTCCATGCTTGTCCTCAAATTGTTACCTAAAAACCCCTAATAATATGCTTATTTATACAACGGTTAATCATCTAATATGTGACATATACTTGTCACTTACAAACATGTTACATACTTGTACATTACACTTTTTACCTAGTTAAATCATGTTTTATTTCATATTTCACCTTGTTACAAGTTAGGGGAAACATTGTTGCATATTATTACACAACTTAATTAACAAAATTACTCATTATAATGTTTTAAAAGAATAAATAAATAAAGAAATATGGCAGCCCCAATTCAGCAAAATTCAGCCCCATATAGTTGGGCTTTGTGGGCTAGTTTCAAGGTGTAACCCCTTCTAAACACTTCCAAAGCCCAACCCATTGAAACCCTAATCCTTCCCCCTATAAATACCACTTATAACCAGCCTCCCTACCACTTTTGCAACACTAAAAACTCTCAAAACATCTTCCAAACCATAGCTGAAAGCAAGGGTTCGAGCAGATTGACACCCCTTCACGAAAATGAGCATAACTCACTCATTTCTTAACGAAATCACTTGATTCTTTTTCCTACTTACTTGGATAATCATGGGGTTCGATTCCTAGACTTCTCCTTGGAGAAATCAGACCTGGAAATGCCCCGAAATCGTCCATAAACTTTCTGTTTGTTTTTATGTTTATCAAAAACTTGTTTAAACCTATGTAACTTGTGTTCAACACATCTCATACCTATGTCCTAATGCTTACAACTTATCCCATGGTTGGTTAAGCTTAAAAACAAGGTTGAGACATTTAAAATCAGAGGATTAAACCTCATAAACTTGGTGTTTTGTTTAGGGTTTCAACCCACAAATCATGTCAAACATAGCCTTTGATACATGAGTGATTATGGAACGACTTGGGTTGTCCTACATACAATCCTCACATGATTTGATGATTTCTCTATAGTTAGGTTGTTTATGTTATTGTGCAAATCCTAGTTCGTGACCCTCCTTGGTTGTTGTTACACCAAGTGAAGTGGTGAACATTCAAGGGGTTCCTAAATGGAAGCATGTCCTTCCTACCCCATACATGACATCTATGATAATACGAGGTGCCTAAATGAAGATCCTAATCTTCTACCTCCTACTTGAATTATTGGACTAAATAATATGTGGTACCTAACCTAAGTATATATATACACTCATTCGAACCTTTGATGTTGAACTTGTGTTTATATGTTAAAGTAGTAGAACATCACCTAAGACCTAAACCTTGTTGTGATTCTTATGGGTGTTCAACTCATGAAAACATTATCATAACCCTTGTGGTTACCAAGTGTCATACAAGGGTTAAGTGTCGAAGATGATTATTTTCACATGCTATTCTCATATCTTACTTTTATGTTGTTTTAAATACCGAATCTCGACTCTAAGCATACTAGAACTTTAACCCTACACATTCAACTTTCTAACCCCATCAACTTCGTCACATTGGATAATCGGAAAGCATATGCAAATTTGTGAGTATACTCGCAACCCCCTTTTTTATGTGTACCACTTTTTGGGGTGAAACATGTTTTACTATTAAACTACACTTAAACTTATTCTTTATGCAATGCACAAAACAATCCTTATACATGAATACTAGTCATTAGCTCTCACGAGCCTCCCTTCGACATGTAT
The DNA here is from genome assembly GCF_002127325.2 of Helianthus annuus. Classification (NCBI taxonomy): domain Eukaryota; kingdom Viridiplantae; phylum Streptophyta; class Magnoliopsida; order Asterales; family Asteraceae; genus Helianthus; species Helianthus annuus. The sequence goes on along the minus strand of NC_035436.2, from coordinate 22,383,803 downwards.
AGCGCTATAGGAGTAACGCACCGCCCCCCTTAAACTTGGGTCATGTTGAATTAATTAAACTTACTTGCGTAAACAGAGGTTGGCTAGAAATATTGCATGCCACGATAGGTTGATCTCGTATAAACTAAGTTGCCATGTGGATTCGTTTTAAACTTTTATACTTATACTTATACTTATGCTTAAACTTGTATACTCGCCTTTGCTTTTGCATTGAACTTTATTTTAAACATGTTACAGGTTGAGGATGATGATGCTATGAAATGAAGTAGCGTTGATGCCTAGATACACATATAGACGTTTAGGTTTAATCGTTGTATCAATTTTGATTATGTTGTATTCTAATTCCTTTGAACTTGACGTTATTTGATTTCTTTGTAACGTTGACAAATGAATTATGAAATGAAATCGGTTTATTAAATATTGTCACAAATAGCGTTATGATGTCTCTAGCAATCTTCACACTTCGTCTCATCCCGATGTTTCCGCATTGGTTGGGGTGTGACAGATTGGTATCAGAGCCATAACTATAGGAAATTAGGAAAAGTAGAAATGCTTTTACCAAGTCTATAGTTTTAAAGCCTTGTTCGTATGATTTGCCTGAACTACTACGTGACACTTTATTTGTTTCTTATTTATGCTTTTTTTAAACATGTATGTTACTCGTGTGTAATATTTGACATATTCTTCTTACGCATTAATGCTTGTTTTATTATGTGTTAACACTTGTTTCGTTGTTCGATTCTTTATGTGTTATTCTTGACATATTTCTCTATGTGTTAATACTTGTTTTATCATTTCATTATTTAAGTACCATTCTTGATATGCTTTCCTATGTGTTTACACTTGTTTGTGTATCTCCTTCGACATACACTTCCCTCATGCATTTTACTCGATTTTTTTTCTTAAACTCGAAAACACTCATATTGCACAAACGAGACGAGTTTACCAAAATAGGCGTGAAACCCACAATTTGGTGAGTGACTCTCAATCCTGCTACTTTTCTTTTACACGGAATTCACCACCAAGTTAGAAGTGAAATCCTCACCATGATGGAGAAATTCGAATTTCAAATTCTAGTGGACCCTCGTCATAGTGTTGAAATTAAATTTTGAACCGACGAGTACCAACCACACTTAGGATATGAAATCGTCAAGATAGGGGTGAAACCCGCACCTTGTCGACTAGTACCACTCCTTGATTTTTCATAAATCCCGCCAAGTCTCGAAATTTCGATTGATTTGGGACATGTAGTAACCGGAAGGGTAAATACCGTTAACCGACTTGTCGGCGAGAGTATTTTACCTATTAGGCCAAAGCATGCTCCTCAAATTCAAAAGACTTTTCGACCACTTTGGTTAGTCAAAGTTCCGTTTGGAACACTCCAAACTTTGGTCAAACATGTGTTTCTATTGTTCATTTTATACGATGCAATCTTTCAACCTCGAGTTTACCTTTGATTTCTCTTTTCACACGCACAACATATCGAACCTTTTCGATACATTTATATATGCATGATTTTCATATAATTTAAATTCATATTCCTTGTAACAACTAGTGGAGAGGTATCATCGAGATTGGAGTGATTTCCTTACCTTGACGATTAACTCCACTTCCCTTTTCTTAAAAACGACCTCACCAACGAGTTAGGGGTGATTCCCTTACCTAGGTGATCGTTACCAAAACGTCTCTTCAAAATATCTTATTATGCAAACTCGATCATATTTTATACCCAAATTGTTTATCATTATTCAAAATACCCACTCATACCAATTTCAAAATACATTGATTTGTCAAAACGTACTCAATTCATATACACGAGATTCTTAATCATGTCTTAAAACATTTTATTACGCAAACTTCAAAACCTTACGAAATGCTACCTATCAATTTAATCGGCCCAATGAAACTCTTGCCCATGAACTTCGTATTCGACTTAATCACTAAAACTTGCTCACATTATATCGTCATACTAGAGACTTCCATTCTTAATTGAAACCAAACCAACCTTTCTCAATTACCTATAGGATCTTATAGATATTATCAGATCGTTTTACCAAAGAATATTTCCAACATCAACGAACCATTTGTCAAAACCCTTTAAAATGAACACTAAGGCCTTTGATAAATCCCTTTTCCAAGGATCAACGTATTCACAAAAACTCCAAAATTTCTTGTTTTGATGAAACGAACTTACCTTTTTCTACACCTATTTTTCAAAACACGTGGGCAAGAAGACTCCATGGGGACCGACCATCTTCGGATTTCGTAAACTCTTTTAAAACAAAGGTAGCATTTCCGTTCATTACAAAATACGATATGCATGACCAATAAGTACTTTATATCCTCTTACATATGCAAACTATATTCTACCTTTCAAACCAAGCTCAATCTAAATTTGATTCAATAAACTCAACGTTTCGTTTAAACAACTATACATGCATATCATCGTACACATTTTGGTCGATACCTCGCGATAACATCATTTATATCATTCGTATTTACGTACTCGACCTTTTGAATGTTTATTACACTTAGATCCGTGATGTCCCAACGAACACTATATACGCAATATTTATTTTTCATGCCTACACCTATGTTCATACGTTTTATGCTTGTACTCATACATACATGCGTATTCATACTTAAACTTATGCTCATACTTTCATCCTTACTCATGATTCATACATTCGTACCTATACGCGAGCGTAACCTGAGGGATTCGCTTGCGTGGGTCCCACACATACTTAAACATGGACTTGCTTATATACTATATTCTTGTACGTACACATTCTAAACTTTTTTATGTATACCCCGATGCATACACAACTAGTACAAGCTATGCGGATCATGCGACGATCAAAATAATCACGGGTGCACACGGGATTATAGTGATAGGCGTATGAGAACCATAGAGTGTGCTACTGCGTATGGTAATACACGGAACGTAACATGACACCGAAGACGAAACGGACGTAACATGGTCAAAACATGGTGGATACGCCGCTGGTACTTCCTATATATAAGTGTTTTCACCATGTTACCAAAATTTCGTAAAACGTGCCATGGGAAATTCAGTGTTTTACAGACCTCTTGGACCTAATACAAGCTTTAAGCAACTCACAAACACATTATGTCCGATTATCCATGACGAGACTTCATACTTAACATGCTACTTTCATCTATCTAATGCCCATATCATTCGTATACTTGCGTTCATTTAGTGTCAATTGTTCGCCCCATGCTCCTATTTCCTTCCTTTCGTACGAAACTCGTTCACAATCAAACTCGTTTAAGCATTCAAATCCTAACTTATCTTATTACCCTTAGAACTTTCTAATTATTAGCCATTACAAATCGTTTTACCTATACCTGTTTACCCCTGCTTATCCCTCAAACCCATTTCGGCTCGACAAATCATTTTACAAACTTATCTTTATCTTCCCAAAATCTCGTACTTTTCAAAACGTTTCAAAATCTCAAGTCTCGAACTGTTACCAAAACTCTTTAAATCTACCTCTTAAATAAATTTCGGGACCAAATTTCCTAAAGGAGGGGAGACTGTAACGCCCTGCTTTTTCATACTTTCCATAATTAGAAAGCTCGCCTTGTAATGCTATTTTTGGAAATCTTGTATTATTGTAGTCGTCTTTTCGTTGTAAAATCCGAGACTTGGATCATAAATAAAATTCGTATTTCTTTAAATTCACCATCTACATATTCATACATGTTCATACGTTGGAATTCATTGTACATCGAATCCTTATTTGTAATTCATACTTATACGATACTTATTCACGATGCATGTCCATGCTTGTCCTCAAATTGTTACCTAAAAACCCCTAATAATATGCTTATTTATACAATGGTTAATCATCTAATATGTGACATATACTTGTCACTTACAAACATGTTACATACTTGTACATTACACTTTTTACCTAGTTAAATCATGTTTTATTTCATATTTCTCCTTGTTACAAGTTAGGGGAAACATTGTTGCATATTATTACACAACTTAATTAACAAAATTACTCATTATAATGTTTTAAAAGAATAAAAAAATAAAGAAATATGGCAGCCCCAATTAGCAAAATTCAGCCCCATATAGTTGGGCTTTGTGGGCTAGTTTCAAGGTGTAACCCCTTCTAAACACTTCCAAAGCCCAACCCATTGAAACCCTAATCCTTCCCTCTATAAATACCACTTATAACCAGCCTCCCTACCACTTTTGCAACACTAAAAACTCTCAAAACATCCTCCAAACCATAGCTGAAAGCAAGGGTTCGAGCAGATTGACACCCCCTTCACGAAAATGAGCAGAACTCACTCATTTCTTAACGAAATCACTTGATTCTTTTTCCTACTTACTTGGATAATCATGGGGTTCGATTCCTAGACTTCTCCTTGGAGAAATCAGACCTGGAAATGCCCCGAAATCGTCCATAAACTTTCTGTTTGTTTTTATGTTTATCAAAAACTTGTTTAAACCTATGTAACTTGTGTTCAACACATCTCATACCTATGTCCTAATGCTTACAACTTATCCCATGGTTGGCTAAGCTTAAAAACAAGGTTGAGACATTTAAAATCAGAGGATTAAACCTCATAAACTTGGTGTTTTGTTTAGGGTTTCAACCCACAAATCATGTCAAACATAGCCTTTGATACATGAGTGATTATGGAACGACTTGGGTTGTCCTACATACAATCCTCACATGATTTGATGATTTCTCTATAGTTAGGTTGTTTATGTTATTGTGCAAATCCTAGTTCGTGACCCTCCTTGGTTGTTGTTACACCAAGTGAAGTGGTGAACATTCAAGGGGTTCCTAAATGGAAGCATGTCCTTCCTACCCCATACATGACATCTATGATAATACGAGGTGCCTAAATGAAGATCCTAATCTTCTACCTCCTACTTGAATTATTGGACTAAATAATATGTAGTACCTAACCTAAGTATATATATACACTCATTCGAACCTTTGATGTTGAACTTGTGTTTATATGTTAAAGTAGTAGAACATCACCTAAGACCTAAACCTTGTTGTGATTCTTATGGGTGTTCAACTCATGAAAACATTATCATAACCCTTGTGGTTACCAAGTGTCATACAAGGGTTAAGTGTTGAAGATGATTATTTTCACATGCTATTCTCATATCTTACTTTTATGTTGTTTTAAATACCGAATCTCGACTCTAAGCATACTAGAACTTTAACCCTACACATTCAACTTTCTAACCCCATCAACTTCGTCACATTGGATAATCGGAAAGCATATGCAAATTTGTGAGTATACTCGCAACCCCCTTTTTTATGTTTACCACTTTTTGGGGTGTAACATGTTTTACTATTAAACTACACTTAAACTTATTCTTTATGCAATGCACAAAACAATCCTTATACATGAATACTATGTTATGATACTTGATGCTTACGTGGACCATACTTATGTGATATGTTTTAGTCATTAGCTCTCACGAGCCTCCCTTCGACATGTATAACGCTATAGGAGTAACGCACCGCCCCCCTTAAACTTGGGTCGTGTTGAATTAATTAAACTTACTTGCGTAAACAGAGGTTGGCTAGAAATATTGCATGCCATGATAGGTTGATCTCGTATAAACTAAGTTGCCATGTGGATTCGTTTTAAACTTTTATACTTATACTTATACTTATGCTTAAACTTGTATACTCGCCTTTGCTTTTGCATTGAACTTTATTTTAAACATGTTACAGGTTGAGGATGATGATGCTATGAAATGAAGTAGCGTTGATGCCTAGATACACATATAGACGTTTAGGTTTAATCGTTGTATCAATTTTGATTATGTTGTATTCTAATTCCTTTGAACTTGACGTTATTTGATTTCTTTGTAACGTTGACAAATGAATTATGAAATGAAATCGGTTTATTAAATATTGTCACAAATAGCGTTATGATGTCTCTAGCAATCTTCACACTTCGTCTCATCCCGATGTTTCCGCCATTGGTTGGGGTGTGACATCTAACATGTCGTCTTCGCAAGCTCGGACGCAAGAACCTTTTTCTGAGGTAAACTACGCAATTTATAAAATGACAAACGAACGCATGTTTCCTTGTTAAATATATGCTAATATACGTTTTGATATCTATTATTGTATGATTTTGTTAACAACTTTGTTGGTGCACTTGTGTCTGTACTTTGTCTGTGTTCGGTCACGATGTAAAACGATGTTCCTGTTAGTCTTGTAAGTTTGACCAAGTCAACCATCCTCCGGTTTGACTTGGCCAAACAGTTGTTAAATGGTTGTAATGTGTCCTGTGTCGAAGTTTGGGCCAGCGAAGGATTGTTTCTATCCTTCGATGAGCTCGAAAGATATACCACGAAGAATACAGATGGACTTCGAAGGATATACCATCCTTCGAAGTATATGTGGATCCTTCGATGGCTTTGTAATCGACAGATGATCTTTCGGTCATTCTGCATGATCCTTCGACCAGACTTGTTGTGTTTGGGTATAAATACCCATGCAATGTGTTCATTTCAAAAAGATGCACACAGATAGATAGAAAGATATTGAGAGCATTCTGTCCAGGAACACACACACACACTAGAGGGTTTGCAAAACTGATTTGTAAACATTGTGCTTGTAACCGGAACCTTTCATTCGCATTAATACAAGTGGTGTTAATCGGTGAATCTTTGTGTGTTTGTGTTTGTGGTTGTTTCATCCCGGTTTGCTCACTAGCTTGGATTCCGCACTTGCTAGTGTGTTAGCGTAACAAGGTTAAGGTTGAACCTCATCCTCCGAGAGGGACCTACAAGTGGTATCAGAGCCGTGGCTCTTTACCTTGTTTTAAAACCGGGTTTGTTCAAGTCTTGGTGTGTTTGGACACTTGGTTTAGTACCCGTTTTTGGTGGTTTTCTTGCATTTTTAAACATAAAAACGTGTTCTAAACCTTTCGGGTGTGTTCAAAGGCGGTTTGGGTAACTTAAAACTTGTTTTTAAGATATTTGGTGATTTCCGGCCATAATTCCGGTGGGTTCCGGTGACCGGATTTTCTGGATAAGGTTTTCCTTTTTGGGAATATTTTATTTCAAAATCAAAGTTGGTAGAAAAGGCATGGTCTGTCCATACTCTTTTGCCGAAAGTTGACTAATCCATCACCTTTTCACCAACCTGTCATATCAGTGTCAGTGTGTCAGGAGTATTTGAAGGATATCATTCGACATTGAAAGATCATCTTTCGATCAAGGAAGCTTCGATAGATATACATCTTTCGACCCATCCTTCGAAGTCAGAGTCTTATCCTTCGATCCAGGAATCTATTCGAAAGATAGTTGTTCGAAAGATAAGGATATTTATTTCGAAAGATAAGGATCATTCAAATTGTGAATCTTTCGAGTTTGTGAATCTTTTGGAATCACTGTACGAAATTCAACAGTGATCTTTCGAACACTGTTGATCCTTCGAACAAGTGTTGATCCTTCGATTGTGGTCTGTTTTAGTTCAACTAGTTTCTGTCTTTCGAGCTTGGATCTTTCGGCTGGTCACTTATAATCTTTTAGTTGTTTTGAGTGTTATTTTCAGGAATTCAATTTATAAAACATGAATCCGAGTTGGTGGGGAACTCCGGCTCCAGACAGTGGAAAATATACAAGTTCGGGTTCCACTCCCACATGGTGGGGTACACGGGCTCCAGATAGTGGAAAGTACACGTGTACAAGTCTATCACCTTCATGGGCCGAGTCTCCGGTGTCTACATCTTCACAAGCAAATGCCATATCGTCAAGTCAATGGGCATTAGTATCGAATCAAACTCCGAGCATCCGAAGTATTTTATTGAGCGAAAGCGAAACCGGAAGTTTGAATCGACCTCCGAAGTTGATGCATTTAAATGAATATCCGGGCTGGGTTGATAGATTACGTACATACGTTCTTGGTCAAAACACCGCACTGTGGATACGTTTCACTACAGATTTCGATCAAGCTATAGAAGTTGCTGCTTCAGATACTGCTACGTTTGCAGATCTTCCTGAAGATCAAAAGAAAATGTATGATCTGGAAAAGAAAGCATACGCCATCCTCACTCAGGCGTTAAGCAAGGATATCTACCACCAGTTTGTCAGCTTCAAGACGACTAAGAAGTTGTGGGACGGATTGAAAACCAGAGGAGTAGGGAATGAAGCAACACGCCAATTGCGTCATGATCTTCTCAAGAAAGAATTCGACTGTTTCACGTGCATGGATAAGGAGTCTTTGGGAGACATGACAAGCCGGTTTTATCATTTGCTTACTGAGTTGAATAATTTTGGTGTAGCGACAACTCAAGCAGAAGTGGTGAAGAAGTTTGCTGATGCTTTGCCTCCCCAATGGAGCAGTTTCTTGGAAATCCTGAAGTATAACGGAGTGTTGAGAACTACAAATATCAACGACTTCGTGCAGCTTTTGGAAAACAAGGATCAGGAGGAAACATTAAAGGCGAAGAGAGTTCCATTGCCACAAAATCCAGAAATGTATTATGGAACTTCGAGTACTTCGTCTGCAAGAACCGGTCCACATGCTCCACTACAAACGGCGTTTGTCACAAGTACAGATATGTATGGCAATCCGGTGCAAGTTCCTGTTAAGCCACCTCCCACCACAGACATGTATGGAAATCCAATACAACCACCTCCTCCTCCTCCTGCTCAACAACAACGTGCGTGTTATGGAGGAACATCATCTGCTGGTCAGCAATCAAAGCCAAGTACAGTACAGCTCGACACTTCAAGCTTCTCTAAGGTCAGTGTAGAAGTAGCAAAGGAACACATGGAGCTGCTTAACACTGTAGTGAGCGCGTACTGTGGGTTAATAGAAGGTCAGATTGGCAACATTAATCTGACACAAGAAGACTATCGGCAGATTGATAAAGAAGAGATGGACTTGATGGATATCAAGTGGGCCTTTGCTAGTGCTGTGAGAAGGGCAAAGGATTGGATGGAAAGTACTGGCAGAACCAGCTTGGAGAGTAAGAGAGACACCAAGTATGGGTTCGATAAACAGGCAGTGAAGTGCTTCAACTGTGGTGAACGGGGTCATTTTAAAAGAGAATGTACAAAGCCAGCACAGCACGGGAACCAAAACCCCTTCAGAAACCAAGGCAACCAGCAGAACCAGAACAGAAACAATGAGCGTACATTGGTGCCCGTCAACAACCAAACCAACCGGGCACTTGCGGTTCAGGTGGATGAAGGTTGTGACTGGTCAATCTAGTTGGGTGGTGATGCTCCCGATGGAACAGCATGTTTTGCTCAAGTTATGAAGGATTTAGTTCACACCAGTGGTGGAGAATCTTCCGCCAGTGGTGGTGAATCTTTTGAAGATGAAGACTCTTCTGGGTACAGCAGGAGTGTTAATGAAGAATCATCCAGTTCTGGTGATGATCATGTGGGTGAGACATTAAATGCAGCAATCGATGCAGATATTGATGAACTTTTGGGGGAAGCTGCAGAAGAAACTTAAAGAAGATCTATCTTGGTGGATCAAGTTGCTTATTCTTCGTCTTCTCTCCATTCAGCCTTTATGGCTAATGTCGATGGTTCATCAAGTCAGGTATGTGTCGATGAACCCACTGTTGATAATTGTGATGAATGTGATAGATTGCGTGCTAGATGTGCTGATGTAGAGAAAAGTATGTCTGAGTTGCAAGGCAAACATGATGCTTTACAAGCTAGCTTGTTTGACTTGCAAGACAAACATACTGCAGTGAATGAGAATTTGTGTGACTTGCAAAGTAAGCATGAAGCCTTGGAAGAAAAGTATGATGTGACTTTTATTCACAATCAGAAATTGACTGTGGACCTTTCCAAATGCACTGAAGCCAATATGAAAACCATGAAAAGGAGTTTAAATCGGTAATTGAAAAGTTAAAGAAAGATAAAACCGAGTTAACTAAAATGGTTTCCAGAAAACAAACTGACATTAATTTGTATATATCTCGCCTTGAGACAATGCAAAAAGAGATGGCTTGTGTAAAAACGGAGAGTGAGGCAATCCAACTCAAGTTAGATAGTTATTTGAGTTCTAGCTATGTGTTGGATCACATCATTGATGTCCAAAAGGAGAAAAGGGACGTCACGTGCATAGGCTATAAAAATTGTCCACCACCAGTGAGACATAATTATGATGCCATGCCGGATGAGGAGGACAGAGTGTTCTTTGAACCATCTGTGCCTCTAGATGTGAAAGAGTTTGCAGCAGGACTCGGATACCAGAAAGAAGTATCCTCAGATTCAGATTTGTCAGCAGATACATTTGTAACTGCTGAACAGAATCAGGATCCTCCAGTTGTGATTGAGGATGCTGATTCTTCTGATGATGAATCTGATGATACTGATTCAGCAAAGTCTGATGCGGTAGTTAAAAATGAGGACATACCTCTTGAGAATCATATTCTATGTGATCCTCCTGCAAAACCTGCTAAGACTGTTGCAATCAAGTCCTCATCTGCAGAAGAGTCGGAGAGTGTGAACTTGCTGTACACTCTTGTTGGTGATGATAAGATTTATTCAGACAAAGATTTTCCTATTAAGAATGTTAATCAATCCTTAATCAGTAAAGTCTTTGAGAATTCGACTAGTAAGTTTTTGGGAAAGACAGGACCACGTGTTACAGTTACACAGTGTCCTCCTATTCCAAAGGATGAAATTCGAAAACAATATGGCAACAAGAAATTACCAACAGTGCAGAAACAGCAAAATCACACCAAGCCAAAAGGAAAATCACCGGCTCAAGCGCAAAAGAAGCCGAATCAGAAGAAAAACAAGAATGTAAACTTTGTGAAATCGACGGGAACGGACAAAATTGAAACGTTTGAAAATAAATCTAACTTAGATTTTGTCAAGAAAGCTACAGTTCTGAAAAGAAATGAACAAAACAGTTTAAAGCCTAGTACCTCGGGTTCACAAAGTTCGACATCATCGGCTAAACGATCACATGATACTTCGGGGTTTGTTGAACGAAGATCATGTTTTGAGTGTGGAACAATTGGACATATAATTAGAAATTGTCCATATCTTCATAAGCAAAAAGAAAAGGTTGATGTTTCTGCAAAACAAGATCCCCGCCTTGTAAAAGAAAGGGAAAAGAAACAGAAACGCCAACAGGTCAAGAAAATTGAAAAGGCAATTAAAACCGATGTGGTTAACAAAACATCTGTTTCTGTAAAACCAGACAATTCAAAAACTTCAGACAATCATGAAGTTAAAATTTTAAAGAACAACACTGGTAAAACAAAACAGACCTGCAAACCAAAAACGGTTAATGAATCAGGGGGAACATCACAATTTACCAATCATCAAAGACAAGAAGTTATTGTTATTGATGAAAATGGAAGACCCAAGACCACAATGGCTTGGGTCCCCATCTCCAACTAATCAATTGAGTTCATGTGCAGGGTGTTCCAGGAGGAACTATCAGTAGTCCTTGGATCGTTGATAGTGGGGCATCTAGGCACATGACAGGCGACATGAAGCTTCTCTACGACGTCAAATCTATTAGAGGAGGTTATGTTGCTTTTGCTGGAGATAAGGGAGGCTATATTACGGGTGAAGGAATGATATCCAACGGGATTGTCAGCTTTGACAAGATCAACTTTGTGCAACAACTTGATCACAATCTTCTTAGTGTTTCTCAAATCTGTGACAAGCAATTCTCAGTACACTTTGATGCTAATGGATGTTATGTGCTGAAACCCGGCTTCAAAATTCCAAAAGAATGGATTCTCTTGTCAGCTCCAAGGATAAATGATTTGTACGTCCTTGATATGAGCCAAGCTATTACTACGTCTGCACAAGCAACTTGTTTCGTTTCCAAAGCCACAGAAAAAGACTCTATCTCTTGGCACAGACGAATGGGTCACATTCACTTACGCAAAATGAATCATTTGGTTTCAAATGAATTAGTGAATGGTGTTCCCCTCAAAAATTTCCATCTTCAAGACGTCTGTGTTTCGTGCCAGAAAGGAAAGCAAACAAAGAAGAAGCACCCTACTAAGAAGATCAACACGGTGGCAGTTCCTCTTGAACGTTTGCACATGGATTTGTTTGGTCCTGTCAAGCACAAGAGTATTCGGGGTGATCAATACTGCCTCGTGATAACTGATGATTATTCAAGATTTTCTTGGGTGGCGTTCATGGCACACAAGAGTGAAACCTTTGGTATTATCAAAAACTTGATCATTCAGATTGAGAATTTATATAAGTTGAAGGTTAGGCGGATACGTAGCGACAATGGTACTGAATTTAAAAATCATGCCATGGCGGAGTTTTGCACTTCAAAGGGTATTCTTCATGAGTTTAGTGCAGCTTATACTCCTCAACAGAATGGCGTCGCTGAACGTAAGAACCGCACATTGATCGAGACTGCTAGGACAATGTTGGTAGAGTCGCAGTTGCCCATTCCATTCTGGACTGAAGCTGTGGCCTCTGCATGTTATACATTGAACCGAGTACTTACAGTCAAAAGGCACAATAAGACCTGCTTTGAGCTTCTTCAAAAACGAAAACCAGATTTGTCTTATCTTGAACCGTTTGGAGCTCCATGTACAATCATCGATCCTAATGGAAAGTTTGGGGCAAAAGCAATAGACGGATACTTTCTTGGGTATGCCACCCCTAACTTACGAGTCTGGAATCTAGAGACTAAAAGGGTCGAGGAATGGTCTGAGGTCAGAGTACAAAGGCACACTTTGCCAGTCAAATGTCCTGGTCAGCCTTGGATGTTTGAGTACGATGACTTTTTCAATTCGATCAATGTTGAAGCCGTTGAAGAAAGTGTTGCGGCAAGGATGTTTTTCGAGAGTGACAATGCAACAGTTTCACCGGTGGTTCGTCCAATTCTTGTCAATCAAGAACCATCTTCGGTGAACAATAATACTCTCAACAATGAGGATTTTCATGATGCAGCCGAATTGAACGAATCTTCAGAGGATGATGAATTTCTAGATGCAGATCAAGAAGCTCCAACAACAGCAGTTCACGGTACTTCAGAGGGTACTCCTCCAGTGGATACCCATAGAACAGCTGAAGCAACTGCATCATCCTCTTCGTCAATTCTGGGCATTGATTTAGTTGTTGACCTCAATCTCAACAACCTAGGTATAAATATTCCAGTTCCAGATAATCCAGAAACAAGGATTCATAATACCCATCCTCAACAAAACATCATTGGGAATGTGCAAAGTGGCATTCAAACAAGAAACATGTTGCGAAACAACAACAATGCAGGCCTGTATGCAGCTATTCGAGAATCCGGGCAACAAAACGATTGGTCTTTCGCGTGTTATGTTTCACAGGAAGAGCCAAGAACTTGGAAAGAAGCCATGAAAGATAACTCTTGGGTGGAAGCAATGTAGGAAGAACTGCAACAATTCCAGAAGCTTGGTGTCTGGAAACTCGTAGAGAAACCTGCTGGATACAAGAAGATTGGTACCCGTTGGGTGTTCAAATGCAAAAAGGATGACCGCGGAGTTGTTATCCGGAACAAAGCACGTTTAGTCGTTCAAGGTTTTCGTCAGATAGAAGGAATCGACTACAACGAAGTCTATGCACCTGTTGCACGTCTTGGAAGCTATTCGGATCTTTCTGGCTTATGCCTCATTCAAAGGATTCAAAGTTTACCAGATGGACGTCAAAAGTGCATTCTTACATGGTGTGGTTGAAGAAGAGGTGTACGTCGAACAGCCTCCCGGTTTTGAAGATCCTATCCATCCCGATCGGGTTTGGTTGCTCAACAAAGCTCTCTGTGGTCTTCATCAAGCGCCACGAGGTTGGTATGCGACCTTATCTACCTATCTGCTGGAGAACGGTTTTCGAAGAGGTCTTATCGATTGTACTCTTTTCATCAAAGAACAAGATGGAGATCTTCTTCTGGTACAGGTATATGTTGATGATATTATTTTTGGTTCTACTAATGATGTTTTGTGTAGGAATTTCGAGCGCATTATGCAGGATAAATTCGAGATGAGTGCTATGGGGGAAATGACCTTCTTCTTGGGCCTACAAGTGCAACAAACTGAGTCTGGGATATTCATCCATCAGACTAAATATGTTGGTGACATCTTGAACCGGTTCCAGATGTCTGATGTAACGCCCATTGGTACCCCATTGCCGACAAATCACGGAATTACTCCAGACTTGAAGGGTGAAGCTGTTAGCCCCTCATATTACCGCGCGATGATCGGATCTCTTATGTACCTCACAGCATCGAGGCCAGACATACTGTACCCAACATGCCTGCTTGCTAGATATCAAGTCAACCCGAAGGCCTCACATCTTGCAGCTGTAAAAAGGATCTTTCGTTATTTGAAGGGTTGCCCTGACACCGGTCTATGGTACCCTAGGGATAATAACTTTGAATTGGTCGCTTTCAGTGATTCTGATTTTGGCGGATGCAAAATCGACGGCAAATCCACAACGGCTGGATGTCAGTTTTTAGGAAATCGCCTAGTCACATGGCAGTGCAAGAAGCAGACGTGTGTCGCTACATCAACATGTGAAGCTGAATACATTGCTGCCTCAAGTTGTTGCTCCCAAGTTCTGTGGATCCAACAACAATTGCGGGAGTACGGTTTTGAATTCCTAACTACTCCTATTTACGTTGATAATTCTGCAGCATTACAGATCACTAGAAATCCTATGCAGCACTCAAAGACCAAACACATCAAAATCAAATATCACTTCATACGTGATTGCTTTGAGAAAAGGCTAATCGATGTTGTTAAGGTCCACACCGATGACCAACGTGCCGACCTTTTTACCAAAGCATTTGACAAATCAAGATTTGACTTTTTATTATTGGTAAACGGCATTAAGGTTAAGCAAGAGTAAACCAACATCGGAAAATCATTTTTGTAAATACCTTTGTGTTTTAAATTTTGTCTTAGTTTATTGATTTTAGGTGGAGTAAATCCAAAAATCTGAAAATCCGAAACATCGAAAAAATTTCAAAACACAAAAACAATAGAAAAACAAAAAAAAATGAGTTTCCTGGCGAGCAAAAGAGAAAATGATAGTACATCAGTGGTCAATCCAAACCTCTTTAAACCTTAAATGAAAAACGATAAGCAGCTCTATATAAGATGTATCGGTAGGCTCACAATCATTTTAAATTGTGCAGGGTGATATAAACTTAAACTGACTGAAGACCAGGTGGGAACCATTCATTGGCATATGGTCTTAGTACCGAAATTTCGTTTGATAGATTGCCGAGGTTCTGAGATATTCGGTCTTTATGCTGCTTATCATCTGGGTATCATGGTTGTATCTTTTACCGAAAAATAACGGGGACGCAAGTCTAGATCTTCCATGATACTATACATACGTGTACATATTTCATACTGCATTCGACCTCAATAAGTGATAAACAATCACATGTCCAAATCAAATAAGTGATAAAATATCACATTTATCCGGGAGTCAAGTTCGTCTCTCTGCTGTACGGAAGTACTGACCTGTTCATGGACTTGCTCCTGTGCCCTCATGCATATGAAAATCAAGTTCCTCATCAATAAGTGATTATATCACATAGGGCTTGTTTTTCAAATAAAAATAAGTGAGAATCTCACATCATATACGGTCAAACAGATGATAATCGGTATACTCACCGGTAAGATGAACCCTCGTGCATACCTTGATACGGGAATGTGTCGTGATGTGGATGAACACCGGTCGGTAAGTATAAATCATACCTTAACGTATCTCCTAAACATGATTACATCTGATAAGTTGAGCTTAAGTGGACAACAATACCGATAATTGTTATAGGATGCTTATCTTAATGTTAACTAATTGAACAACAAGAGCGTTTTGGCATGACCGTACACTGATATGATTCTCTTACCCTCGAAACTCGCAAAAAGAATGTGTGTATATATTTATTTACTGCTTTCAGTTTTTACATTTCAAATATTAAAAATACCAAAAAGATTTTAGGTGTGTTTTAATATAAACTTTATAAAAGCCAAAAAGATTTTATTTCTATTTTATTTTCGATCGTACGATGTTGGATCTCGAGTCTTCGTTACCTAAATCTGAACGAAAACTGAATTGACTAAATCTTCATAAACGGTCGAAATTTGCATGTTTTGAAAGTTAAAGGCTAAAATTGACAAATTTATTAAACTTTCAAACTGTCGGACGGTGTTTGACTGTGACATGGTCATACGTGTGTCATTTGTTTATGTTAACTATATTCCAAGCAGTTGTTCTCATTACGCGTTTAGATTTCTTGCATGTGCAGATTCTAAAGGCAAGGAGAACATGGTCGATGACAAAGCTTCGGAATGAAGACATGACGTGAAGGCACTCAAGTGATGAAGATGATCGAGTTGCCGTTGGCCATTATCAATATCTCAAGGATCTCATTCATAAAGATCAAGTATTTCACGAGCATAACTCAAGGGGGAGCTTATGTTAAGGGGGAGTTTGTCAACACACTTCCTACATGATACGGGTAGTTTGTTGATACACTCTCTACTTTCAAGACGTGAAGACTTTAAAGATCCTCCGACATTGAAGACTTGAAAGGACATCAGAGTCTTGAAGACATGAAGATCAACGATGATCAAGATCGAGACAAATCTGCACCCATCGAAGATCGAGACAAAGCTACAGCCAAGGGGGAGTTTGTTGGTGCACTTGTGTCTGTACTTTGTCTGTGTTCGGTCACGATGTAAAACGATGTTCCTGTTAGTCTTGTAAGTTTGACCAAGTCAACCATCCTCCGGTTTGACTTGGCCAAACAGTTGTTAAATGGTTGTAATGTGTCCTGTGTCGAAGTTTGGGCCCTCGAAGGATTGTTTCTATCCTTCGATGAGCTCGAAAGATATACCACGAAGAATATATGTGGATCCTTCGATGGCTTTGTAATCGACAGATGATCTTTCGGTCATTCTGCATGATCCTTCGACCAGACTTGTTGTGTTTGGGTATAAATACCCATGCAATATGTTCATTTCAAAAAGATGCACACAGATAGATAGAAAGATATTGAGAGCATTCTGTCCAGGAACACACACACACACTAGAGGGTTTGAAAACTGATTTGTAAACATTGTGCTTGTAACCGGAACCTTTCATTCGCATTAATACAAGTGGTGTTAATCGGTGAATCTTTGTGTGTTTGTGTTTGTGGTTGTTTCATCCCGGTTTGCTCACTAGCTTGGATTCCGCACTTGCTAGTGTGTTAGCGTAACAAGGTTAAGGTTGAACCTCATCCTCCGAGAGGGACCTACAAGCTTGTTTCAAACCCCGTCCTTTTTGAACCAACTTAACAACTATCTTGCTTCACAAGGAAAAGGAAAAGGAAAGTCAAAGGACTACGATTCTGATGACTTATTCGATAGGGAATCCGACGAGGAGTGACTTGTTGTTTTTAATGTATGATTTAATTAAATGTTGTAGGATTATAATGTACGACTTAAACGTAGTTTTTAACTATATTACCTTTAGTATATGTTGATTATGTTCATGGCGTTGTTTGCGTTGTTTGAAAGTAGGCAGGTTCTGTTTTTTTCGGCCATAAAACTGGCTGGGCAGCTGTATATATAGCTGCCGTATTAAAAAAAAAACAGACTTTTAGCGGCGACACTTTTAGCGGCGACAGTTGTCAATACGGGCGACAAATGGTCAATACCGGCGACAATGGTCAATACGGGCGACAAATGGTCAATAGCGGAGACAAAAGTAGTCAATACCGGCAACAGCTATCGCCGCTAAAGGTGCCCTGTTCTTGTAGTGGGTTCGAGCTGAATTCCAACATTTCGAGTTGCACATCATCCTGCAAAACGTAACCCAGTTCTAAATACTTTAAGTAGAGCTAGAAGATCGAATGGCCTCACTAAGGTTTACTTTAAGATATAATATATCAAAACATATTAAGGTCAAAATTCTGATTGTAACAGATTTTTAATGACTAAAGCTATTATTCGATCCATCAGCCACATGAAGCATGTGTATAATAGATCTTAACGTCTCAACAATAATATCATTAAACCATGTTTCAATACCTAAAATACATGTTTTCTCAACGTCTTCGTGTTAACATCTTCGAGAACAAATAATACAAAACAGACTAACTGATTTGGAGAAAATAAAAGTATACAAAAACATAACATAATGCAAGCTACAAGACGGGAAATAAAGATTTAATCAAAATTCCTCATAATGCATTTCAGAAGCAGCTACGTCATCAAGAAGATCTCTGGTTGCTTCAATATCGTACTCTGAGCGTGGATTATAAACCCTAAACAACATTCAACCATTAACCAAAATCGGATGAAACCGTATATATATATATATATATATATATATATATATATATATATACATACACACACACATACATATATATATATATATATGTAGAATAAGAATCATGTGAGAAGTACTAGGCTAATTGAGAAACTTGAGAAGCATTCTAGACCACACATTTTCCCTAAGCAAAAAAAATGCATAAAAAATGTAAAAAAATGCAATTTTTTTATGGAAAATCAGAGGTTTTTCTTTAAGGTTTTAATTTTTAATTTTTTTTAAATTTTGTTTTTAATTTTATTTTTTGAGATTTATACACATGTGTATATTGTTAATTTTTTAAGGTTTAGCATTAGTATTTAGGGTTTAGCATTAGGGTTTAGCCTTAGGGTTTAGGGTTTAGCTTTAGGGTTTAGCATTAGGGTTTAGCAATAGTATTTAGGGTTTAGCTTTTGGGTTTGGCATTAAGGTTTAGCTTTAACTTTTGGGTTTAACTTCAGCTTTAGGGTTTGCATAGGGTTTAGAATTAAGGATTTAGCTTTAACTTTAGGTTTTAGCATTAGGGTTGAGCATTAGGGTTTAGCTTTAGGGTTTAGAGTTAGGGTTTAGCTTTAGGGTTTAGAATTAGGGTTTAGCTTTAGGGTTTAGTATTTGTTCTCACGGTTCTCACAATATTTAGCGTTCTCATTTAAACCCTTCCCTATATATATATACACATATATATACAAAATCAGTACCAAAACAAAAGTAAATCAGAGAATACTAAATCGAATACATTAATCAATCATCAACTAACAATCATTGAACTGCTAACAAAATAAGAACAATAAAAAAAAATCAGAACGTTAACGAAATTAGGCGAATGTAACAACAAAGCAGAATAATCGAAGCACATACTAGACATTACCGTCGATTTAATGTCTTCAAATCCGATGTTTGTTGATCGAAAGTGTAGTGTTGGAGGGATCTTAATCGCCGTGTTCGACAGGGAATTAGGGTTTTCTTTTGAAGCATATGTTGTAAAATAAGGTATATTTGGAAAGTTGGTAATGAGATTTGTGGACTATCCATTAGAATGCCGGTGATACATTTAGTTGCTTTCATTTAGGCGGAAATTCATCTGTGGTGAAACCATGGGGTGACATGTGTCCCCCAATGGTTTACTTTATTAAGTATATAGATTAGATGAAATGAAAATGTTTTTTACATGACCGCGAGCATGTGTAAAACATATATAGAAAATAATAACTAAATCGGGATCCCTGACCAGCGCGTTGTGACAGACATATCAAAAGAAAAATAGACGCGGTGCGATGGACCTGTCAAATGGGAAAAGTAGATGAAATTACTAAAGATTGAATATTTAGACTTAAATTGTCAAAGATTGAATATTTAGACTTAAATTGTCAAATATTGAAATTTTAAGGTTTGAAATGAATTTTTGTTTTGAAAAAATCCCAAGGCTAACAATACATCTACCTTATGCATAAACATGTTGATTATTTATAGTTTTGTAACGTAATTAGTTTTTGACTTTATAACAATGCTACCATGGTTGGATGACACCGATCCACTTGAAACTCGAATATGATATTCTTATTTTCGTTATGTATCATATATTAAAAGAACTTATTATAAAATAAATTACAATATAAAAGACTAACAAATAATGTGAGTTAGTTTCACTGAATGACACGTGAGAAGACCATTATCTTAGAAATTAGAATACTTGAGCCAAAATATATGATGTGATGTAAAGAGGGTATGGGAGACATGAGACCATTGTACCTTATGCAAGCCTACAAAACAATTATCTTAGAAAATGGGATGTTGGACTTTCGAAGAGCAACCCATTTTATCAAAATTGACCACTCTATTGGTTGATTATAACTTTTGTGTCACAAGTTATCCAATTTAATGTGGAAAAATAAGTATAATAGTAATTTATCTTAATTCGGTTTAACAGTTTCTTTAATATAAAATAACAATTATTCTCATATTTCTTGTGTTTTGATTTCTTATGAGAAACAACAAAATATATTACAATGCTTGTTATATCAAGGTCAAACTGCTTTTAACATACGAATTGTACAAATAATTATAGCAATTATGTTCGAACCACTATAAGTATTATTACACTACCTTTTTGAAGTAGCGTAAATGCATAATAATAAATGCTATAGTTCATTTTGTTGAAGTGTGATACTTAGTACTCTACAACAGATCAACTAGAGTAATATTAACGCTACTTTAAAACTGTACCGTAATAATAATTCTTCTAGTTGAACATTCTTTAGTTTTTTGTATCATTCGCACGTTAAAAGTTATTTGTATTTGATTCTAACAATCTGTGTTTTCAAACCAGTATGGTCATCACTCGGTAACTGTTGATGGAACTCATGTCACACCCTCAAAATACCACCTAGGGAGTGTCCCTGACAGGCGTGTGACGAACCAATAACGAGCCACCAATTACATTGAACCCATACAAGTTATAATTAAAATCCCCACTATTAGTAAAAACATCTTCAATACGTTTAAACGAAAACCAATAAGTTCAGCGGAAGCAAATAGTAAACGAAGTTAAACTGTTTCAAATCAAAGTATAGTATCAAGAAATCAGTCACATAAATCCATCCTGTCGACCCATGACCACTCCCGCTATTCCAGACAGCAAGTTCCCAAATCCAAAATACCTAACGACCTGCGAGCATGCAACAAGTGTATCAGACAACGCTGGTGAGTTCATAGTTTTACGAAAACGTTGGTTACCAAGTATTTAGTTAATCCATTGAAGTTAAATCCGAAAGTAATGTTGAAAACAATGTTGATAATACCCCAATACAAGACGGCTTCTGATTATTTTGCCCTTTCTCCAATGCTCCTATCAAAGCATTGGTCATGACTAGGTCATTAGTTCAACACCCGTTCTCCCAGATACGGGGTGAGGTTGCCAAACCTAAGTAGCGCTACTAACTAATACCATGTTACCTTCCTGGTAACCAAACAACACGGAGGGACTTTAAAGGTGATAGGAAGAGTATATTATCCAACATTCCCATTTTACCCAAAAGACTTATCCCTCCCAAGGATACCCACTGACTGTCCCAACCACCGGGACGCATGCTCAAGAGAGATGAACTCACCTTAGTTTTGCTCGGTATGGTTAATTACTTGTTCAAGTTGCACAAACCAATCCTACCATGGTTACCACTAAAAATCAGTTTCATACACGAGTAGTTCACACATTATCACACATACGCTAACAATTTTGTACACCGCAGTCATGCTTCATATTCTACAATCCACATACTGTTCACATATAACTCACATACATTAATAAATAATCAAGTCCTCAATATACCAACATGCAACAGTTCAATCAGTGTTCACTTAATTCATGATTCACATAGTGTCATTCACAGTGTATTCTAATATAACTATCCAATAACACACTTAACTGAGTTAACAAGGTTAACGGGATTGTCATATATAACAGAATTACATTTTTACAAAGTTACATGCATACTTAACAGAGTTAGCATGTTTGACAGAAATAGCATACTTAACAGTGTTGCAACTTTAATTAACAAAGTTAATTATATCCCCAAGAGACTAGCAGAGTTATCATATGTAACTTAATTAATAAAGTTAACAAAATAAACACTTGGGCCGAAAACCATTTTGGGCCGACAATTATAATCATCCAAAGGATCCCACTGGACCGATTTCTTCAATGGTTGACACCCATTGGGCCGCTAACTTGTATGTTGACTAATGATGCATGTGATACATTCTGGTAACCACAGTCGATGATCACAGCAACTATACATTCAAGATAATTATCAAGTTTTATTTATTCTTTTTCGATGCTCATATATAAGCAGCAAATATGATCATTAAGCTGTTACTATCCTTTATCTTAACACTATAAAATCATCCTATCAACATTACGAACGTGCATGACCAGGTTGTACCCTAGGCTTGCGCAGCTGTACACTCATGACAACCCAGATCTTACGATCACCATTATTTAAAGCCACTAACATACATCATCATCGTTATCCAAATAACTAACACATACAACCTTCATTCATATTTACGCAAGCACGGAACCGTTGCTCTAATCATCACATATGATCAGTATCATCAAACGTATTCACTAACACACCTCCCTAAATCATATTTAATCCGTCGCACCTTTATTACAATCAAGCATCAAGATTAAACGTATAAATTGTTGCACCCCTACTAATATTCGATCCCCCTATATCAACACAGCTCCTAACAAGACCAATTCCGACCTTTTACTTACACATACTCATGCAATCGAACATATAATCACATTCATAAAATCATCATAACGAGTTTTCTAACACAAGTATATTACTATCATACACGATTCGACCAGTACATCACACTAATCGGTTCCGAATTCCGCGATTATCATCATCGATAACGTCTCCTAAAACTCCTGACTATCAACAAAAATATATCGACACGCATGATAGTATACGAGTTCTTCTTTGGAACCGAGCTCGAAACGGAACTTGTTTATACACGTACACCATCACATATCACAGGTTACACAGATTCGGTCACGGGTTTTATGGCTTTAAACGGAGTCGAGTCGGAACTCTTATATACTCGGTCCTATGGCACGAACTTCACAATCACGGTCTAATATCTCTACTAATCTAATATGCAACATCATCTACATACATATGCACATAACGAAAAACAGGCATAAAACGATGCTGACATCGAACCGACACCGCGATAACGAAACCTTAATGTGAGACTACGAACACTTACCGGTGGTGATCTTGGGTGATAGCTCCGGTGCGTCGAAGAAGGAAAGAAGAAGAATCGGCAGTGAACGGTGCTTCTCCTAGGGTTTTCGATGTAAGGGACGATGGGTGGGGGGTTTCCTTCTGTTGTACGTAAAGTATATTAGGGGGGCAGGGGTTTGTTTTGAGTTTAAGCTTAATCAGGAACATTAAATGCGTATTGTATTTGATAAAGGTTTGGGCTTGACAAGACCTGGGCCGAGAGTTCGATTAGGATATAAAATGTATGATAGTTTACGTATAATAATATTTGCATGATAGTTCAAGACCTGGTTCCTTCTTTGGCCGGCCATGCTGATGGGCTCAAGCCCATTCAGTTGGGCTGCCATAACTAATGGCAAAGCTGCCAATCTATGGGTCACGGGTGGCGGGTTTGGGCTTGAGTTATCTGACGGTGCATTATCATGAGAGGTCTTGGACCGAGCCCGAACATCCAAAAGGGCAGAAAGGTGTGCGATGGTAACGAAATGTGTGACTCGGAATGTTTGGCGATCCAAAAGCATAACGTATACTAATTTATATCGTTCACATAATAAACATTTAACTCACAACGATATCACATATTAAACAATTAAACTCACAACTTTATCACGTATTAGACAATTCATGGGCCAATGCATAGGGTGAAATTTCGAGTTGTCACATCATCCCCAACTTGAAAGAAATTTCGTCCCGAAATTTGACAAGTAAGAACTGAGGAGTGAAGTGAGGAAATTAGGATTATTGCGGATTTTGCTCGGGTGTCACATCCTCCCCATGTTACAGAAATTTCGTCCTCGAAATTTAGGCTATATTGTACTCTAGACTCCAACTATGAGTTTGTCGATAATTCACTAAACACGTAGTTAAATACGGTTTCACGAAAGTTCACTAAATAATATATAAGTCATATAGCATATAAAGTCAGATAACATATAAATTCACATAAGTTATATTTCTTTATTTGTTCAGGAATAGTGTTCTAATTGTTCATCAACGTTCGAGTACAACCCATGTGTAATTCCGTAATTCCCCGAATTACCGTTACGTGAGTGTTATGCATGAATGAGTGTTTGAGGTAACAGAGTTTGTGTTAATTGTGTTAAACTAAAAATGTCGTGTGTTACATCATCCCCTTGTTGAAAGAATTTTCGTCCCGAAAATTTGAATCATGATATTTTAAAATGATAGTTGCGAGTTCATTGCTAAAGAGAGCGTGAAGGCATATGACGGTAAAATGAAATGAGATAAGATCAAACTACATGATTGAAATAACAGCTGATGACAATGAGATTCAATTGTTCATTCGTACAATTTATAGGAGATTATATATATATAGGTATGGAGTAGCCAATTGTCGTAGCAACAAATCGATTTCAGCAAGAGTTGGTGCACATAAGTGTGACTATCAAAAGTTATTGGAAGTCGCTTGCAATGTAAGTATGCATGGAAGTAAGAAATGATGCAATTTCAAAATGAATTATGGTATTAAATTCTGGTGATTTAGTTTCCTTTCGCGAGTAAGATGCTGTTCATATTGTACCTAGTTTCCAGGTATAGTTGCCGTTACCGAAGTGATATTAATGTTAATGATTTAGTAGGTGAAGCTACTATGGCTTGGAGAGAATATGATTCATTGGAGTGAATTCGTATACTGGGGTTTTAATTAGAGATCGAGTTAGGCTAACAAAGGAAAAACACTAACACATGTCAATTTTGTGCTTACTCTTAAGTAGAAACACAAGTTGAGTTAATAGAAGCTTGATAATGAAGAATGTTGTGACAAGTTATGCTAAGCTCAAGAGATGCTCACAAAAGTTGAAATACGAGTGTGTCATACATCTGTATGGCATTGCCTGATGCATTTAACATGTGCGACCGGGGGGGGGGGTTGTTGTACTAAATATAACTTGGGTGAGCTATACGCCTTCGAATTTGGGGACTTGCAAAAAGGCAGTATTTAGTTATCATGGATATTGTATATTAAGTAGCCAACACTTCACGAAGCAAGTGTATCTAATGTATATCTAGAGCTTTACCAGAATTGAGACGAATGTCGTACATCATAAACGAAGGGTCAACGAAATAAACCGAACTGGAAATGTGTTAGGGTAGTTTGTTACAGGCTAAAATGCTCAACCCTAAAATCACGTGTGTTGGGTGCACCACCAAGATTTACTCGAAGCAAAGTATGTGAATGCGATAAAGTGAGTGTAAGAGATGTATGTTTATATATGGTATCGCTACCGGCGATCAGAACTGGTGCAGTCACCCCTATCGAAGATCAAAGGTGATGCCATCGTATGTAAGAATTCGAGAAAGAAAATATAATTTCTTGGAACAGGTGATTCAAGCAATTCAATCAATCGATTGGACGAAAACTCAAGTTAGGCATTAATCCCTATTTCAGACTGGTATCATCTTGACTCGTTCGTTCAGAGGAAAAAAAAGAGATTTTCAGTTGATATTGATCGTGATATTTTGGTCGCAGTTGGTTGTAGTAGATGACCAGCCTGGTAAGCCGCTAGGGCTTCAGCTACACGAGTGTTGATCAAGTCGGGTAATTCGGCCTGGGTCATAGCAATGTGACCACGTCCACCACCTCGGCCTCCTCCACGTCCACTCATGGTTCTAAATAAGAGAAGGGAACTATCTTAAGGGTCGAAATGAGGTAAAAGTCGAGTATCACATTGAAATCTACAAACTACCAAGTTTACACACAATAGGGCAGAACCCTTCCCACGCTCGTTAAGCCTCACTGGGACTTGCATGCACCTCGCGTTATGATTATGTGTGCACCCATAATAATAAGGCGATTTGCATGCTTATCTCAGTGCCTCTTAACTTGCGCTAAAAGGTTTCCCACATTCAAATAGCAGCAAAAAGGGTTCACAGGATCAAGAATCACAATAGTCAAAGGGTTGTGTCACACTAACAGTTCACATAATAGGGGTTGGTAATATAAGGGCTCATGCAGTTGTGCCAAGTGTGCATTCACGGGTAATGTTATACATAAGTGTACACTAGATATACTACGCAATAGTAAATGAGAACGAACCTTGCAGTCTGGAGCTGAGTGTCATGGTCGATTTCGGTACTGTTCGGTTATAGTCTGGTTTTATGAAAACGTTTTAAAACCAAGTTCACTATAACCAATGGCTCTGATACCAAACTGTCACACCCTCAAAATACCACCTAGGGAGTGTCCCTGACAGGCGTGTGACGAACCAATAACGAGCCACCAATTACATTGAACCCATACAAGTTATAATTAAAATCCCCACTATTAGTAAAAACATCTTCAACACGTTTAAACGAAAACCAATAAGTTCAGCGGAAGCAAATAGTAAACGAAGTTAAACTGTTTCAAATCAAAGTATAGTATCAAGAAATCAGTCACATAAATCCATCCTGTCGACCCATGACCACTCCTGCTATTCCAGACAGCAAGTTCCCAAATCCAAAATACCTAACGACCTGCGAGCATGCAACAAGTGTATCAGACAACGCTGGTGAGTTCATAGTTTTACGAAAACGTTGGTTACCAAGTATTTAGTTAATCCATTGAAGTTAAATCCGAAAGTAATGTTGAAAACAATGTTGATAATACCCCAATACAAGACGGCTTCTGATTATTTTGCCCTTTCTCCAATGCTCCTATCAAAGCATTGGTCATGACTAGGTCATTAGTTCAACACCCGTTCTCCCAGATACGGGGTGAGGTTGCCAAACCTAAGTAGCGCTACTAACTAATACCATGTTACCTTCCTGGTAACCAAACAACACGGAGGGACTTTAAAGGTGATAGGAAGAGTATATTATCCAACATTCCCATTTTACCCAAAAGACTTATCCCTCCCAAGGATACCCACTGACTGTCCCAACCACCGGGACGCATGCTCAAGAGAGATGAACTCACCTTAGTTTTGCTCGGTATGGTTAATTACTTGTTCAAGTTGCACAAACCAATCCTACCATGGTTACCACTAAAAATCAGTTTCATACACGAGTAGTTCACACATTATCACACATACGCTAACAATTTTGTACACCGCAGTCATGCTTCATATTCTACAATCCACATACTGTTCACATATAACTCACATACATTAATAAATAATCAAGTCCTCAATATACCAACATGCAACAGTTCAATCAGTGTTCACTTAATTCATGATTCACATAGTGTCATTCACAGTGTATTCTAATATAACTATCCAATAACACACTTAACTGAGTTAACAAGGTTAACGGGATTGTCATATATAACAGAATTACATTTTTACAAAGTTACATGCATACTTAACAGAGTTAGCATGTTTGACAGAAATAGCATACTTAACAGTGTTGCAACTTTAATTAACAAAGTTAATTATATCCCCAAGAGACTAGCAGAGTTATCATATGTAACTTAATTAATAAAGTTAACAAAATAAACACTTGGGCCGAAAACCATTTTGGGCCGACAATTATAATCATCCAAAGGATCCCACTGGACCGATTTCTTCAATGGTTGACACCCATTGGGCCGCTAACTTGTATGTTGACTAATGATGCATGTGATACATTCTGGTAACCACAGTCGATGATCACAGCAACTATACATTCAAGATAATTATCAAGTTTTATTTATTCTTTTTCGATGCTCATATATAAGCAGCAAATATGATCATTAAGCTGTTACTATCCTTTATCTTAACACTATAAAATCATCCTATCAACATTACGAACGTGCATGACCAGGTTGTACCCTAGGCTTGCGCAGCTGTACACTCATGACAACCCAGATCTTACGATCACCATTATTTAAAGCCACTAACATACATCATCATCGTTATCCAAATAACTAACACATACAACCTTCATTCATATTTACGCAAGCACGGAACCGTTGCTCTAATCATCACATATGATCAGTATCATCAAACGTATTCACTAACACACCTCCCTAAATCATATTTAATCCGTCGCACCTTTATTACAATCAAGCATCAAGATTAAACGTATAAATTGTTGCACCCCTACTAATATTCGATCCCCCTATATCAACACAGCTCCTAACAAGACCAATTCCGACCTTTTACTTACACATACTCATGCAATCGAACATATAATCACATTCATAAAATCATCATAACGAGTTTTCTAACACAAGTATATTACTATCATACACGATTCGACCAATACATCACACTAATCGGTTCCGAATTCCGCGATTATCATCATCGATAACGTCTCCTAAAACTCCTGACTATCAACAAAAATATATCGACACGCATGATAGTATACGAGTTCTTCTTTGGAACCGAGCTCGAAACGGAACTTGTTTATACACGTACACCATCACATATCACAGGTTACACAGATTCGGTCACGGGTTTTATGGCTTTAAACGGAGTCGAGTCGGAACTCTTATATACTCGGTCCTATGGCACGAACTTCACAATCACGGTCTAATATCTCTACTAATCTAATATGCAACATCATCTACATACATATGCACATAACGAAAAACAGGCATAAAACGATGCTGACATCGAACCGACACCGCGATAACGAAACCTTAATGTGAGACTACGAACACTTACCGGTGGTGATCTTGGGTGATAGCTCCGGTGCGTCGAAGAAGGAAAGAAGAAGAATCGGCAGTGAACGGTGCTTCTCCTAGGGTTTTCGATGTAAGGGACGATGGGTGGGGGGTTTCCTTCTGTTGTACGTAAAGTATATTAGGGGGGCAGGGGTTTGTTTTGAGTTTAAGCTTAATCAGGAACATTAAATGCGTATTGTATTTGATAAAGGTTTGGGCTTGACAAGACCTGGGCCGAGAGTTCGATTAGGATATAAAATGTATGATAGTTTACGTATAATAATATTTGCATGATAGTTCAAGACCTGGTTCCTTCTTTGGCCGGCCATGCTGATGGGCTCAAGCCCATTCAGTTGGGCTGCCATAACTAATGGCAAAGCTGCCAATCTATGGGTCACGGGTGGCGGGTTTGGGCTTGAGTTATCTGACGGTGCATTATCATGAGAGGTCTTGGACCGAGCCCGAACATCCAAAAGGGCAGAAAGGTGTGCGATGGTAACGAAATGTGTGACTCGGAATGTTTGGCGATCCAAAAGCATAACGTATACTAATTTATATCGTTCACATAATAAACATTTAACTCACAACGATATCACATATTAAACAATTAAACTCACAACTTTATCACGTATTAGACAATTCATGGGCCAATGCATAGGGTGAAATTTCGAGTTGTCACAACTCAAGTATTTGCCAGAACACGATGAAGAAGCGCTATTGACAGCAGTGGCACATCAGCCTGTAACTTTTCAAATGGATCCTGGCGGTGACGGTTTCATGTTCTACAAAGAGGTAACATTTCAATCACACATTGTTCATTTGTTATCGATATGTTGTTTAATAGTTCATGGTGTTTAGGGAATTTATAGTGGACCATGTGGAATGGAGCTGATGCACGCGATGTTGATAGTTGGATACGATCAGGATCCTGACGGAACCAAGTACTGGATTGTTAAGAACTCGTGGGGCGAAGGATGGGGAGAAAAGGGATACATTCGTATGCTACGCGGTACGGAGATCCAAGGGGTTTGCAACATGTATGGGCATTGTAATTTCCCTCTTAAATCTCCCGAAACTAAAAATGTCGAACTCTAGATTACAATTTTAATTATGTTCACTCTTCATTTTATATGTAACCATCGGAGAGAGAAAACATATGTCTAATGAGATTTTTTTGTTACTTTATGTTTCGATTATGAGATTTATTTTCTTGATAGACTATATAACATAAAGAATACACATAACATACGGTTCACAAGCATAAACAAACGAACACGCATGAATATAAGCGAATAAGCGTAAACAAAAACAAACGAGCACCAATTAAAAGAAGAGGAAATTGGACTTTAATAATCTCACCTAGAGGTGGATGACCATTGGCACTATCACCTTTGAATATTACCACTAGCATTCCCACCCTTTAAGTATTTTTTTCTCACTGCATCTCCATTATAAACAAATTTAACGGAATTAAGTTTTTTTCCAAATTTCGAGGATACGAGTTGATTGATGTAAAACTTTCCTGGAAACGGTGTTCCAAATGACGGAAACGGTGCTTTAATTCAGGTGTTTAAACTTCCAATTGATAAAATTTAAGCCGTTTAGAGCACCGTTTTGAGATAAGTTTTACATCAATCAACTTGTATCATGTTCTATTCAAATGCCCTAAAACATCAGTTCGAAATTGATAACAACATAATGAACCTTAGCGTTTTCAGGGGTCGTCTACTGCAAAGAAATTGTTGTAACGAATAATCCAGCCTTAAACTTCCTCACCATTAAATTTTGGGAAATCAAGCCGACCGTGCGAACCAGCCGTTGATCTTAGTGTCCTGTACCCTATCATTACCCAATTTGCTGTTAGTCTCCGCCATTTGAGTAACTAATGTTGTCATACCGATCTGCAACCCATCAATTACTCTTACGCTATCTTGAGTTAACTTTTCCAATTTTTCCATTTCTTGGTGTCTCATTGGCATAAACAACGATCGTAACCCTAATTTTCCCAATTTGATTATAGAAAAACACGCAATTGTAGATTGCCGTAACCTTGAATTGAAACGAAAACCAAGAACAAAATCGATGACTTGGAAGTGAAATTGATCGAAAGAGTGATCAATTTCGGTGAATTGAAATGAAGTCTAGTTGAAATTGATCGGAAGAGTGATCAATTTCAGCGAATTGTACAAAAGCTGATTGATCGATTTGAAGGCGGAATTTGATGAATTAGGGTTTAAATTCAAGGGCGTCCAGAGAATCGAACAGCAACGTTGCAATAAGTAGGGTTTAAATTCAAGGGCATAAGAGGAACACGAGTCAATTCCTTATCGAGATAAGATCTTTACAACTGATTACAACAGCTTATAACGATCTGATTCCAGCTCGTTACTTTTTTTCTAATAATAAACCCTCTAAGAATACAACAATTACACATAAGACCCTCTACTTGTTTCGACATGTAACACCTATAAAGTAGTTTTAATACATGTGTGGCTTCCATATACAATATCCCTTAAAAACTAACACCAACTTTCAACTTCCTGCTGTCAAGATTAATACCAATGTTATGAATACAGATAATATGTCCTGGTTTTTCTCCAGTTGTATTAGTTGTATTTTCTGTTACATCTTCCACTACATATGTACATGTATATAATGATAGAGTTGGATGAATAAGAATACACTTCTCATATTTCTCTCATTTTCTTACACACAAACTCATCACTGCATATGAAAATTGTCTTCTTGTATAGAACCCGAAGTTTTAATTATAAAGAACCCGAAGTTCTCCTAGACTATCCATTATATACACATGCTTGTTATTAAATGCATGTCTCTTTCTTTTGTAGATAAAATGTCTAACTTATCAAAGCTTCAATTCACCGCACTTGACATCTCGGGTAACAACTACCTTCCATGGACTCTTGATGCTAAAATTCATTTGACAGCAAATAATTTGGGGGAGACAATTATTGACCGTAATCAAACTTCACCTCAACATCAAGCGAAAGGTATGATATTCCTCTGCCATCATCTTCACGAAGATCTAAAGTGGGAATATCTAATTGTCTTCACGAAGATCTAAAGCGGGAATATCTAACTGTTGAGGACCCCCTTGAATTATGGACAAACATCAAAGAATGTTTTGACCACCAGAAGTTAGTCTTACTCCCCAAAGCCCGCTATGAATGGCCTCATTTACGACTACATGATTTTAAGACTGTCAGTGAATATAATTCTGCCTTGTTTCACATTACCTCTGAGTAAAAAATATGTGGTGAAAAAATAACTGATGAAGACATGCTTAAAAAAAACTTTCTCAACGTTCCATGCCTCAAACATGCTCCTGTCGCAGCAATACCGGGAATGTAAATTTACTAAATATTCTGAATTGATGTCATGTGTTCTGGTCGCGGAGCAAAACAAGTTCCTACTACAAAACCATCAATGGTAACCCGCCGGTGCAATCCCATTCCATGAAGCGAATGTGGCTAATTATCAAAGCGAACGAGGTAGAAGTAGAGGCCGCAGTCCCAGCAGAGGTCGTTGTCGTGGTCGAGGACAAGGATATACATGGCATCGAGAGTCCCAGAACACTAAAAATAGCTATGGTGAATCGAGTCGACATAACACCGGGCGACCTTCAAAAGAGAAAAGTAGCGGGAACCAAATACGTGCTTCAATTATTCTTCTTTGTTGTTACATTCGCCTAATTTCGTTAATTTTCTAATTTTTTTCGATTGTTCTTGTTTTGTTAGCAGTTCAATGATTGTTAGTTGATGATTGATCAATATATTCGATTTAGTATTCTCTAATTTACTTTTGTTTTGGTACTGATTTTGGATATATATATATATATATATATATATATATATATCTATACTACTTTAATAAGGATATAGGAAGGACAGAATGCTAATTCGACAAGGTGTTGAAAACACCCTCAATGCACAATGTACAAGTCTTAAGGCACCAAGAAACACAAATAAATTACCCTTCCACTGGTTCATCTTCAGCCGTCCATTTTCTTTCATGTCTTCACACGGATCATGATCTAACGGATGATGTTGTTTTCACACGGATCCACCTTTCCCCTTCCTTATCTCTCATCTCTCTCACAACTCACATCTCACCCGTCTCTCTCTCTCTTTCTCTGGCGATTCCAGATCCAGATCTGGATCTAGGGTTTCTCTGCTATCTCTCTGGCGATCCAAGCTATTCCTTTTGGTTGTTATTTGATGAATTTATGATGAAGGTGTGTTTAGGAGAGCAAATTCTTGAAGTTTTTAGGGCAATGGCGATTTAAGCCGATTGGATCATGTGGTACCGATGATATGCATTGTACCGTCTCTCATTCAATCTGCAAACTCGAGGTCAACTGGTAACTCTGAATCAACTAGCTATTTCTTTACTCTTTGATGTTTAATTATTGTTTCTTTACCGATTACATCTAAAGTTCAGACAATTACAAATTTTTTTATATATATAATCAACTATCAACTATCTTTTTTTATATATATAATAAAAGGATTAAAAGTGAGGCCCTAAACACTAAAATCTCTACATGATTTGCGTACAGGGCTGGGAATTTGGTTGGATCAAGTACCGGAGCAGAAGTAATCAGTGGTGTGTCCTCTTCCAGACCAGTTAAATTGGCAGATCTTCAAAGAATTCTAAGCAATATTGGACCCTCAGGTATGTCATAAAGTTGTTAATGTAACTCTTTTTGTTTTTTTTTTTTTTGTTTTTTTTTTTTGCTTATCATTCTGAACGGATATCTTTACTTGAATGATGTTCAGGGGAGGCAGCAGATCCCGATCGAGGTAGTGTTGATTAAAGTTCTTACGTAATTGTTATATAATTACTTTTGCATGTGGAAATGAAATTTAAACATCTATAATTTGTTACAATTGATTAATGTTTACCTTCTCAATGATCTGCCTTAATTCTGATTTAGTTATTGTGAAATTTTTTTATAGGTTTAGGATTGGGTGATATCCTGAAGCCTGAACTTCTATTGCCATTGATGGAGACATTGTCACTCGAGAACGTAGCATCTCATTTACCTGAGGTAACACAATCTTGACCCGTTTACATATAGCTGGGCCGTGTTACATCTCAAATGGGTCAAGTAAAAATTTTCTTTTAGCAAGAACAGGAATGAGTCAAATGGGTTGGAACTCGGCTCAGTAAAATATTCTTTTTCAACCATAATTAATGCATCAACTATTTATAGAAAATGAAAAGAATGTTTGTGGGTCAACCCGACCCGTCCATTCTAACCTGTAATAAAACTTGTCAGGTTACTGCAGGGTGAATGGACACGAGTGTCCAATTAATGGAGTTGCTGCAAAGTCCTCCTTTTCGTCAACAAGTTGACTCTTTTACCTATGTGAGGATCCACACGTCATCTCCTTGCTGCTTTTTTTCTGCAATTTTTTTACAATTGGTATTTTAAGTTGTTTGCGAACCGTGATCTGTGCAGGTCTGAAGACTGGTCAAATAGATCTGACTCAATTTGGAGTTGACCCAAGTAAATGTAAGCACTACAATTTACATTCTGTTGTTCATAATTATAAAAAAAACATGGTTTCCGTAATATCTTGTATAACAAACGATTTAGTTGTTTTATGTAATGAATAATAAACTTCAACGATTTCTCTTTTAGTGGTTTTTTGCATCTATTTTACCTTTTTAGGTGTTGAGGTATTTTTTTTTTTTGGTTTTATTGCTAACTGTGTTATAAAATATGAATGGTTTATGTTTACAGACAAATTCATGGGCCTATATTTTCTTGAGGCTCTTAAAGATTCTGTTGCAAAAACATCGGATGATGATCCAATGCAAGATGCCGGTGATTCAAGATCTCAGACTTGTAATCAAACTGATGAAATGGATGAAGGTCAATAACAAAATCTGATTCAGCAGTTTGTTTTTTTCTCAGTGAGAGACATAACATTACAGATTTGTGGATACTGCAAGTGTTCCTTTATTACTTTTACAGCTAAAGATGGGATGGTGGATGGCAACGTGCTGCGATGGCTGCAATGGTGGATGGCAGCGGTGCTCCGAGCAGCCTCATAGTCGATCCATGGCCAATAGTAAGTTTTTTATTGCTTTGAGACAAACTTAAAAAACCATTGCAAATGGTGATGTTGAATTTTTTTAGTGCTTTTGTAGATTACAAGAGGATAATCGGTATGTCAAAGTTTCCATTAACCAACACAAGCAACTTTCTTCTGGAATTCTCATCCATCACCAATAACTGGTGATTCCATTAAAAAAACATCCTACTAAGCTTAAACCCAAGCACAACAACATTATATCCAAAATAAAAACACGACCAAAGCTCAAGTCAGTTGACTTTTCAAAGTTGACCAGTCCATTGATTTTGTGAAAAAAAAAAATTTGGTCTTTGGTAATTCTATTTTGCTGTATATTATTTTTTATTTAAATCGAATGAAGGACTAATTTGCTTGCTTAGCTGAATGATTTAAAGGTCGAACTCACACCTCTCCGTCTCGCTAAAGTCGCCGGTAATGCTCCCAGCAAGTTCTATAAAATGTAAGCCAATTTACTTTTACACCCACTCAAAGTATGATATTGCTTTGTAGGATTAATTATCTAATTTAACAGCTTCTATGCACTTAAGTGTTTAAATAACGGATTGCTTTTTCGACATTTGGTTTTCTGCTTTGTATTGTTTCAAATAATGTTTAATGATATGGATTATGATATTTGTTACTTTTTAACTAATTTAGAACTTCCGATTCAGTGTACTACATCCTTCCCTCTCGGCACATACATTTGGTAACTGGATTGTTTGGCGTGGATTTGGTTATCAACATCTGAGATCTGTAGTCCCTTGACGGCGTGTACCGTACGGAAGGTACGGTTGACTTACTTTTGCTATATGTTTATTGTATTTTTTTTTTTTTGTAATTTTATGCAAAAAAAAGTTGTTATGTGATGTGTTTACATCCGCTTCGATTGATTTCTTTAGGTTGAAAAATATATTTGGTCACAACTCACAATAAAGCTGGAATTCAAAGGGGAAGTGGCGGTCTGTTCGCTGAAGTGGAAGAGATTTATCACTACAGCCAAGAGGGTAGACCTGACTGATGTGGGCATTGTTGGTGGTCTGTTCGCTGAAATGGAAGAGAAGGACAAGGGGCTTCCAAATTCTTTGTATATGGGTCAAGCCAAGGGACTTCCAAATTCTTTGTTTACGTCAAGCAGAGTTTTTTTTTTTAAATTTTTTTATTTTGGTGACTTACAAATATATCTTAAGAAATTTGGATTTTAGATTTACTTTTCAAGTTTTACAGATGACAGTGCGAGATGCTCTGAACTCTGCTCTTAATGAGGAAATGGCTGCTGATCCCAATGTTTTTGTTATGGACGAAGAGGTAAAATTATTTTAATAAAAGGGTGTTCAGAGCTCTTTTTTTATTTAATTGATGCTCATCTTATTTGTGACAACCCGAACTCTCAATGTTTGTAACGGTTAATCAGATGATCTTTACTATTCGTTTCTTTGGTAAATCTGTTAAGCGTGTGTGTTATTTTGCTAAATTAACATATTAACACCTTTGGGCCGCAAGTTTTTGGGTCACGCACTAACCCTTGGGCCGTCAAATGCAATCCGGACCGAAGCCCAATAGCACCGTAATCCAAGTGGGCTCGGCCCACTTATTCAGACTAGAATTACATGGATGGACCTTCCTATGTATTTTCTATGTTATGAACTATACTTGAAGCTAATACTTCTCGGCCCACTTGTTTCAATTGGATCTTGGCCCAACTAGTATACCTAATATGAGAACTAGGTGGCTTGTGTTAATTAGTTCTATATATACTATACGCATCATGTTTGTATATCACAAGTTACAACATAACAAAACCCTAATCCCCCCCCCCTGACTCGCGAACAGTAGAAGACCCCCACCCCCCTTTGAAGATTATTGTGCTTGTACATCTCGTTTCGCTCTTCGGTTAGTATTACTATCATTCGTTTTAATTCTATGGGATTGTGTTAAATTGTATGCATGAATCTTTTGATGCTAAATGTAAACTTGAATATGATTAATGGTTGTCCGTCTAATATGATGTATGGAAACATGAGTTTATGATAAATTGGATAGGACGACTTAGACGTAGGATTGATTTAGGGCTTCTTGTAACGACTAGATTGTAATCTGATTAATATGCAGTAGTAACATGTAAAGTGATATGGCGTGATAGTTGATTTATGATTACATGTTTGAAACCCTACGACTTGTGTGTTACTAGAGGATTGTCACGGTACGAAAACGTGAGTCGGTTTGACTGGAATGAAAATCAATGAAGTAATGTAATATCCTGCATGAAAGAAACAACTTGTTGACGAGTAATAAATGAGCCGCACGCTGTGTATTTGAAATAGGGCTACACCATGAGTTGGAACACATCGAGCCTGCTTGTATGTTAGTAATGTTTATGCTATAGTGATAATAAACGATTAATACGGATATATTATTTGCATGATGATTGTGCTTAGTCAATTGAATTTGCAAATTCCCAAGACCCATGTTGTTATGTCACTAGTTATTAGAGGTCCAATAGTAATGAAGGAAAATGATCTAATAATAGTTGCATATTTAATGATGTTGACTTAAAAATGGCGGCCCTGTGGTGACCTAATCAAATAATATAGACTTTTTGATAAGGATGTCAGTAAGGATGTTAGGCATATTTAATGATGAGATTGATTGTTTCTATAGAAACTAATATGTGAGCATGTATTGACGTGCATAGACTGAAGCATGATTCTAGGATTTATTCATGAACTGTATTAGATTTGGAAATGTATTGATGAATTGAATTATGCTAAGAATAAGTGGTATTATATATTGATCTTGATCTCAAAATCGGTTGAAAGATGGATTAGGATTATAGCACATCTTAATGAGTGTCCCTGATTAATTATGTGATAGTTGTCTGATGTGGTTAATATTGTTGTTAACTGGACTATGCTTAGTGGGCCGCACAAAAGAAGAGGGGGTATGGTACGGTTGGGTTGGGTATAATCTTGCGCATCCACTTTGTGATTGTTGAACTAATAATACATAAATTGGGTTTAGAGGCTAATGAATAAACTGTTAACAATGGGCCGCATGAAACGGTCCGCGGAATGGATCATACACTCGAGTGGGCTGTATATTTCATTAGACTTGAATCATATGGGCTGCGCATGTTTAATGATTGGGCTTGGAATGTTTGCGAGTAAACTATGTATGTGTGTATGAAGTGAAATTGAGCTATTACGTGTTATGTTGTTGTTCGGGGACACTAGGTGAGTTGATTAATGGTGTCTTGAACTATATGAGTACGTTACTTGTACAATGAGTATGCTTTATGGGAACGATGAATATGTGAATCAACTGCATATATGATATGTGGGTCATGTGCACATAAAACTAATTGTTATCGGTAATCTTTCTAGGACGTGTTTATTCAACTAATAATCAAAGTACTTAATCTTACCGAGCAAATCAAAGGTGAGTTCATCTCTCTTGAGCATGCGTCCCGGTGGTTGGGACAGTCAGTGGGTATTCCTGGGAGGGATAAGTCTTTTGGGTAAAAACGGGAATGTTGGATAATATACTCTTCCTATCACCCTTCAAGTCCCTCCGTGTTGTTTGGTTACCGGGAAGGTAACATGGTATTAGTTAGTAGCGCTACTTAGGTTTGGCAACCTCACCCCGTTCCTGGGAGGACGGGTGTTGAACTAATGACCTAGTCATGACCAATGCTTTGATAGGAGCATTGGAGAAAGGGCAAAATAATCAGAAGCCGTCTTGTATTGGGGTATTATCAACATTGTTATCAACATTACTTCGGGAATTAACTTCAATGGATTAACTACATACTTGGTAAACAACGTTTTCGTAAAACTATGAACTCACCAGCGTTGTCTGATACACTTGTTGCATGCTCGCAGGTTGTTAGGTTGTATGGATTTGGAACTTGCTGTCTGAAGTAGCTGGAGTGGTCATGGGTCGTGCTGATTGGATACGAATGATGGGTTTATTGATTTCACACATTTAAACTGAAACAGTTAATTATGTTTTCTTTTATTTGCTTCCGCTGAACATGTTGGTTTTCTTTTAGACTTATTGACAGTACTTTTCAGAATAATTGATGATTTTATTCAACATTATGATTGGTTCAATATGATTAGTGGCTCGTTAGTGGTTTGTCACACGCCTGACAGGGACACTCCCTAGGTGGTATTTTGGGGGTGTGACAGTTTGGTATCAGAGCCACTGGTTATAGTGAACTTGGTTTTAAAACGTTTTCATAAAAC
The DNA here is from genome assembly GCF_002127325.2 of Helianthus annuus. Taxonomy (NCBI): domain Eukaryota; kingdom Viridiplantae; phylum Streptophyta; class Magnoliopsida; order Asterales; family Asteraceae; genus Helianthus; species Helianthus annuus. The sequence goes on along the minus strand of NC_035436.2, from coordinate 22,344,759 downwards.
AAGACTATAACCGAACAATACCGAAATCGACCATGACACTCAGCTCCAGACTGCAAGGTTCGTTTCTCATTTACTATTGGATAGTATATCTAGTGTACACTTATGTATGACATTGCACGTGAATGCACACTTGGCACAACAGTATGAGCCCTTATGTTACCAACCCCTGTTATGTGATCTGTTAGTTTGACACTACCCATTGACTAATGTGATTCTCGATCCTGTAAAACCTTTCGGTTGCTATTTGAATGTGGGGAACCTTTTAGCGCAAGTTAAGAGGCACTGAGATAAGCATGCAAATCGCCTTATTATCATGGGTGCACACATAATAATAACGTGAGGTGCATGTGAGTCCCAGTGAGGCTTAACGAGTGTGAAAAGGGTTCTGATCGTCTAATTGGTATTATGTTAGGACTTAGTAGTCTATAAAGGTCATAGTAATACTCGACTTCTACTCGAACTTGCATTTTAAATCCTTCCCTTTTTGTATAGAAACATGAGCGGACGAGGCCATGGACGTGGCCACATTGCTATGACGCAGGCCGAATTAACCATCTTGATCAACACTCGTGTAGCTGAAGCCCTAGCGGCTTACCAGGCTGGTACGATATGTGCCAATTACTTTCTATCCTTGTGTCGTATACTCGAATCTTACCTGTGCATTGAACGTTCTTTCGTCTTAGGTCAACCTGCGAATCAAAACAATCCACCTGCTCCACCTGCTTGTACGTACAAGATGTTCATGGATTGTAAGCCACAGACCTTTAGCGGGACTGAAGGGGCTGTAGGACTCCTGTGATGGTTCGAGAAGGCAGAATCAGTATTTGCAATGTGTAACTGTCCAGCTGGGGACAGAGTGAAGTATGCTACGGGCACACTCGAGGATGGTGCCCTTACATGGTGGAATGCCCAGGTTCAGATGTTGGGTATTGAGATGGCGAATGCCACTACTTGGGATGATTTCAAGGAGTTGATGCGAGAGGAGTATTGTCCTCGTGATGAGATTCAGAAACTGGAGAACGAGTTCTACAATCTGAAAATGGAGGGATCTGAGATTGAAGCATACACTAGGAGGTCTAATGATTTAGCAACTTTGTGCCCTAACATGTCTCGACCCCCACCGCGGCGAATTGAGTTGTATCTCAAAGGCTTAGCACCAGCTGTTAAGGGGTACGTTACTGCTGCAAACCTAGACAATCTGCCCCGTATCGTCCGTTTGGCACATAAGATTACTGACCAAGAGGTCGAATGTGGCAACTTGCCGCCACGTGTTTCTGCTACCACCTCGACTGCTACAGCTACAACACCTGCTAGTGATAACAAGCGGAAATGGAATGATACTGATAAAGCTACCGGTGCCAGCCAATCTCAGAAAAGGGCAGACAACAGCATCCACCGTAGTTTTAGCCAGTCGTCTTCTGTGAACCAGAATCAGAGCAACAATTCAAATCAGGGTTCTTACGCGGGAAAGTTACCAAAGTGTGATAAGTGTATGTTTCACCATCGCGGGCCGTGCACCCGGGTATGTCATAGGTGCAACAAGGTGGGTCATATGGCTAAAGATTGCAGGGTCTGGCTTCCAAAGCAGCCGCAGCAGCAGCCACAGCAACAGGAGAGGCAACAGTCTCAACAGAACCGGGGAAATCAAAAGGGGTGCTTTCAGTGTGGTGATGAGGGTCATTTTAAGAGGGATTGCCCTCAGCTTAATCAGAATGCTGGCAACAACAACAATACTGGGAGCGGCGACAATGGGAACAATGGTGGGAACGGAGCACGTGGAAGAGTATTTACTATTGGCGCTGGGGGAAACTCGCAATGATGGCAATGTTGAGACCGGTACGTCTTCTTTGAATGATCTTTTTCTGCTTCTGTTTTATTTGACTCTTGTTTCGATTTGAGTTATGTGTCTCTGGGGTTCAATCGTTAGCTAGGACTGACTCCCACCTCTCTTGTAAAATAAGCATGTAGTAGAGTTAACTGCTAGTAAATCGATAGAAGCTTCTCATGTTCTTTTTGGTTGTAAACTTGATATCATGGGTCAAGTGTTCGACCTTGACCTACCACCCGATACTCTTGTAAGTTTTGACGTGGTCGTTGACACGGATTTGGGTATCTATGCATCAAGCGGAAATTCTCTGTAAAGAGAAAATCGTGCGTATCCCTCTCCTCAGTGGGGAATCCTTATCAGTTCAAGGTCATCGTAGTGGTGCCATTGTTGGCATCGTCTCAGTCGTGAAAGCCCAGAAGTGTCTACGGAAGGGCTACTCTGCTATGCTAGCTCTTGTCACCGATTCGCCACTTTAAGAAAGGAAGATCGAGTATCTTCCAGTTATTTGTGAATTTTCTGACGTGTCTTTGGAAGAGTTACCTGGTTTACTTCCACATCGTTAGGTGGAATTTCAGATTGAACTTATGCAAATCCTGATTTCCTTCTGGGATACAGCAATCCCTCGGGTTCGCTGGATACTATCACGGATTCATCATGGGATTTTCGAAGATTGCGTAACTACAACCTCCTTAGCACAGCTGGGAGCTGTCAATCCTTGGGAAACAAAGTCGCGGAACGTCTTTTCAGCTTTTGAAACCCAACTCTGCAACGCACTGAGCATTACTCCTATCTGAGGGTACTGATGGTCTGGCGGTATACCATGATGGTTCGAATCAGAGTCCCGGTTACGCACCGATACAACATGAGAAGGCGACGGCTTACGTGGTGGGCATACAGGAAGGACTACACGAGTCACGACCTGCGGTGGAAGCCATAGTCTTTGGATTTAAATTGGAGGCATTACTTGGACGGTACCGAATGCACCACTCAGACCGATCACAAGGGCCTCCCGTGTATTCTTGTTTCAAGAGAGCTAAACATGTGATGGCAACGCTGGATGGAACTTTTGAATGAATATGACCGTGAAACCGGGATGTGCACGAGCTTTGCAGCTTGCTATTGACTCTAACTTACCTGATCAGGCTCACTCTGTTCCAACTGGAGAACTGAAGGAAGAGAATTCTCAAGATTAACCCATGCGGGGCAGGGAGAAGCAACCTCTGGCACATCAGACGATATTTGCTACTTCATGGAACGAATATGGACCTTACGATACAGCAACCTTAGGGAAATGGTGCAGGCGAAGCACATGGGCCTCGATATCCTATTCACCTGAGTTTTGATAGGATGCATTGAAACCTGAAGACCATATGTGGGTGACCGGGCCTGAAGGCCCAGATAGCCACGCATGGGAACGAAGTTTGACATGTGGGAAAGTCAAGGTAGGGTATTAGCAACCAGAAACACATATATGGAAATGAGAACCTAATCACAGATCCAGGATTTATACTTGAACCCCTTGGGAAGCTGTTAAGCTTAGGAAATAGTGGAAATTCGCGGTGGGAGAACGCATCATAATCAAAAGTCTCACCCTGGGAGGGTGCGGTACGCTATGGGAAATGTGGCCAGCTTAGTTGCGGTACACTGGGACATTTGGATTCTGAAACGGATTGATGATATGGCTCACGAACTCGAGTTACTTGACGAATTAGGTAACGCACACGATGTCGGTTATGTCTTGAACCTAAAGAAGCGTCTGTTCGATGCAACACTTGTGATACCCTTGTTGAGAAACCCACGGTAAACACAGTCGAATTTCAATCATGAGAGTTCGTTGGAACTCAAGACGTGGACTGAAGTTCCTGTGAGAACGCAATGATCAGGTGAAGCTCTGTTATCTCCGATTGTTCAAACGGTGGGACTAACTTTCGATATCATTGGCGAATTTCGGGACGAAATTCCTTTCAAGTTGGGGATGATGTGGCACCCAACTGATCTCGCAATCCTGTTTTACAATTTGGTTAACGTGGTGTCTGTGCAATTATCTGGATGCTTAGTGATTGCGCGTAATGTTTGATTATTATTTGTGATTATTATTTGTGTAGTATTGCATATAGTTTAATTAGAGTTTCTATCGCTTCACTCTTCTGTGCTTACTTGTCAAATTTCGGGACGAAATTTCTTTCAAGTTGGGGATGATGTGACAACCCGAACTCTCAATGTTTGTAACGGTTAATCAGATGATCTTTACTATTCGTTTCTTTGGTAAATCTGTTAAGCGTGTGTGTTATTTTGCTAAAATAACATATTAACACCTTTGGGCCGCAAGTTTTTGGGTCACGCACTAACCCTTGGGCCGTCAAATGCAATCCGGACCGAAGCCCAATAGCACCGTAATCCAAGTGGGCCGGCCCACTTATTCAGACTAGAATTACATGGATGGACCTTCCTATGTATTTTCTATGTTATGAACTATACTTGAAGCTAATACTTCTCGGCCCACTTGTTTCAATTGGATCTTGGCCCAACTAGTATACCTAATATGAGAACTAGGTGGCTTGTGTTAATTAGTTCTATATATACTATACGCATCATGTTTGTATATCACAAGTTACAACATAACAAAACCCTAATCCCCCCCCTGACTCGCGAACAGTAGAAGACCCCCACCCCCCCTTTAAAGATTATTGTGCTTGTACATCTCGTTTCACTCTTCGGTTAGTATTACTATCATTCGTTTTAATTCTATGGGATTGTGTTAAATTGTATGCATGAATCTTTTGATGCTAAATGTAAACTTGAATATGATTAATGGTTGTCCGTCTAATATGATGTATGGAAACATGAGTTTATGATAAATTGGATAGGACGACTTAGACGTAGGATTGATTTAGGGCTTCTTGTAACGACTAGATTGTAATCTGATTAATATGCAGTAGTAACATGTAAAGTGATATGGCGTGATAGTTGATTTATGATTACATGTTTGAAACCCTACGACTTGTGTGTTACTAGAGGATTGTCACGGTACGAAAACGTGAGTCGGTTTGACTGGAATGAAAATCAATGAAGTAATGTAATATCCTGCATGAAAGAAACAACTTGTTGACGAGTAATAAATGAGCCGCACGCTGTGTATTTGAAATAGGGCTACACCTTGAGTTGGAACACATCGAGCCTGCTTTTGTATGTTAGTAATGTTTATGCTATAGTGATAATAAACGATTAATACGGATATATTATTTGCATGATGATTGTGCTTAGTCAATTGAATTTGCAAATTCCCAAGACCCATGTTGTTATGTCACTAGTTATTAGAGGTCCAATAGTAATGAAGGAAAATGATCTAATAATAGTTGCATATTTAATGATGTTGACTTAAAAATGGCGGCCCTGTGGTGACCTAATCAAATAATATAGACTTTTTGATAAGGATGTCAGTAAGGATGTTAGGCATATTTAATGATGAGATTGATTGTTTCTATAGAAACTAATATGTGAGCATGTATTGACGTGCATAGACTGAAGCATGATTCTAGGATTTATTCATGAACTGTATTAGATTTGGAAATGTATTGATGAATTGAATTATGCTAAGAATAAGTGGTATTATTCAAAATCGGTTGAAAGATGGATTAGGATTATAGCACATCTTAATGAGTGTCCCTGATTAATTATGTGATAGTTGTCTGATGTGGTTAATATTGTTGTTAACTGGACTATGCTTAGTGGGCCGCACAAAAGAAGAGGGGGTATGGTACGGTTGGGTTGGGTATAATCTTGCACATCCACTTTGTGATTGTTGAACTAATAATACATAAATTGGGTTTAGAGGCTAATGAATAAACTGTTAACAATGGGCCGCATGAAACGGTCCGCGGAATGGATCATACACTCGAGTGGGCTGTATATTTCATTAGACTTGAATCATATGGGATGCGCATGTTTAATGATTGGGCTTGGAATGTTTGCGAGTAAACTATGTATGTGTGTATGAAGTGAAATTGAGCTATTACGTGTTATGTTGTTGTTCGGGGACACTAGGTGAGTTGATTAATGGTGTCTTGAACTATATGAGTACGTTACTTGTACAATGAGTATGCTTTATGGGAACGATGAATATGTGAATCAACTGCATATATGATATGTGGGTCATGTGCACATAAAACTAATTGTTATCGGTAATCTTTCTAGGACGTGTTTATTCAACTAATAATCAAAGTACTTAATCTTACCGAGCAAATCAAAGGTGAGTTCATCTCTCTTGAGCATGCGTCCCGGTGGTTGGGACAGTCAGTGGGTATTCCTGGGAGGGATAAGTCTTTTGGGTAAAAACGGGAATGTTGGATAATATACTCTTCCTATCACCCTTCAAGTCCCTCCGTGTTGTTTGGTTACCGGGAAGGTAACATGGTATTAGTTAGTAGCGCTACTTAGGTTTGGCAACCTCACCCCGTTCCTGGGAGGACGGGTGTTGAACTAATGACCTAGTCATGACCAATGCTTTGATAGGAGCATTGGAGAAAGGGCAAAATAATCAGAAGCCGTCTTGTATTGGGGTATTATCAACATTGTTATCAACATTACTTCGGGAATTAACTTCAATGGATTAAATACATACTTGGTAAACAACGTTTTCGTAAAACTATGAACTCACCAGCGTTGTCTGATACACTTGTTGCATGCTCGCAGGTTGTTAGGTTGTATGGATTTGGAACTTGCTGTCTGAAGTAGCTGGAGTGGTCATGGGTCGTGCTGATTGGATACGAATGATGGGTTTATTGATTTCACACATTTAAACTGAAACAGTTAATTATGTTTTCTTTTATTTGCTTCCGCTGAACATGTTGGTTTTCTTTTAGACTTATTGACAGTACTTTTCAGAATAATTGATGATTTTATTCAACATTATGATTGGTTCAATATGATTAGTGGCTCGTTAGTGGTTTGTCACACGCCTGACAGGGACACTCCCTAGGTGGTATTTTGGGGGTGTGACAGTTTGGTATCAGAGCCACTGGTTATAGTGAACTTGGTTTTAAAACGTTTTCATAAAACAAGACTATAACCGAACAATACCGAAATCGACCATGACACTCAGCTCCAGACTGCAAGGTTCGTTTCTCATTTACTATTGGATAGTATATCTAGTGTACACTTATGTATGACATTGCACGTGAATGCACACTTGGCACAACAGTATGAGCCCTTATGTTACCAACCCCTGTTATGTGATCTGTTAGTTTGACACTACCCATTGACTAATGTGATTCTCGATCCTGTAAAACCTTTCGGTTGCTATTTGAATGTGGGGAACCTTTTAGCGCAAGTTAAGAGGCACTGAGATAAGCATGCAAATCGCCTTATTATCATGGGTGCACACATAATAATAACGTGAGGTGCATGTGAGTCCCAGTGAGGCTTAACGAGTGTGAAAAGGGTTCCGCTCGTCTAATTGGTATTATGTTAGGACTTAGTAGTCTATAAAGGTCATAGTAATACTCGACTTCTACTCGAACTTGCATTTTAAATCCTTCCCTTTTTGTATAGAAACATGAGCGGATGAGGCCATGGACGTGGCCACATTGCTATGACGCAGGCCGAATTAACCAACTTGATCAACACTCGTGTAGCTGAAGCCCTAGCGGCTTACCAGGCTGGTACGATATGTGCCAATTACTTTCTATCCTTGTGTCGTATACTCGAATCTTACCTGTGCGTTGAACGTTCTTTCGTCTTAGGTCAACCTGCGAATCAAAACAATCCACCTGCTCCACCTGCTTGTACGTACAAGATGTTCATGGATTGTAAGCCACAGACCTTTAGCGGGACTGAAGGGGCTGTAGGACTCCTGTGATGGTTCGAGAAGGCAGAATCAGTATTTGCAATGTGTAACTGTCCAGCTGGGGACAGAGTGAAGTATGCTACGGGCACACTCGAGGATGGTGCCCTTACATGGTGGAATGCCCAGGTTCAGATGTTGGGTATTGAGATGGCGAATGCCACTACTTGGGATGATTTCAAGGAGTTGATGCGAGAGGAGTATTGTCCTCGTGATGAGATTCAGAAACTGGAGAACGAGTTCTACAATCTGAAAATGGAGGGATCTGAGATTGAAGCATACACTAGGAGGTCTAATGATTTAGCAACTTTGTGCCCTAACATGTCTCGACCCCCACCGCGGCGAATTGAGTTGTATCTCAAAGGCTTAGCACCAGCTGTTAAGGGGTACGTTACTGCTGCAAACCTAGACAATCTGCCCCGTATCGTCCGTTTGGCACATAAGATTACTGACCAAGAGGTCGAACGTGGCAACTTGCCGCCACGTGTTTCTGCTACCACCTCGACTGCTACAGCTACAACACCTGCTAGTGATAACAAGCGGAAATGGAATGATACTGATAAAGCTACCGGTGCCAGCCAATCTCAGAAAAGGGCAGACAACAGCATCCACCGTAGTTTTAGCCAGTCGTCTTCTCTGAACCAGAATCAGAGCAACAATTCAAATCAGGGTTCTTACGCGGGAAAGTTACCAAAGTGTGATAAGTGTATGTTTCACCATCGCGGGCCGTGCACCCGGGTATGTCATAGGTGCAACAAGGTGGGTCATATGGCTAAAGATTGCAGGGTCTGGCTTCCAAAGCAGCCGCAGCAGCAGCCACAGCAACAGGAGAGGCAACAGTCTCAACAGAACCGGGGAAATCAAAAGGGGTGCTTTCAGTGTGGTGATGAGGGTCATTTTAAGAGGGATTGCCCTCAGCTTAATCAGAATGCTGGCAATAACAACAATACTGGGAGCGGCAACAATGGGAACAATGGTGGGAACGGAGCACGTGGAAGAGTATTTACTATTGGCGCTGGGGGAACTCGCAATGATGGCAATGTTGAGACCGGTATGTCTTCTTTGAATGATCTTTTTCTGCTTCTGTTTTATTTGACTCTTGTTTCGATTTGAGTTATGTGTCTCTGGGGTTCAATCGTTAGCTAGGACTGACTCCCACCTCTCTTGTAAAATAAGCATGTAGTAGAGTTAACTGCTAGTAAATCGATAGAAGCTTCTCATGTTCTTTTTGGTTGTAAACTTGATATCATGGGTCAAGTGTTCGACCTTGACCTACCACCCGATACTCTTGTAAGTTTTGACGTGGTCGTTGACACGGATTTGGGTATCTATGCATCAAGCGGAAATTCTCTGTAAAGAGAAAATCGTGCGTATCCCTCTCCTCAGTGGGGAATCCTTATCAGTTCAAGATCATCGTAGTGGTGCCATTGTTGGCATCGTCTCAGTCATGAAAGCCCAGAAGTGTCTACGGAAGGGCTACTCTGCTATGCTAGCTCTTGTCACCGATTCGCCACTTTAAGAAAGGAAGATCGAGTATCTTCCAGTTATTTGTGAATTTTCTGACGTGTCTTCGGAAGAGTTACCTGGTTTACTTCCACATCGTTAGGTGGAATTTCAGATTGAACTTATGCAAATCCTGATTTCCTTCTGGGATACAGCAATCCCTCGGGTTCGCTGGATACTATCACGGATTCATCATGGGATTTTCGAAGATTGCGTAACTACAACCTCCTTAGCACAGCTGGGAGCTGTCAATCCTTGGGAAACAAAGTCGCGGAACGTCTTTTCAGCTTTTGAAACCCAACTCTGCAACGCACTGAGCATTACTCCTATCTGAGGGTACTGATGGTCTGGCGGTATACCATGATGGTTCGAATCAGAGTCCCGGTTACGCACCGATACAACATGAGAAGGCGACGGCTTACGTGGTGGGCATACAGGAAGGACTACACGAGTCACGACCTGCGGTGGAAGCCATAGTCTTTGGATTTAAATTGGAGGCATTACTTGGACGGTACCGAATGCACCACTCAGACCGATCACAAGGGCCTCCCGTGTATTCTTGTTTCAAGAGAGCTAAACATGTGATGGCAACGCTGGATGGAACTTTTGAATGAATATGACCGTGAAACCGGGATGTGCACGAGCTTTGCAGCTTGCTATTGACTCTAACTTACCTGATCAGGCTCACTCTGTTCCAACTGGAGAACTGAAGGAAGAGAATTCTCAAGATTAACCCATGCGGGGCAGGGAGAAGCAACCTCTGGCACATCAGACGATATTTGCTACTTCATGGAACGAATATGGACCTTACGATACAGCAACCTTAGGGAAATGGTGCAGGCGAAGCACATGGGCCTCGATATCCTATTCACCTGAGTTTTGATAGGATGCATTGAAACCTGAAGACCATATGTGGGTGACCGGGCCTGAAGGCCCAGATAGCCACGCATGGGAACGAAGTTTGACATGTGGGAAAGTCAAGGTAGGGTATTAGCAACCAGAAACACATATATGGAAATGAGAACCTAATCACAGATCCAGGATTTATACTTGAACCCCTTGGGAAGCTGTTAAGCTTAGGAAATAATGGAAATTCGCGGTGGGAGAACGCATCATAATCAAAAGTCTCACCCTGGGAGGGTGCGGTACGCTATGGGAAATGTGGCCAGCTTAGATGCGGTACACTGGGACATTTGGATTCTAAAACGGATTGATGATATGGCTCACGAACTCAAGTTACTTGACGAATTAGGTAACGCACACGATGTCGGTTATGTCTTGAACCTAAAGAAGCGTCTGTTCGATGCAACACTTGTGATACCCTTGTTGAGAAACCCACGGTAAACACAGTCGAATTTCAATCATGAGAGATCGTTGGAACTCAAGACGTGGACTGAAGTTCCTGTGAGAACGCAATGATCAGGTGAAGCTCTGTTATCTCCGATTGTTCAAACGGTGGGACTAACTTTCGATATCATTGGCGAATTTCGGGACGAAATTCCTTTCAAGTTGGGGATGATGTGGCACCCAACTGATCTCGCAATCCTGTTTTACAATTTGGTTAACGTGGTGTCTGTGCAATTATCTGGATGCTTAGTGATTGCGCATAATGTTTGATTATTATTTGTGATTATTATTTGTGTAGTATTGCATATAGTTTAATTAGAGTTTCTATCGCTTCACTCTTCTGTGCTTACTTGTCAAATTTCGGGACGAAATTTCTTTCAAGTTGGGGATGATGTGACAACCCGAACTCTCAATGTTTGTAACGGTTAATCAGGTGATCTTTACTATTCGTTTCTTTGGTAAATCTGTTAAGCGTGTGTGTTATTTTGCTAAATTAACATATTAACACCTTTGGGCCGCAAGTTTTTGGGTCACGCACTAACCCTTGGGCCGTCAAATGCAATCCGGACCGAAGCCCAATAGCACCGTAATCCAAGTGGGCTCGGCCCACTTATTCAGACTAGAATTACATGGATGGACCTTCCTATGTATTTTCTATGTTATGAACTATACTTGAAGCTAATACTTCTCGGCCCACTTGTTTCAATTGGATCTTGGCCCAACTAGTATACCTAATATGAGAACTAGGTGGCTTATGTTAATTAGTTCTATATATACATCATGTTTGTATATCACAAGTTACAACATAACAAAACCCTAATCCCCCCCCCGACTCGCGAACAGTAGAAGACCCCCACCCCCCCTTTGAAGATTATTGTGCTTGTACATCTCGTTTCGCTCTTCGGTTAGTATTACTATCATTCGTTTTAATTCTATGGGATTGTGTTAAATTGTATGCATGAATCTTTTGATGCTAAATGTAAACTTGAATATGATTAATGGTTGTCCGTCTAATATGATGTATGGAAACATGAGTTTATGATAAATTGGATAGGACGACTTAGACGTAGGATTGATTTAGGGCTTCTTGTAACGACTAGATTGTAATCTGATTAATATGCAGTAGTAACATGTAAAGTGATATGGCGTGATAGTTGATTTATGATTACATGTTTGAAACCCTACGACTTGTGTGTTACTAGAGGATTGTCACGGTACGAAAACGTGAGTCGGTTTGACTGGAATGAAAATCAATGAAGTAATGTAATATCCTGCATGAAAGAAACAACTTGTTGACGAGTAATAAATGAGCCGCACGCTGTGTATTTGAAATAGGGCTACACCTTGAGTTGGAACACATCGAGCCTGCTTTTGTATGTTAGTAATGTTTATGCTATAGTGATAATAAACGATTAATACGGATATATTATTTGCATGATGATTGTGCTTAGTCAATTGAATTTGCAAATTCCCAAGACCCATGTTGTTATGTCACTAGTTATTAGAGGTCCAATAGTAATGAAGGAAAATGATCTAATAATAGTTGCATATTTAATGATGTTGACTTAAAAATGGCGGCCCTGTGGTGACCTAATCAAATAATATAGACTTTTTGATAAGGATGTCAGTAAGGATGTTAGGCATATTTAATGATGAGATTGATTGTTTCTATAGAAACTAATATGTGAGCATGTATTGACGTGCATAGACTGAAGCATGATTCTAGGATTTATTCATGAACTGTATTAGATTTGGAAATGTATTGATGAATTGAATTATGCTAAGAATAAGTGGTATTATATATTGATCTTGATCTCAAAATCGGTTGAAAGATGGATTAGGATTATAGCACATCTTAATGAGTGTCCCTGATTAATTATGTGATAGTTGTCTGATGTGGTTAATATTGTTGTTAACTGGACTATGCTTAGTGGGCCGCACAAAAGAAGAGGGGGTATGGTACGGTTGGGTTGGGTATAATCTTGCACATCCACTTTGTGATTGTTGAACTAATAATACATAAATTGGGTTTAGAGGCTAATGAATAAACTGTTAACAATGGGCCGCATGAAACGGTCCGCGGAATGGATCATACACTCGAGTGGGCTGTATATTTCATTAGACTTGAATCATATGGGCTGCGCATGTTTAATGATTGGGCTTGGAATGTTTGCGAGTAAACTATGTATGTGTGTATGAAGTGAAATTGAGCTATTACGTGTTATGTTGTTGTTCGGGGACACTAGGTGAGTTGATTAATGGTGTCTTGAACTATATGAGTACGTTACTTGTACAATGAGTATGCTTTATGGGAACGATGAATATGTGAATCAACTGCATATATGATATGTGGGTCATGTGCACATAAAACTAATTGTTATCGGTAATCTTTCTAGGACGTGTTTATTCAACTAATAATCAAAGTACTTAATCTTACCGAGCAAATCAAAGGTGAGTTCATCTCTCTTGAGCATGTGTCCCGGTGGTTGGGACAGTCAGTGGGTATTCCTGGGAGGGATAAGTCTTTTGGGTAAAAACGGGAATGTTGGATAATATACTCTTCCTATCACCCTTCAAGTCCCTCCGTGTTGTTTGGTTACCGGGAAGGTAACATGGTATTAGTTAGTAGCGCTACTTAGGTTTGGCAACCTCACCCCGTTCCTGGGAGGACGGGTGTTGAACTAATGACCTAGTCATGACCAATGCTTTGATAGGAGCATTGGAGAAAGGGCAAAATAATCAGAAGCCGTCTTGTATTGGGGTATTATCAACATTGTTATCAACATTACTTCGGGAATTAACTTCAATGGATTAACTACATACTTGGTAAACAACGTTTTCGTAAAACTATGAACTCACCAGCGTTGTCTGATACACTTGTTGCATGCTCGCAGGTTGTTAGGTTGTATGGATTTGGAACTTGCTGTCTGAAGTAGCTGGAGTGGTCATGGGTCGTGCTGATTGGATACGAATGATGGGTTTATTGATTTCACACATTTAAACTGAAACAGTTAATTATGTTTTCTTTTATTTGCTTCCGCTGAACATGTTGGTTTTCTTTTAGACTTATTGACAGTACTTTTCAGAATAATTGATGATTTTATTCAACATTATGATTGGTTCAATATGATTAGTGGCTCGTTAGTGGTTTGTCACACGCCTGACAGGGACACTCCCTAGGTGGTATTTTGGGGGTGTGACATTATTATAATGTGCAGGTAGGAGAATACCAAGGTGCATACAAGGTAAAATTTTTATGCTTTCTCAGCTCTCTCAGATTCTACAAATCAAATAACTAAAAGTGGCAAAACAGGCTGGTGAAGTCTGGAAGCTTTACTCATTCATATCCGTTTTGCTGGAGATCTGATACTCCTCTCATCTACAGATCCCTTCCCAGCTGGTACATTTTTTAATTTTTATTTGTTTAAGAATTTCTCGATTTAGATTTTGTTTTACCATACAACTTTTATTTATCTTTAGAGTAAAATGCCATTTTCGTCCCTCGGATTTGGCCAGTTTTGCGACTTTCAACCAAATGTTAGTTTTTTCACATTTGGATCCAAAAGGTTTGAAAATTTGCCATTTTCATACACCTGACATGACAGAGAAAATTGGATGGGGTTAACGAGCTGGATGAAAATGGCAAGATTTCAAACTTTTTGGATACAGATGCAAAAAACCAACCTTTGTTTTTACATTTTGTACGTTTAATTTTGACTATAGTTTGTGACTTTAAACATTTGTCATTCATAGTTTAAATGTCATACGACATTATATGGCCGACTTAACGTATTACTGGGGTTTAAAATAAAAAATAAATGTTGAACTAACAAACCCTCTTGCTTGATTGACGAAAACAACAAAATAAATTATCTATATCGAATGGCTCCCCGCCGCATCACGCGAGTTTCTTACTAGAAAAAGGATTTGATTGCTGTAACCATGGTTGTGCTCAATAAAAAAAAAACAAAAAATACTATACAAGAAGTGTTTCCTCTGTAGATATCAATCATGCTGTAAACTCTTTTAATTGGAAGAATCTCTCTTTAATGAAAAAGATCCGAGCAAAAGACACACTGAGCCGAGGCAATATAAAAGTGTAGAATGGTCATATTAGAAGTGTAGACTTGTTATACCGGAAGGGAAGAATGGTCATCTTGACACTTTCGGTTGAAGAAGAATACAAATAACGACTCTTTGCAGGTTGGGTCGCAATTAGAAGCCGTTGATGTGTATCGTTTGTGCTTTCACTTTTGTCCGATCATAAATCAGAAGTTTGTGACTTTTATTTTGTCGGAAATACCTACAGAATAGGCTTCAGATCGTATGTTATGTTTCCTTTTTCAATTAATTTTCTTAAATTGCATACGTGAATCCAAAGGTGACAGTTGTGTATATATCTTTTCTTATTACATGGTATCATATTTGTAATATAACGTGACTTTTTATTCACTTTTCAGAGACAATGGTGTGGAAAGGAGTGGCCGCATGAATTTTTTTAATTATTTAATTATTCAGTGGGTCTAATGAAACCTGATTCCTTGTACCATTGCGAATGTATGATTTTTTAATTATTTAATTATTATCTATAAAGCTCTTGACACACCAATGCTACGAATAAAAAAAAACCATTAGAAATAGTAAGCAATATATCACAAGAGGATTGATAAACTAACAGAAAACGAGTACCGTGTCATGAATTGTAACCCCGCTGGTTTTGAAGTACCTTAACCAAAAATTTAAATTTCCGTTATGACTCAACTGAACTGAACATTCTCAAGCACACCCTTAGAATTACTAACATGTGTTGTGTTTTCCGTTGCATTGCGAATTTGGTTTTGGTTATGGCTCAAAACCGAACCGCCCCGTACATAGCCCTAAATCACCAACCTAAGTGATATGTTTCCCGCCGCATCGCGCGGGTAAAAGACTAGTATATATATATATATATATATATATATATATATATATATATATATATATATATATATATATATATATATATATATATATATATATATATATACACACACACACACACATTTAGGGAAGGGTTTAAATGAGAACTCTAAATATTATGGGAACCGTGAGAACAAATGAAAAAATCATGAGAACTTGGTCAAAAGTAATTCAAATTCAAAATTTTTTTCTACACTTATCATTATTATTTGAATACAATGTTAGAAATTTAAATTACACGTTTAAATTTATGTGAATTCGTAAATAAAGAAAATTTACACATGTGTAAGTTTGCCATTTACACATGCGTAAATCTGTTGTATTTACACATGTGTAAAAAATCTAACAAGAGTGTTTTTTTATGTACAAGGCTTGAAACATAATCTGTTGAGTGTGGGACAACTCATACAAAAAGGATATAGAGTCATGTTTCTCTTTTGAAGGTCGCCCGGTATTATGTCGACTCGATTCAACATCGCTATTTTTAGTGTTCTGGGACTCTCGATGCCATGTATATCCTTGTCCTCGACCACGACCACGACCTCTGCTGGGCCACGGCCTCTACCTCTACCTCGTCCGCTTTGATAATTGGCCACATTCGCTTCCGGGAATCGACTCGACATAATACGTGCTTCTATTATTCTTCTTTGTTGTTACATTCGCCTAATTTCGTTAATGTTCTGATTTTTTTTCGATTGTTCTTATTTTATTCGCAATTCAATGATTGTTAGTTGATGATTGATCAATGTATTCGATTTAGTCTTCTCTGATTTACTTTTGTTTTGGTACTGATTTTGGATATATACACTACAAGAAAATGAAGCTGATGCAACCCTTGAAAATAGTTGCATTAGGTCTTAAAAAAGTTGCATTAGGCCTAATGCAACCTTTTATCAAAGGCTGCATTAGGTGAAGTTACATTAGACCTAATGCAACCTTTTCAAATTCTAATGCAACCTTTTTTAAATGGTTGCATTTACTTTTCAAAAGCAACCTTTTTATAGTGCAACATTTTTACATGATAATGCAACCTTTTTATATGATAATGCAACTTTTCTATTACTAAAATGCAACCTTTACTACCTCAAATGCAACCTTTAATGTACTTAAATGCAACCATTATTTTATTTTTAATAGAAACATTCAACCTTATTTTACATCAAAAGCAACACTTTTTTATGATTTTATCTACAACAAATGCAACCTTTATTATAGTAAAATGCAACTCTATAACATCATTGTTTAATGTAATTAAAATTTCTATTATTATGCAATAGTATTTCAATTACACGAACATGATAATTAAGATAGATATAACAAATAATCTTACACAAGCATGATAATAACATAGATATAATAGATAATCTTGTATTGTAATCTAACATAAGTCCAAACTCAAAATAATAATGTCACAAAAACAAACTTAATTAAAATGATAAAAAGTAACAAAACCTCCTACTCATCTCTAAGATCTTGAAGTACTTCAATAGGTAGCTTTTCCATAATACTTCGCATCGTAGCTTCAAAGTTTGCTTGTTTGTTGTCAAAATCTTTATGCATAGCTTTTAGCTCAGCTTTTTTCCTTTGATGCTCCTCTTCAATTTCTTTTCGCATTTCAAGCAACTGTGTTTTTTCACCTTCAATGTCCGCTTTGAATGATTCCATAAGACCATCCGGAATCATGTATGGTTCCTCTTTACCATCCATCTTTTCCATCATCTTTTTAGTAACACCTCTACCATAAAGACGTAGGTAGCCATCATACTCTTTGTTCATTACAGCCGTAAAAGGATCAACTAAAACACTTCCATCTTCTGGAGGTTTGTAATTCTTCATTTGTTCCTTCAAAAGAGAATAATATATTTTTTTTAAGTTGCAGCTAATATATCAACAAAAAAGTTACTAAACTTACTAAATGTATAAATATTATTATCAATTTTCAGGACACATTTACCTAATACAATACAAATATTCAGTCTAATATTCAAATACAAATATTGTAATCAATTCAAGCAAGATACTTCACATAAGTTGATATATTGTAGCCAACATATCAACAATATTGCAGCCAATATATAATTCTTCATTTGTTCCTTCAAAAGAGAATAATATATTTTCTTTAAGTTGCAGCCAATATATCAACAAAAAAGTTACTAAACTTACTAAATGTATAAATATTATTATCAATTCAGGACACATTTACCTAATACAATACAAGTATCAGTCTAGTATTCAAATACAAATATTGTTATCAATTCAAGCAAGATACTTCACAAAAGTTGATATTTTGTAGCCAACATATCAACAATATTGCAGCCAATATATCGGCAATTCAAAGAGCCAATATATCAACAATTCAAAGTGCCAATATATCAACAATTCAAAACAGGATACTTCACATACGTTGATATATTGTAGCCAATATATCAACATTATTTGTATCTTAAACAAGTATCTCGTCTCCTAAACCTAAATGAACTAAAACATACTAAACATAAGAATGGAACTTAAACATGTTACCGTTACTAATTTGAACTATATAACAAGCGACAAAGTCAACACATACGGGATAATTCACACAAATTCCCAACAAAAAACTAGAAAGAACTTACAATTTTCATTGCAGTGTCATCGTATGTATCAAGATATGCACGCCCTTCGGTCCTTTTTCGTGTACGTTCAAACACTTTGGTTAAACTGGGTAGTTCCTTGTTTGGATCATCGTTTCTCTATAGTCATGGTAAGATACATATACTAAAAATCAGTATCTTTAACTTTAAAAAAACACGAATCAGTAGAAAATTTAAGACATATTACCATTTCTTCACGAATTATAGCGAAACTTATTGGGCCGGCTGTGTGCATATTCTTTTGAGACATGCGAATTTCCTTAGCTCGCAAACGACGCTTCTGGATACACATTAGCATAAACAACTCAACTAACAGAAAACTCTAAATAACCAATACTAGTAATAGATTAATTGCCTAGAAAGTTACCTCCACATCTTTATTACTCCACAACCTCAACAACGGAGAGAAATCATCAACCGGGATGTTTTTAGGTCGATTCATCAATCTTGTTTTGTTGTCTTTATATGCATAGAAGTGTTTTTTCTTGAACCTACATTTGTGTACCTTATAGGCGTTTCCAGTAGCCTTTAGAACCCAAGTTTTAGCAGCATAGGGCACATCATATTTTTCCTTTAAAAAAAGGTTAGAAATTAGCTTTAAAAATGAAATATATCAAACAAAAGAAATAAAACTGCTTAAAACCTTACCAAGACATACTCCCACATTTTATCTTTATGTGGCACCTTATGCCATGAACTATAGGTCATCGGGGCATAACTTTGATTACGAGCTATTGTACCAAAAAATCTAGAGAATTTTCCGACTACATCCTTCTCCTTTGTTCTTGGTCCCACGGGTTGTCCAAACTTATTACATATAATGACCTCTCGCTCGTCGACTTTCCGTGTGTGCACAAGATGCAACATTGTTGGTCCTCTTTTATTGGTTTTGGATATTTCTGAAATCATATATATATAAGAGTGTGCGGGTGTATAACCAATAACAATCCAAAATCATGGTATAAGTAGTTAAGCCAAACCTATTGCTTTTTCCAATTCGGGAGATTGTAATTGATCTTGAACCAGTGCATCGTCCTCGCCTTCTGAATCGTCATGGCTATCAGCCCCTTGTATCTCATTATGATTATTTGCGTCCATGTCATCATATGCATCATCTTGGTCAGCATAACCTTGTCATTGTTAAATACAACACTATCAATAAATATAAATTATAAAAACCATATAACAACAAAAATATGATCCAGCTGACTCACTAAAACTAAATACCTTGAGATCTCAGACTATACCCCTCATTTCCATCATCCTCCCAACCTGCAGCTGGTTCCATGTCGACTTCATTAACATTTAAAGGCATATAAGAGTACATCAATATAAAAAGTAGTTGTCTGGATTTTTGTAATACTCAATAATTAAATAAGCTTTAAGATCGTGAAAACGATACCTTGAGATATGTCATTATCCTCGTCATCATCCTCGTCAACCAGAACCAAATGTTTCTTTGACCCACGTTTGATACAAGAAGGCTTTTCCAAATTTTGTTTGGATACCTCCCTTTGCCTTGTCCCTTTTTTACTTGAAATTAACTCACCCATGCTAAGTGTTGCTTTAGAATTTTTTTTTTAATTCTGTTTAAATCTGAGACTTTTGGAGCGATCACTCGATGTTGCCTTGCTAATTTAGCAATTTTGTTCAAGGACATTGGTGCAATATATTGTGGACAATGTTTCTATAACAAATGTCATCTTTATTAGAAATGTGTGTTTCTATAATAAAAAGAATTAAAAAATAATATTCTAATTACCTTTTTCGGTACTTCAACATTAGTACCAACTTCTTGGTATTCTTCCTCACTATCATCACTATTACCAGGAATATAGTTTGGATCTCTCACGTTATGGTATGTTGGTTTCACTTTCTTGTTCTTCATTTTTTGACTTCCTGACAAGCTTGTCAAAGAACTTGCAATTTTCTTCAATCCCAAATCTTGCATTATTTTTTCGTTTTCTTGAATCCTCAATTGCCTAGCTTTCAAATACTCATTGCTTTGTATTTGTACACCTTGATTTTGTTTGCTTTTGTTTGCCATTAGACCTGCATAAAGTAAAAAAAAATGCAATAGTAGCTTGATTTTTGTTGCATGTTTCTGGTTAAGAAGTAAAGCTATACAATCTGGTACAACAAGAATGAAAAGTAGTTGTAATGTAACACAAAGTTCTGATATGGTTATCTTTCTTTATAAGATCTTCCCTATGCATCTATTCTCAGTGAACAATTTGTTTCTATACTATATATGGATTCCCTCTGTTCATGAAGAGCCGAGTATCTCAATCTTTAGTACTCTGATTATTAGCTATTAGCAAAGCGATTAAACAAGCATAAATGCATTAGACCATGGGGTATGAGCGTTGGTTGGGGGCGGGGGTTGCCCTCAACGCTAGCTTTTCCACCCGGGTTGGCGTTGTGCATAGCGTTGCCCCATTGGCGTGGGAATTGAGCCTGGCGTGGGGCGGGGGGAGGGTGACATGGCTGCTTTGGTTAGCTACTTTAATTAAAGAAAAATCCACATGGCTGGCCACGCCAAGCTAAGCCACACCACACCCCTCATTTTTCACCATAAGCTTGTGGATCCCACCCTCGCCACCTGTCAATAATGCCCCAACCCAACCCAAGCCCCACCACACCCCATAGTCTAAGAAGCAAGCATGAATGGGTAGTCCGATCTAAATGTAAATCAAATAACACATAGTTACGTGGCATCAAGACAATACGAACAAAGGCATCTCCTCTGTTTTCACCTAGTTAGGTATCCATAGCAGTCCTATACAGCTCTTTCATTTAAACTTCTTTTAAATAAGTTTTCTTTGGGTTAGGATAGTTTAGCATAAATAATTCGGTAGTTAAAAGATGGTTTGGTTATTTAGAAAAATTGTTTTTTTTCTTCCCCCACAAAGAAGAATATATATATATATATATATATATAACCATATATAATTGTCTAGTAAATGATCAAAGAAGGTCTTATTTCATCAATGGTGAATATACTCATGTGGTCACTCATTTACTTTATATAGTTACAACATTCTATACAGGTAACAAGAAACAAGATCAAAATCAGATAACAAAATCAATATGAAGATAAGAGACTACATCTTTTTTCTGTTCCATTTTAATTCAATAATAATTCAATATGAAGATAAGAGACTACATCTTTTTTCTGTTCCATTTTAATTCAATAATAATTCAAATTGACAAAACAAAATTCAGAACCAGCATGTGTTTGTGTGCTTAACTGACTGAAGAACAAAAACTAACCTGGCTATCGAACCACAGACGACCAAACCACTCTTGACCTGCGATTGAACCCAAACAACTTCTGGCTATTGAATCACAGATGATCACGGCTATTGAACACTTTTGTCGATTGAACCAAAAACGATAACTGGAAATTAGGATGCAGTTTGAGAGTGGATAGGTTATGCGGTTTGAGAGTGAAAGAGGGAAAACTTAGATGATTGAAAAATTTTGAAGATTTGATTGCCGCTAAACCTTAGATGATACGGTTTCCAGGGCGAATAGAAAAAAAGTAAATTTTTCAATGTGTAATTCCCGCTGATCAAATGGACGAAGGGCACAACTGAACCCTAGAGTTCATTAAAAGATAACTGTTTATTATATTAATCTCTTTTTATTTTATACTTAAGCATTATGTGTTTTAAATTAATTATATTTTTTTTGAAGGACGACTTTCTTGTATTAGGCTACCGTATTCTCTAAATTGGAGAGTCCCGTTGCCCCACTCCGGCTAGACTATGTTGTCTTAACTGGGCCCACACTGGCTTCAGAGTTTGGCTTGGGCGTTCCCCCGGGAAACAATACTGCCGGCTGCCACATGACAGTCGTTGTGCCGCCACAAGAGCAGAACTCTTTGGCGTAACACACGGTGGTACAAAAAACCCGGGTGTGCTCAGGATAGAGCCTGACACCTCTGCAAGGACCCTAGACTCTATCAATCATTGCCATATCCATCAAAGTGACATAGGTAGGGATTGAACTTGAGTCTCCATTAGAGAACCCAAACCTCTCAACCACTAGGCCACAAATGGTGGATTTATTTAATTATATTTTAGGGTAAATTACTTTTTGAGTCCCTGTGTTTTAGTGGTTTTAACTAGTTGAGTCCAAAAGCAAAAAGTTTAACGACCTGAGTCCCTATAAGCGTTTTTATTAGCCATTTGAGTCCTTTTAAGTCCAAATTTTAACCTTTTGAGTCCAATTTTTTGAACTCAAATCGTTATAAAATGAACAAAATTGGACGCAAAACGTTATAAAATAAATGGCTAGGGACTCAGGGCGTTAAACTTTTTGATTTTGGAATCAATTGGTTAAAACCACTAAAACACAAGGACTCAAAAAGTAATTTACTCTATATTTTATGTTTTGGATTTTTATTTGGAACTCTCTTTGAATAAAAATGTTACCTGTGTAATTACAACAAACTATATGTTTTGTATCTTTATTTGGAAGTCTATTTGGATATAATATGTTAGTGTGAGGTTCATTGGGAAACATTAAAAACGTGGGGAACGGTGGAGAACCGACTCAAACAAACTCCGATTTGACTCATTCCAGGGGCGTTGGAATCGGCTCGTCGAACCCTAATCTAGGATCTCTTAACCCTAAACCCTAAATCATAACCCCTAAACCTTAAATATATTAGGGTTTGGCTTTTAGGGTTTAGCTTTAGGGTTTAGCTTAGGTTTTAGCCTTATTTTTTAGCTTTAGGGTTTAGGGTTTAGGAGTTAGGATTTAGGGTTTAGAGTTAAGAGATTCTAGTTAGGGTTCAACGAGCCATTTCCAACGCCACTAGAATGAGTCCAATCGGAGTTCGTTTGAGTCGTTTCCTACAAAGTGTACAAAGTAAAAACAACACTACAATTTCAGCCATAAAACACACTCAAAACCCACAGTAGTATGTGCATCAAACCGAAAACCTGTGAACTAAACTGTCAAAACCAAAACCAAAACCAAAACCGAAAATGAATACCCGTGAAGCAAACTTTCAAAACCGAAAACACGTGAACTCAATTGTCAAAACCAAAAACCCGTCTGATTTATATGGTTTACTCCAAACCGAAAACCCGTGAACCAAACTGTCAAAACCGATTTTCAAATGATAAATCTCAAACCGAACCGTGGTGCTCTAACCTGGTGGAACCGACAAATTTGACTCGGTTTGAGTGGTTCGGAGAGTTTCCTTGTTATTTAACACCCCTACCATTGAGTATTAATTATGGACGTACAATGCTCATTGGTGTTAAGTTAGAACTAACGACATTCAATTACGGATAATTTTGGTAATTTATGGTCAATTAAGATCAATAATGGTCCGTTTGTGTTGTCAAGGATGACCAATTAGGTCTATATTTGTTGTAGACGACCAATTAAATCAATACCAGTCATTGACGGTCAAATTACGTTAATATTTTGGCAATTACAGTCAATACTGGTCAACCGCGGTCAGTTAAGGTTAATACTTGTCAACTAGGGTCAGTTATAGTCATATTGGGTCCATCATCGTAAGACATGGCCCTTTAATACCCTAATACGGCATAGTATCGACCACAATGGTAAATAAGAGCTATGATAACCCTTTAGGCCCAATACGACCCAGTAAGACATGTATGAGCCATTATAGCTCATTACAACATAATATAACTGAGCACAAACCAATTCAGCCCCTTTTAGGCGTAACATTACTTAATAAGACGTGTAGCGTTCACTAATATCAATATGACTTACTACAACCCAACCCAACCCAACCCAACCCAACCCAACCCAATATGACTTACTTACACATCATGTTTCGTTAAGAGCGACAAAAACCATTAACACACAAGTTATCCCAATCCAACCATTTAACACATAATACGACCTATAAAACTAATGATGATTAAAACCAACATAATTCACTGAAACACAACCTAACCCATTACGACCTAATATGACATATTAAGACCCGTTATGCTACATCTAGATCTATGATGGTCATTATGACCCGAACCACCCCAATAAACACATGTATGAACCATTGTATCTCGTTACGACATAACATGACTCGTTATAGTATTGATTAACCCTTTGCGACCTAATATGGCATGGTAGGACCCATCATGCTCCATGAAGAGCTATAAGGAATCTTAATACTCGATACACTCCACTATGACATCACTAGGGTGTAAAGGAGCTCGAGCCCGGGCTCGGCTCGTTGGTAGTTTTTCAAGCTCGAGGTCGGCTCGTTTATTATTTATTAAATAATTTATATTAATTACAATTAATATTATATATATAATTTAGTTATTTTTCGTAATTGTATAAACACTAAGCATTATAATTTAAAGTTATATTCAATGTATTAATTAAAAATTATATAGATAATAGCCTTATATAGGCTCGCGAGCCGACTTGAGCTAGACTAGCAAAGCTCGGGCGTGTTTACTAAACGAGCTTGTTTTAGGCTCGGGTTCGAGCTCGGCTCGTTGGTAGTTTTTCAAGCTTGAGCTCGACTCGTTTATTATTTTGTACATAATTTAGTTATTTTTCATAATTTTATAAAATAGTAATTATTATTATTTGAATATATATCTAATGTATTAATTAAATTTATATTTACAGTGGGCTCGTATAGACTCGCAATCCGGCTCGAGCTCGCTCGGGCTCGTTTACTAAACGAGCTTGTTTTTAGGTTCGGGTTGGAGCTCGAGCTCATTTAAGCTCGGCTTATTTTGAGTTTTTTTTTGAGCCGAGCTCCGGTAGCTCACAAGTTTTGGGTTGGATATGCAGTTGACCAT
Organism: Helianthus annuus; assembly: GCF_002127325.2. NCBI lineage: Eukaryota > Viridiplantae > Streptophyta > Magnoliopsida > Asterales > Asteraceae > Helianthus > Helianthus annuus. The sequence continues at coordinate 22,319,841 of NC_035436.2, read as the reverse complement.
TTAATTAAAGGTTTAAGATTTAAAAGTGTCCTGGCCTGTTGAAAGTAAAAGATTTAACCATTAAAAGACAAACTATGTTCCTTAACATTTAAATGTAAATTTGATAAACCTGATTAGAGAAAAAAATCAAAGGCTTTTGAGTTAGTGGTCAAACAAGCGAATGTTTGACTTAAACTTAAACATTATGACAATCTTTTATATAATGCCGAAAGTACCCTCACTTGTTGCCTATATGTATTCTAAGAAATGGTACAATAGTATTATTAGGATTGAAAGGGTTAAAAAAACACAGGCTGTACAACTAATATTGCATCAGTATTGGTTGCTTGTTCATGACCAGGTCATCTACACAATTGCATATGTGCACGTGTATTAGCATGCTTTTGCTTTTAACAATTTTTTGATGTGTGGCTATGTAAAAAAAAATTATGAATTATAAAGTGTTCCGGAGTCTTCATACTTCGGTCAAAGTCAAAAAACATAAATGCAAATTTGTACATAAGATAAAAAAACATAATTGGAAATCAGAACAAAATAAAAGTACCCATGGTATCTTAACCAACCTGCAACAAAAGGCAATAACAAATAAAGCAAGCCGACAATAACCTTCCACATGAATATCTTCAAGGCGTCATAGCAGGAGTCTTCACAATCACCATCTACCAGGTCAGCATATCAACTATCATTCGGGATCATCTGGAAGCTAACTATTGCAACAACAAAACCAAGTAGATAAGCTATAAGACAACCATCTAGAATCTTTCCAAAACACTAGTTGGCTAAGTTGACTAACAGTTCACAGATTTGACTTTTTAAAGTCAAAATATGCATTACAACCATGTATTTCAAAATATTTGTTCGCTAAGTTGACTAACTATTCGTAAGATTTGACTTTTTAAAGTCAAATAAGACATTACAAGCATTTAAAACATTTCTAAAACACTAATTGGCTAATTTGACTAACAATTACAGCTTTGACTTTTACAGTCAAACAAAGCATTAGACAAATCTAACTATAAGTGTCAGCAACAATTGTTTATGAAGTAATAAATATAGTAGATACAAAACAAGAGTTCAGCTGAGTAATAAATTAATATTCTTATTATGTTCTGTATTGGAAACGGGTCAAAACTTATCGTTTACGTCATAGTAGGACGGGTAGGGAAGTTTATCATAAATAAAAAGTTCACATGTGCTCAAAAGATATAATTTTAAGTTAGGGGAGAACTAGGACTGGAAACATTGTTTTGTATACCTTAATAACTCAATTATCATAATCAGAATGTGCTCAAAAGATATAATTTTAAGTCCGGATGCATCCAATCCCATAATGTATCATCATAATCAGAATCATCACCATTCTCATGTTCAAAAGTTGTAGCAGCTAATTCTGTACTTGCGTCAACCATAAGAGGAGGAATATCTTCTCTTGACACACGAGTCTCTAGCTCACTAGCTTGTGCAAGAGAACCTAACATATCTTCATTAGGCTCACACCAGTAAGTGCTACCATTAGTTTCACTGTGTTCTTCATCGAAGTCATATACATCCCTTGGAACCGTATTTACAACATAATGCAAACCATCGACTATAGGGTCTGGTACATAGAACACCTGTTTCACTTGTGAAGGCATGACAAAAGGATCATCAGAATAGCAAAGCTTATTCAAATTAACGCATGTTAAGCCGTAATCATCTTTCTCAACTTGGTACCACTCACAATGAAACAATACAACTCTAAACTTTGACCAATAGTCAAGTTCAATTATGTCTAAAATTCTACCATAGTAGTCAACATTCCCAACCGCTGGATTTTTGTCCCGAGAACTTGCAAAGCTAGGAGTTAAAGTTGTAACTGAAACACCGCTATTTTGAGTTTTACAGTTAACATCTCTTGATTTGGGATAAAACTTATATCCATTGGCATAATGTAAGTGCAGTTCCTGCCGGGTAACTGTCGCTTATCAGTTCTGGTCAACCAAAGCAGAAGTCCAAGTTAAAGTCAACCATAACGAAGAATTCAAGACCACATGAAGACCTGCATTGATCAAGGGGGAGTTGTTAATGCACTTTGGGTGAAAAGTGCATGGCTTCCAATATTTAGGGTCTTTATTGAACAAGTGTCCAAACTTGTTCCCTAAGAAGTTCCTAGGGAGAATTTGTTCCTAAGAAGTTCCTAGGGACAACTTGTCCAAGGTTTGAAAGAGTTTTTGTTAGTCAGAGTTTTGTTCCCTAAGAAGTTCCTAGGGAGAATTTGTCCCTAAGAAGTTCCTAGGGACAACTTGTCCAAGTTTTGAAAGAGTTTTTGTTAGTCAGAGTTTTGTTCCCTAAGAAGTTCCTAGGGAGAATTTGTCCCTAAGAAGTTCCTAGGGACAACTTGTCCAAGTTTTGGGAAAACTTTTGTCTGAGTTTTGGTGGAGAATTGGTTTGTCCGAGGTTTAGTCCTAGCCTATATATATGTGTGTATTGTGTAGATTAGGGCAACGATTCAGAGAAAGCTTTGTGCAACTCTTGCAGCTGGGTGCACCTCTCCCACTCGTTCATCCTTCTGTGTGAATTCTAGAGAGAGAGAGACTATGTGTTAGTGAGAGAAAGCTAGGGTCAGCTTGTAGATGATGTATACTCCTTTGGTTTGTGTAATCTGTGATGACTGATTCATAATAAAGAGTTCATCATCTACATATTTCTATCTTGTTCTTCATATTTTGTTCTTCTTGTCTTGAATCAAGTGCAATGTTTGATGTTCGTCATCGATCCGGTGCTTTCACAGTGGTATCAGAGCATGGTTACCGATTCAGAATGGTCTAACAGCCTTCCGAATCACCATTGCTCTTGATTTGATGTTTGTTTCCGCCAGACATCTTGAAGACCTGAAGATTTTGGTCCAGATATGAAGATATTCGAGCTGTGTTGAAGAAAACTGCTGGGTTTTTGGAGATCTAGGGTTTTGATCCATAAAAGGATTGTCTGAGTTTTAAAACTCTGTGTTTGTGTTTCCGGGGTTTTGGTGAACTAGTGTGAAGTCACACTAGGGAGATAGTCCGGAGATTGGTTACTGGATCTGAGTTTTTAGAAACTCTTACTTGTTCTTCTGAGTTTCAAATTTTCAACTCCTGTCCGAATTTTAAACCTCTTTATTAGTCCGAACTAACAACCTTTGTCTGAGTTTAAAACTCTGAGTTGATCCAAAAATTGTTCCGAGTTTTAAACTCTAGGTCCGAGTTTATTAGTCCAAACTTTCAACCCTGAGATTGGTTATTAGTCTGAGTTTTCAAATGTTCTGAGGTTTTTTAAGGTCTGAGGTTTACTTGGGTCTGAGTTTTAACACAAGTCGGTTATTAGTCTGAGTTTTCAAATGTCTGAAGTTTTATCTTGTTCACACCATGTCCGAGTTTCAGTGCTAAATGATCTGTATTCCGAGTTTACAAACCAATTTTGATTTATTCAGTTCAGGTCCGAGATTTATACCGAGAGTTTCATCAGTTTTTAATCAGGTCCGAGCTTCTTTTTGTTTTAAAAAGGTTCGAGTATTTTTGTTCTAATTTGGTCCGAGTGAATGTGGGTTAAACGAGTCCGAGACTTATACCGAGCTTGACTTCTCAATCTCAAAAGGTTAAGGTCCGAGTTTCAAATACTTATTTATCACATTTCCAGCTCTGAGAGTTTACTGTGTGTATCTGTCCGAGGTTATAGACATTATACCCTCTGTCTCCGAGTTTTAGTCTAATCTGGTCCGAGTTCTGACCTTCACAAGTCTCCGAGGTTTATCGATAATTTATGTCTCTGAGTTTCTTCAAATGTTTGGTCCGAGGATGTGTTTGATCTCAGAATTCTTATATATGTGTGCAGTGGGTCCGAATATAGAGTTCCGAGTTTTGGATTATCCTCTGAGTTTTGATCAGTGAAAATATGGTTCTCTTTCTGTCCGAGTCTTGATCTATTATTAAACTGTTTTAAAGTTTTTTAATATGTCCGAGTTTCCTTTAAAAGTTCCATATTCCGAGTTTTGAAAAACATTTCTTCTGAGTTTTCCTTATAAAATTTACTGTCCGAGGTTTAATCACTGTAAATGTCCGAGTTTTTAAGTTGTATGCTTTCTGAGTTTTATCTAAAACTCTGTATCTCCAAGTTTTACACTAAGTCCGACTTTTGAGTTTATTCAAGGTTTGTCTTGTTAATAGATCTCGAGAGTTTTACACTAAGTCCGACTTTTGAGTTTATTCAAGGTTTGTCTTGTTAATAGATCTCGAGTCCGATTTTTGTCTGTCCGATTCCGAGTTTTGTAGTTGGGTCGAGTTTGTTTAAGATACAGTTGGATCTCCGAGGTTTGGAAAGTTCTTATGTTAATTCCGAGTTTTATCTCTTTTTCAGTCATGTTCCGTCTTTTGGTTAAAACTGTGCTCCGAGTTTTACAACAAGTATAACCAAGTTTCTTAAACCAACAAACAGTCTCCGAGGTTTGAAAGTTCTGTATTTTGAGTTTTCTTTACCTCTTTGATGTCCGAGTTTTTAATAGTGCTGGATCGAGTCCGACTTTTACAGTTAACTGAAGTCCGAGTTTTGAGTTAAAATTTTGTTCCGGTTATAATTTCTGATGATATGTGGTGGCTGGAAACACATGTTGCGGCTAAGGTTACGATGAGTGGATAGTTTCTGGTGACGATTGATGATGGAGGTTAAGATGGTTTCAGCGAAGTTAGCAAGGTGTCGGTGAGGTGTTTATTAGCCGGGGATTTTAAAAGGTGATCCGAATTCGTTTGTTGTTCACCGGAGATGTTGTCTTCCTTTGGATGTTGTCGGCTAGGGTTTTGGTAATTGCAACCTGCATGGGCTTGAGTAATAATGGGCTAATGATTAAGGAATGGCAGCTGGTGATATCATGGAATGCATATGTATTTTCGATGGATCCACTAACAAATGTGAAAATGTTTGTTATTTTGGGTTTTTCGGATTTCTTTGTTTGTTCGAATTCCTTTGTACTCTAAATACTGCTCAGATGATCTGATCCGAGGTTTCAAGAGCTTTCGGGTTTTACGAGTTCCGGATTTTCTAGAATTCCAGGTTACCTGGGGTACCGGATTTTTAGCTAAATTTATAAGTTTGTGTTGTTCGGAAGTTTCGAGTTGTGCATGTTTCGAGTCTTTCTAGTTATTCCGGGTTACCTGGGGTACCGGATAACTAACTAAGAGTCAGAATTATGCTAGTTTGAAGACTTGAAGTCGGTTTCGGATTATCGAAAAGTTTTATGGTACTTATGTTGTCCGGATCAAGTGAGGAGTTGAAGAGAATACGACTTGCTTGGATTTTTGTATTGTTTACAAAGAAAAAGGGGGAGTAAAAATTTTGAACTTCCTGTTTTCTTTGTAAACCAAAAGCTCGTAGTGCTACAATCGAAACAAGTTCATGTTCACTGTTTTTGAGATTAACTTAGTGTTAATCTTACCGGTGGCAAAGTGTAACAGCAAGTTAGAGCTAGTGTATGATTGAGTTTTTGTCAAGTTTGTTCGAGGTTCAATCAAGTGTTGACGTGATGAAGCAAATTGTTCGTTTGGCAACTAGTTGAAGGTCATGTCTTTATAGTATGCCGGTTAGAGTAGAGAAGATTAGTCTTCTTGGTACCTCTTCCAAGTTGGTGACTGATCGGATTCTCGAAATAGAGGTTCTTACATTGAGGGGGAGATCAGAGACGAAAGTCATCGGGTAATTGGTGGATTTGTGAAGATACGAGATTGGATCTTGAAGATTCGAGATGAAATGATTTCAGACACTCGGTTGAAGACTCTGATCAAGATGGTGGATGTACTTTTACAAAGTTTAGTTTGTTATTAACTTATCGAACTGAGCTTCATGTCTTTGTGAAGTTTGAAGTGTTCAAGGTTGGGCATTGGAAATCCAATGTTTCTTTCTGCTACCGGTTAGGTTTGAAGATTAATGTATCGAGCGATATTCCTACATGTGGTTGTAGGTCGGTTCGCGTTAATTTGATTCGGGAGTAGTTTGAGGGGGAGGATCTATAGTGTTCGATGTTGGATTCTTCGGGTTTCTCAAAGCGGCCTTAAGTGATCGTCAGCAAGTCTTTAATTAGAAGGGTTGAAGATCGCTGTGCTCTACCTAAAAGATCAAGTCTCAGCCAAAGTTGAAAGCTGACATGATATCTTCAGTTAAAGGGGAGTCTCTAAGTGCAGTATCCGTGATTGAAGATTATCGATGCCACACAGAACTAATGCAACAGTTAAGGGGGAGACTGTAAGTGCAGTTCCTGCCGGGTAACTGTCGCTTATCAGTTCTGGTCAACCAAAGCAGAAGTCCAAGTTAAAGTCAACCATAACGAAGAATTCAAGACCACATGAAGATCTGCATTGATCAAGGGGGAGTTTGTTAATGCACTTTTGGTGATAAGTGCAAGGCTTCCAACATTTAGGGTCTTTATTGAACAAGTGTCCAAACTTAGTCCCAAGAAGTTCCTAGGGACAATTTGTCCCAAGAAGTTCCTAGGGAGAACTTTTGTCTGAGTTTTGGTGTAGAATTGGTTTGTCCGAGGTTTAGTCCCTAGCCTATATATATGTGTGTATTGTGTAGATTAGGGCAAACGATTCAGAGAAAGCTTTGTGCAACTCTTGCAGCTGGGTGCACCTCTCCCACTCGTTCATCCTTCTGTGTGAATTCTATAGAGAGAGAGACTATGTGTTAGTGAGAGAAAGCTAGGGTTTAGATCTTTGTGATCTAAACCAGCTTGTAGATGATGTATACTCCTTTGGTTTGTGTAATCTGTGATGACTGATTCATAATAAAGAGTTCATCTTCTACATCTTTCTATCATGTTCTTCATATTTTGTTCTTCATGTCTTGAATCAAGTGCAATGTTTGATGTATGTCATCGATCCGGTGCTTTCACACATAATACCCATGGTATCTCTTAGTCGTAGGACTGGGACCCTTAGCAAGCCAAAAAATATGATCCGCAACATTATTATTTATTACTTTGTCTTTGAACCAACTGGCAAAGTCGTGACTATGGTTTTGTGCTTGTGCCCATCTACTTTGTCGGGGTTGACTTTTAATATAAGCTTCATGCTCACTGCAACATCATTTAGACAAATATGTCATGAATATGAAATAACCGGTACTAAAATATAATTTGAAGGGAAATAGAGGCTGTGAATTGGTTACTTACTTGATATAAACATCAACTTCTGCACAATCAGAATTGAATAAGGCATAACGATGTGCTTGTTCCCTTAACTGAACGTCTAAAGTGAAAACTTTGCCCTGCCTTCGCTTTTCACCTCCCAAAGGATGGCCACCATTCACAAATACTGGATCATCCAAATTATTTTCTTCCTCAAAATCATCGCCATTTTCTGCCCCCTTACCATGACTTGCATTTAATCCATGCATATAACGTGAACAAAAATTCAGACATTCATCAATCAAATACCCTTCTGCTATGGATCCCTTGGGGTGGCTCTTGTTCCGCACATATGACTTCAACTTGCATAAGTATCTCTCCATAAAAAACATCCATCTATATTGAACAGGTCCTCCAAGCCTAACTTCATTTACTAAGTGGATGGGCAAATGAACCATTATGTCAAAAAAAGATGGCAAGAATATTTTCTCAAATTCACACAATGTTTGTGCAATGTCTAATTGTAATTTTTCAAGCTCCTCAGGCTTAATTACCTTGCTACACAAGCTCCGAAAAAAGGCACCTAACCTCCTCAAAGGGACAGCAACATGTTTTGGTAATGATTTTCTGACAGCAACTTCAAGCAAGTAATGCAAAACGATGTGCGCATCATGACTCTTGTAACCCGAGAATTTCTTTTCTGAAGAATGAACACAACGGGCAATATTAGACGCACACCCATAAGGTAATTTTGTTTCCTTAAGAACACGACAAAAATTAACTTTCTCCTTTGAAGACATTGAAAAACACTGAAGCCTTTCTTTGATGCCGAGTTCCAAGATATCAAATCGAGCTTTTGGGTGATCTTTTGACTTCCCACTAATATCCAACAAAGTCCCTATCACATTATCACATATATTTTTTTCAATGTGCATCACGTCAAGATTATGTCGACATTTATTGAATTGCCAGTATGGCAGTTCAAAAAATATTGACCTTTTCTTCCATGGGCAAGTGTTGTCATTGTTCTTCTTTTGTGTCTTTCCAAATAGATTTTTAAAGCCACACAAGCCATTCAAAGCATTAACACCTAATAGAGGTGTTGGAGAAAGCCTCTCCTCAATATGCCCATTGAAAGCACTCTTATTACGTCGCCATGGATGTTGAGCATCCAAAAATCTTCGGTGATCCATATAGCATGTTTTCCTACTATGTTTCAAGTAAAGTGAGCTAGTCTCGTAATTACAACATGGACATGCAAATTTTCCCTTTGTTTTCCACCCCGACAACATTGAGTAACCTGGAAAATCACTAATTGTCCACATTAATGTTGCATACATTTTAAAGATCTCATCTTTAGATTTGTCATAAGTCTCTAACCCATTATTCCATAATTCTTTGAGTTCCTCAACTAAAGGTTGTAAAAAAACATCTATGTTATTACCTGGAGATTCAGGTCCAGGAATTAACAAAGACAATATAAAGTATTCTGGTTTCAATGACATCCATGGAGGCATATTGTAGTTGATCAACACCACAGGCCAAGTGCTATGAGTACTGCTCATTGTTCCGAATGGATTAAATCCATCACTTGACAACCCTAACCTCACATTTCTAGTTTCCTTTGCAAAATTTGGATACAAAGAATCAAATTCCTTCCAGCTTTGTCCATCAGCAGGATGTCGTATATTTCCATCTTTAGGAAGTCCTTCATCATGCCAAGTCATATGTTTTGCTGTTTCAGAACACATGAAAAGTCTTTGTAACCTCGGTTTTAAAGGAAAATGCCACACCACTTTGGCTGGAACTTTTGAAGATGCCTTAGAATCTTCACTATAATGCTCGTTCGGTTGTTTCCACTTAGAGGTATGGCAAATGCGGCACACTTCAGCATGCTCATCATCTTTCCAGTAAAGCATACAATCATTAGGACATGCAGGAATCTTATTATAATCAAGCCCTAAATCCCTTATGATTTTTCTAGCTTGAGTAAAACTAGCTGGAAGCTTTGCCTCTGGAATCATCTCTTGTAAAAGTTGAAGAAGATCATCAAATGCCAAATTACTAAGCCCATGAAGGGTCTTATAGAGAAGAAGTCTGACAATGAAAGATAGTTTCGAAAAACTTTTACATCCAGGAAACAACTCTTGCTTTCCATCTTCTACCAGCTTATAGAACTTTTTGGCGTCTTCATTTGAACCTCCTTGTACCGTACTTGTTTCCATTACAGTGTCTCTAAACCTATCATGCAATAATTCATTAAAATTGTCATGCATACCATCTCCAATATCATCTATGCCGGTATGAATCCTTGTTTGTGAAGGAGTTTCTCCATGAAAAACCCATACATAGTAGTCTTCTACAAATCCGTGTCCTTTCAAGTGATCAAATACTTCATCTCTTCGATACCAATAACGGTTTATACATCGTTTGCAAGGACATAAGATTTGAAATCCTTTTGCCGCCTTAGCAAATGAAGCATTAAGAAATTCTATAACTCCGGCTTCAAATTCAGGTAACCGTCTAGGTAAATACATCCAACCTCTAACATTTTCCATGTCTCTGGTATTCAGAAGTTAACAGCAAATTCTGTCATATAAATACATGCTTTAGCAAGTATCAAATATCCACTAAATATTAGCAAAAGATAAACACACGCATACACCTTCAATTCACATGTCATATCAAATCCAAATACACAAATTACATTTAACATTAGAAAAAGATATACACCTTAAAATAATCCTTTGACCCATTTGCTTACATTTAGAAAAGAAAAGAAAAGATTATATCAGGTAATTAAACTTATCAAACATAATTACAAATTATTATAAAGTTTGTCAAACTTTAAGTGTAATTAACATGTAATATTTTATAATAAAGCAAATTAGCAAATTCATTGAATTCAACATGTAAACAGTCATGAATAGATTCAGTGACATGTGTAAGGCCTCCTAATCCAAGATCTCACTCAGCTAAAGCAACCAACAGGTGTGCGGAATCCACCTGATGATCAACCACTGTAGATGAAACACAAGAATGCAAGGATTTGAGAGAGAAATCAAGAATACACTGAGTATTCTTGATGAAGATGAATGACGTCACTCACACAAAGCGCCGCCAGACAAAACACAATGATTAAGGCACAGAGATTCACACAGAAATCGTTACCTTGTCTATTCCATATTAAAGTATATATACAAGGTGAAACCCGGACTTTCAACACTAAATAGAAATCCCGGACAAAACATAAAGCACAAAGCAAGCACAGAGTTTTTGCTACAAAACTCAGACAAAGTCTAGTCTATACAAACTCTGACTAAACAAAAACTCTGACTAAACATAATCTCTTCCAAACCTTGGACAAGGTTGTCCCTAGGAACTTCTTAGGGACAAACTCTCCCTAGGAACTTCTTAGGGACTAAGTTTAGACACTTGTTCAATAAAGACCCTAAATGTTGGAAGCCTTGCACTTATCACCCAAAAGTGCATTAACAAACTCCCCCTTGATCAGTGCATGGTCTTCATTGAACTTGAGATCTTCAAATCCTCATTGGTAACATGGGAGTCATGCACTTATCACCTAGGTGCATTAACAAACTCCCCCTTGATCAGTGCATGGTCTTCATTGGACTTGAGATCTTCATCCTTTCTTCGAGAACTGCTTCCTGCCCAGACCTTGTTCTTCACACAGAACTGAACCACCTTGATGAACTGGTCAGCTAGAACACGATCTTCATCATTGTATTTTAGAGGCAGGCGTCGAAGTCTTTTCAGATGTGTTTCCCTTAAGTTGGCAAGCCAAATCAGATCCAGCACTTTAGCAATCTCAACCGACACTTTCTTTTCAGAAATCACTGCTTCCCCAGTCTTGAGATGCACGATCCAGATGCACACAGCTTCTCCAAATATTCCATCTTGAGATGAACGATCCACACCTGAAACACTTAACCCAGGATTAAGAAACTTGACCCCGAAGATATCGGCCCAAACCTGGATCCCAAAAAAAAATAAATTCCAATACCCCAGAATAAACAATTGAAATATTAAACAACCAACATTTAATAACTTATTTAAATAAACTTTCACAACCCTGGAGTATTTTTCAGAATGATAACTCGCACATAGAAACAAGAAAGCAAAATCTTTTTGAGGTTTTTCAATTTTTGACTGAAATGGAAATTAAACCTAGAACGTATTTACACTAATTATCCTTTTGTGAAGTCGGAGCAAAGGAATCATATCGGTTTTTCTGTCGGTATCCAACACAGAAACCATAGCATTTAGCTTTAATGTTTTAGACTAATGTTGACAGTTCAAGACGTTCAACGGTATTGTGGTCCACTTAAGTTTTAGCACGCTTTCGAACACTGTTTTCGAGATATGGAATTAAGTGTATTAAACTGACAGTAACTATGTTTACCCACCTCAGAATATACTCCCGTATCAAGGTATGCGCGAGAGATCATCTTACTGGTGAGTATACCATTTATCATCTGTTTTTGACGTATAAGCTAATGTGAGATACTCACTTATTTGGAATTGAAAACAAGTCCTTTGTGATAGAATCACTTATTGAGGAGGAACTTGAATTTCAGATGCAAAGGGCACAGGAGCAAGTCCATTGTGATAGAATCACTTATTGAGGAGGAACTTGACTCCCGCATAATTTTGTGGGACATGTGATTGTTTATCACTTATTTGGGTCGAATGCATCATGTATTAAGGATATTTACACGTATGTATGGTATCATGGAAGATCTAGACTTGCGTCCCCGTTGTTTTCCGGTAAAAGAAACAACCATGATACCCAGATGATAAACAGCATAAAGACCACGTATCTCAGAACCTCGGCAATCTATCAAACGAAATTACGGTACCAAGACCATATATCCGAGAGATGCGCCACACGAGTTACGCAGATCATTATGTTTATATACCAAAGACAGGTTCTTATTTACGCGTAAAACCTACCGAAGCAACGTATAATGAAGCTGTCACAGTTAACGGTTACTCTCATATATATATATATAGCCATAGTCCTGCACCAGATACGACTAACCGATGTACTATCATTTCCCTTATATCTCAGCACGACTTCATTTTAGATTTTTTTTAAATGTTTTTGTATTTTTCTGAAATTTATCCTACAACTAAGTAAAATATTTTTGGAGTTTTTCAATTTTTCGAAAGCGGTAAGAACTGTACAGAAAAGATAAAATAAAGTTTCTATGCGAGTTTGGAAATCATTTTACTCTGGGTTGATCATGCCAATCATTCGGACCAGATTTTCAAATCTAGCCCTATCGAATGTTTTCGTAAACAGGTCGGCAAGATTATCCAAGGTGTCTACCCTAACCACTTCTATTAAACCCTTCTCAGCACAGTCGCGAATAAAATGATGCCTAACATCTATGTGCTTAGTGCGTGAGTGATTTACCGGATTGTTTGTTATGGAAATGGCAGAGTTATTATCGACAAGGATAGGAGTTCGAGTAAAATTCAAACCGTAGTCCCTCATTTGCTGCTGAATCCACAAAACCTGAGCACAACAGCTTGAAGCAGCAATGTACTCGGCCTCACACGTGGATAGAGAAACGGCAACTTGCTTTTTGCATTGCCAAGAGACAAGACGGTTTCCAAGAAGTTGTGCGCCACCAGAGGTTGACTTTCTATTCATCCGGCACCCTCCGAAATCTGCGTCAGCATACGCCATCAAATCCAGACCACCTTCAGCTGGATACCACAATCCAAGCTTAGGCGTTCCTTTCAGATATCTGAAAATACGCTTGACAGCTTTCAAGTGCGACTCCTTCGGAGTTGATTGGTACCTAGCACACAAACAAACAGAGAACATAATATCTGGTCGTGAAGCAGTAAGATACATCAATGAACCTATCATTGCTCGATATAGAGTCGGATCCACTTCAGGATCTTTCTCATCATCGGGTGAAAGCTTGAGATTTGTCGGTAGAGGCGTGTCATAGGGTAAGCTATCTTCCAATCCAAATCTTTTGAGAATCTCGTGGACATACTTTGTCTGATGCACGTACGTCCCGGTTTTTTCTTGACTCACTTAAAGACCTAGAAAGAATGATAACTCGCCCATCGCGCTCATTTCAAACTTTGACTTCATCACCATCTCAAACTCACGACACAACTCTTCATTTGAAGAACCAAAAATTATGTCATCAACGTAAATTTGCACGATCAGAAAATCTCCCCCTTTCTTCAAAATGAACAGTGTGGAGTCGATTGCACCACGCGAGAACCCATGCTCCAAAAGATGCTTTGACAACGTCTCGTACCATGCTCGAGGAGCCTGATGGAGACCATAGAGAGCCTTGTCCAACAAATAGACCTTGTTGTCTAACCCTGGAGCTTCGAAACCCGGTGGTTGGGACACATACACAGTTTCATGCAATTTCCCGTAAAGGAAAGCGCTTTTCACATCCAACTGATAGACTTTGATACGCATGTGTGCAGCAAAGGCTAGAAACAAACGAATAGCTTCCAGTCTTGCCACCGGTGCATAAACTTCTGTATAATCAATCCCTTCTTCCTGATTGAAGCCTTGAACAACCAACCGTGCTTTGTTTCTGACAACGACACCCTTATCGTCCTTCTTGCACTTGAAAACCCATTTCGTGTTGATTGCATGTTGGCCTTTTGGAAGATCGACCAAATTCCACACCTTTAACTTGTCGAACTGAGCTAACTCTTCTTGCATCGCCTCACACCAAGAATTATCCTTCAGAGCCATCTGATAGTTCTTCGGCTCTATCTGAGAGATAAAACATTCATGCAGGCTAAGATTGTAGATTTCTTCCTTCTTGATAGCAGAGAAGAGACATTGCATCTCTGAAATACTCCTTCGCGTTTGCACTCCCGCATTTGGATTCCCAATAATATTATCAACAGGATGATGAATATTTGTTCTTGGAACTGGGATTGCCGGAGCTTGAAGATTGTTTCCCAAATTCGATTGAATCTCCCCCTCAGTATGTGCATTACTACTAGAAGCTCCACCATTACCAGAAGACGCATCAACATTTGGATATGCCGAAAAGTCAACGTATAGATCTCCACTTGTAGTTTGAGCAGCTGCATTGGGGATCTGCTCAGCAACAACATCATTTACGGTCGAAGAATCAGCGACTGGAACATTCGAAGACACATTAGTAGGAATACTTGCTCTCCAGCTCGCATCCACTTCATCTTGGTTCACAAGATGTGTGTATACAACCTCCGAATCTTCTTCTGAAACATCAGGAAGATCAAACGAATCAAACAATTTATCATAATCATATCCGCTTTTGGGACCGAATTCGGACGGTGGAGGATCAAAACTCAAAGGAGTTATGTCAAACACGATCTCCACTATTCGCTTCTTGATGTTATAAACGCGTTTGTTTGGAGTTCCATTGGCATAACCCAAAAGAACCCAATTTCACCAATTTCCCCCATTTTCGGAGTATCTTTGGTGCGTTTGATAACACACTTAATCCCAAAAGGCTGAAAACCGGATAAGTTCTGTTTCCTGTTTTCAAGCAATTCATAACAAGTTTTATCTTCTCTTTTGACAGTAAGCACATGATTTAACACATAACATGCAGTGTTCACCGCCTCGGCCCAGAAGAAAATTGGTAATTTTGATTCAGAAAGCATAGTGCGGGCCGCCTCAATTAGGGTACGATTCTTCCGTTCTGCAACTCCGTTCTGTTGAGGAACATATGGAGCGCTGAACTGATGAATTATTCCCATTTCCCGACATAACTCATCCATATACTGATTTTTAAACTCAGTGCCGTTGTCACTTCGGATTTTCTTAATAGGAAGTGAATAATTTTTCTCAAGTTGTTTGAATAAGTCTCTTAAAATACCAGCGGTTTGATTCTTTGTTTTTAAGAAAAATACCCATGAGTAACGTGAGAAATCGTCAGTGACAACTAAGCAATAAGACATACCACCAATGCTAGCAACATGGATCGGACCGAAAAGATCCATGTGAAGCAACTCAAGTGGTTTTTGGATAGAGTTAACTGTTTTCGGTTTATGAGGCTTTCGTTTGATTTTTCCTTTTTCACATGATTCACATTTGTTGTGCATATTAAAACTACGTAAAGGAACCCCCAACACCAAGTTGTTTTTCACTAAGTGGTTCATTTTTCGCAGATGCACATGGCCCATTCTCCTATGCCAGAGATACGATTGATCTTCAGTCGCCTTTGAAAGTAGACAAGTCACTGGAGCAGATGAGTTAACCAACGGGCGCATATCCATGACATATGTGTTATTCACCCTTGGAGCCCTCATAACGATCCAATCTTCAGGAACAACAAATCCCGGATGCAAAACGAAGCAAGCTTTATCAGTGAACAACATCGTGTACTTGTTATCACAGATTTGAGAAACCGACATCAAGTTATGCTTCAGTTCTTCAACGTAGTTCACTTTATGCAGCGTGATTTTTCCATTGGACACAGAGCCTTCACCGGTGATATAACCACCCTTTTCACCGGCAAAATTCACATAACCACCACGAAATTGTTTAAAGTTGTTCAATAATTCTTTATTTCCTGTCATGTGTCTGGAACAGCCACTATCGATATACCATATATAGATAGCCCTCTTCAGCTTCTCCTACACTCCCCAACAAAAATTTAGTTAGAGTGTGGGACCCAAGCCATGATGGTCTTGGGTCGTCCTGATTCGTCAACATAAGAAAACTCTTTGAAATAATCATCATCGCCTCTGTGTCCACCATTTCCATTTCGGAAATTGTTGAATGAGTCCCCGCAAATCGTGGATTATACGGTGTTGACGATCTGTTGGTATAACCAGAGTTTCCATACCCTCGGCTTCCATAGTTTTGGTAACTGTAATTTTGATTCCTGGGTGGCTCAAAATTCCTACCAAATCTAGGAGCATCTTCGTGTCTTGAGAATGATCGTGGATGATTATCCGAATGCGGTCTTTGATTTGGAAATCGAGGGGGTGACGCATTTCGATCATTCACGAATCTGTTCTGTGCATGAGGTCTAGCATAGTTGTTGTTCGAACCTCCAGAACGTTTGTCATTCTCAACTCTGACAGAATAAAAACTCAGACTAGAAAATTTTGAAAGAACTCGGACTACAAACTAAAAACTAAACTCGGACTCAGACACAATTTACCTAAAAATAAAAAAATTTGGACAAGGTTAAAAGAAACTCAGACTCAACTAACCCTAAAGGGAAAACTCAGACTAGGAAAAAGCTCTGACTGAATGAATTGAAACTCAGACAAGTCTCAAAACTCAGAAGGAGCCAATCTTCGGAGTATCTCCCCAATGTGACTACACACTGGTTCAATAATACCCCGGAGACACAAACACAAAGTGTAAACCACGGACCAAGCTTCCAAAGATCAAAACTCAGAATCTTTATCTCCTTCAAAGCTCTGTATGAACAAGAACAAAAACCCCTGTAAAACCCAGATGAAGAACACACTAAAAACTCACTAAACTACTCAAAATCCATCATCCAAACACTAGAAATGAACGAAGAATCATGAATAACACACAAAAACTCACTAAAATCTCACTAAACCCAATCAAAGTATGAACTAATCTCACCAAAACCTTCAAACTAAGAACACCTACAGTAGTATGAGCACACTGCTCTGATACCACTTGTAAGGCCTCCTAATCCAAGATCTCACTCAGCTAAAGCAACCAACAGGTGTGCGGAATCCACCTGATGATCAACCACTGTAGATGAAACACAAGAATGCAAGGATTTGAGAGAGAAATCAAGAATACACTGAGTATTCTTGATGAAGATGAATGACGTCACTCACACAAAGCGCCGCCAGACAAAACACAATGATTAGGGCACAGAAATTCACACAGAAATCGTTACCTTGTCTATTCCATATTAAAGTATATATACAAGGTGAAACCCGGACTTTCAACACTAAATAGAAATCCCGGACAAAACATAAAGCACAAAGCAAGCACAGAGTTTTTGCTACAAAACTCAGACAAAGTCTAGTCTATACAAACTCTGACTAAACAAAAACTCTGACTAAACATAATCTCTTCCAAACCTTGGACAAGGTTGTCCCTAGGAACTTCTTAGGGACAAACTCTCCCTAGGAACTTCTTAGGGACTAAGTTTAGACACTTGTTCAATAATGACCCTAAATGTTGGAAGCCTTGCACTTATCACCCAAAAGTGCATTAACAAACTCCCCCTTGATCAGTGCATGGTCTTCATTGAACTTGAGATCTTCAAATCCTCATTGGTAACATGGGAGTCATGCACTTATCATCTAGGTGCATTAACAACATGCTCGAATGTTTGAATCCTAGACGAGTACGCTAAACACTGCTCTCGCCCCACAAAACTTGGTAGCGCGAATCAAACATAATGAATTGAAGATGTCGGTAGTACATAAACTGAATCTGTATATATAAAAAAAAACTAAACA
The DNA here is from genome assembly GCF_002127325.2 of Helianthus annuus. Taxonomy (NCBI): domain Eukaryota; kingdom Viridiplantae; phylum Streptophyta; class Magnoliopsida; order Asterales; family Asteraceae; genus Helianthus; species Helianthus annuus. The sequence goes on along the minus strand of NC_035436.2, from coordinate 22,302,239 downwards.
GCGTACTGTATTGGCACGTTTGGGAATGGTTTAGGTATTGTCCCGGTTTAGTATTGCATTAGGATTTTACCTAAAACAATCAACAAAAATGTGCATTTAACTTTGCAATCTATTGGTTCAATCTAATATACATTTTATATTTTAATTAATAATTATCAAAATGATGGGTTCGTTTAGGCTTGTGAGCCGGCTCGAGCTCGATAAGTGAAGCTCGGGCTCGGGGTCCTTGAGTAAACAAAGCTTATTTTTCAGTTTGAGCTGGAGCTTGTTTCAACTCAGCTTGTTTCGAGCCGATCTCAAGTAGCTCATCCTACCCCACCCCAAAACCCACCAGCACCATGCCACCACCTCAATGCCGGTGCTGCCCACTTCCGTTAATTTTATCAAGAACTATAGCCAAATTCACATCAATACAAGAACGAATACAATACTACTCATTGATCAAACCAAATTCACATCATACAATACAATACAGTACGAACCTTGGCAGAATGATTGAAGGTCACTGTAGAGGACGAAGGCGAAGACGAACTCCTTGTGCTCGCCGATTAATCAAAGATGATTTGATGATAAAAATAATACCAACCGATGCTCAATGATGAACTCCCTGTAATCAATCACAATATTAACCCATAAACAAAAACGAATGATCGAAGGGCTGTTGTATAACAGATACTCCGTGTTCAAGGGTTGATTTGGACGCAACTTATTAACAGAATGCCTATAAAATCTGAGTTATAATATACGTACTATTAATTATGTGTGTAGGTTTATGTTCATCAAGCTACCGACATAATATAAAATCGTTTAGACAGATTATTAACATAGCTCATTATAGTCCATACGGCTCGATCGACGATATGGTATAGACTGGGTTACAGGTTCGAGTCTAGGCTTTAGCTGTTTTTTCCTTATTTTTCTTCCAGCTTCTATTTTTTTTTTCTTACTAGTGGGGAACCCGCGCGTTGCTGCGGGAGCGACAATTTACATCAAAATAGACAAAACATAGGCCAAACCAATTGGTATCCATTCTAACCCGTTAGTTAGTCGGTTAACCGTCTGCTAATTTGCCACTCCGAAAAGAAATTTAAATAATAAAATCCTTAAAAGTCTTTAAATGAAATATCACAATTTCTTGACAGATATTGTTGCTTTGTTGAATAGCAGCATTCTTTCCATCAATCAACTTTGAAATGAGATTTTTGTATTCTTCTTAGAGCGATGGCAAAAGAAAATATGTCAAAAATTTAAGAAATCTACACATTCTCTATTCAAATGTACACTCGTCATTGCTCACGAGTCATGATACAGCAACTTGTTGTAATAGTTTATGTAAAATTAAAATCACATCAAGTCAGCACAGCCAATGTATAGCAAACAATGGAGTTGACCATCTTTGAGTGTCAAATTTATTAATCTTTTTAAAACTGGAAATGTGATAACTGAAAAGAACTGTTTCTTCTTAGAGGTGGCCATTTCATACTTTGAACCCATTTACAAATGGGTAGATTTAGGTTATGTAATATCTTTAACACAGAATTAAAATAAACGCTAAAAAAGAACATAAACAAACACAAAACTGAAACTAAAAACGCTAAAAAATAACATGAACAGAGGAGATCGCCCGCGTCCCTCCTTCACGCTAGTATCCCTTCCTTTTGTCGGCATTGATCAATTCAGATAATCAATTACTGAGCACCTACATTATTTAAACAAAGCATGGTTTTCACGTCGAGAACATGAGCCGCAAGTGTGAGTACAGTCTGGTAGCCTTGATCCAGGCAGTTGAACCATGCCGGCCACTCTTTGATTCCCTGGTGGCACCCTTGTAGCTCCATGTTGATCTGGTGTCACTTGAGTTAAATGGTGGTGCCGATGACCTGTTCACGAGACAATGATTCAACATAACTAGAACAGAACACAAAATCGTACATTCGTACTGATGTATTTTATGACATGTCATGATCATTCTTTAATAGATCTGTTATGGGTTATACAATTAAAGGCACTTGAGTCAAACTATCTCCTTGCATTATAATATTTGACTTGATATTTCAAACGCATCAAAACAAAAAAAAAAAAAGGTAAAACTTCATATGAAGTGCACTGTGATGAAATCCAGAATACCACATCAACCACACAAAATGTTAATATATATCATGAAAAAAACTCACATAAACACATCTTTTTAGTAATATTAATATTATCTATTAATATGAATTATACCTGCACATCTGTGCATTCAGAAACCGGTCTCTTTTTCCGTAAAATCCTAAATAACTTTCTCCGACCAGTTGAGCATGATAAGGAGTTAAGGCTGCATATAACTCTTTGTACTGAGGGAAATGTGGTATTGACAATGATTTGACCTAATTAATGGAAAAACAACATCAAAACGCAATACATGAGATTTCTTGAAGGATACATTAAAAATGGATAAAACAATGAACATCACAAAATATGCACGATAACTTTATAAACGCTTAATGCAACAACATTAAATGTGCACCTGGTTATTCTTAACATCAACATATATAACGTTTCCCGACTTGGATTGTACTTTGGCAGTTTTGCTCTTCACACCAACCTTGTAAACATTATTATAATAGGTCAAAAGAGCCGTAAACGTTATTACACAAAAAACCTAAATTAAAAACTTACTATAAAAGGAACAGGTGCATCCAAGAAATCTAGCTTGTCATTGGGCAAGACCTGAAGCAAATCAATTAAAACAACATTTGAGCTGGGAGGATACAAATATATTATAGAAGATGTGCCTTAAAAACCGTTAAAGCTTGGCTCGTTCGATCTTTTAACCGAGCCGATAACGAGTAGCTCTCGAGCCTCGGGGCTTATTTACGTACTCCACATATCAAAATTGTAAAATATAAATAGAGTAGTTGTGCCAAAATGTGTGCAAGACCAACATATGCATTTTTTTAACCGAAGACTACACTTACTCTCAAAATCTACACCACTTGTCTTCAATGAGACTAAAATCCCTAAAAAGGGACACCAAGCCAACACATTAATAATATCGGCCTACAAGCCCTTTGGTGCAGCATATGGGCCTGGTGGGCTTAATAAGTTGGTTTAATAGGTCCAATTATATTTATTAAGTCTACAAGCAGGAGTTGAGTTATGGCATTCTATTCGCAATGTTTACTTTTATATCAATTCGGCCTTTCAATGGGCTTAAGATTAAAAAGAACTGAGCCAATGGATTTGCAATAGTGATTAATGTGTAATCCTTTAATCAATTACTAATATGGTTACTTAAAATGTTTAATGAACCAACATGAAATTCAGCCATATAGATCTTCTACGTAAAACGTTTATATTAAAACAAGATTCAGCATATCCCAAGTGTAATTTAGAAAAGTTTTATAGATCTTACCTCGATCTGTTGAAAACTTTTTAAACATCCATTTTATAAGGGCAATTAGAGATAACAAATATATTAATTGCAAATGATCAGCAAACTGGAACAATGCCTTCAAATCAATATTTGAAATTTTGATAAAATTCTTTCTACCAAATACATGTACATCGACTATTAGGTGATCATAGAATACATACATGTGTACGAATAAATGTAAGCAACCCAAAATGATCTTTTTACCTTGGCTCCCCGCCATGCACGTGGTCATGTTGACGCTCTTGCTGTTGCAGCTACTACTCCTCATCGTAACACTTAGTGTCGAAATTTTTATAATTTACTTCTTTACAGTAACTATTATTGCACAAGATTCAAATCATGTGAAGCCCCTAACATCTTTTGGTCAACCTGTCTGTCCATTTTGACAAGTCTAATTGAGTTACTTATTTCTACAGGAACGCCGCCTTGAAAGGAGAAGGCAGATGCCATGCCACATGCACATTGTTGATGCGGTTTTGTGTGGATGTGGCTTGGTTCGGTTCGGCTTGGCCCAGTTCGGCTCGGTTGGAGACCGAAGTTGACGACGTTTCTCCGTATGGCCCGGCATTCGCGTTACAAGAATGAAGACACGATATGATGAGATACGAGAATGACATCATCATGATGACATCATGATGACATCATGATGATGATGTCATGTATACTAATCACATGCAAGTTTAGTCTTATGTATACAAATCATAAGACTCAGTAGCCAATCAACCGATACTTTGTTTTGGACATCAAAATCATACTTTTTAAGTGTACCATAGTGCCACACGTACATCACAAGAATGAAAATGAGCGAGAGTGCTATCGGGACCCACGCACCTTCTAGAAACTTGATAAAAGAAGCCGAAAGGTACAACGCTTCAATCATCTCAAAAAACACCACAAAACCGATTGCAAGAAAAACACTTTGGTGCCAGCAAAAGACGATGATAAGAGACATCAATCAAGCAAGTTGTAACCAACATAACCGTTATAACCGCCAAACCAGATCACGATAGTACGATACAATGAAATCAGTTAAACATATCTTAACCATTTAACAAACTGTTTAAATGTTTCCTTAAAACACCATACCTGAAGCATTACCCATGCGTTTAGTATCTCTAAATCCGATGGTAATGGCTAAGCATAACGTCATCAAGATCCAGTTGATCTCTGGGATATATATTTGCCCGTGAAATTTTGAATTGGTATGGACTATTTTGACCCTGGGAAAGCATCCGAGAGAACCTTGTTTTATAATTGAAAAGGTCCCCGTAATTATGGCTTGACTTCCGACAACTGCAGCGAGTATGGCTATCAACAGGCACCCTCAAACTCTCTACAAATATATCACATTATTAACATTTTTATTATTATTTTGGAATGCGAAAGATGAAAAGCAACTTACTAGGTACAGAGATGTAGAATCCAATCTGGTAGTCGTTTTTGATAACATGATGCTGAGATAAATACGCAGCTTGCCCCATATACGCGATAATTAAAGATGATGTTAGACATATCACATAAATCCATAGAACTTGAATCATCAGAATCCAAAAAATATACAGATTAAAAAATACAAACAAACAAAATATAACAAACACAAATCATCAGAAGGAACAAACTGTTGCTTGTAGCGAGAGTATGCATACAAACTAAATGATCGATTAGGTTTAGATTGTCTTACCAGGTTGTAAGCCTCATCGATTTACTTAAGCTTCATGTCTCTGATTTCCATAAGAACATACAGAGGTCAGAGGATGATGGCGCCATTCAAGAAAACGAACCGGGTGTGCCTTTTAATAGCTCATAATCAGTCGTTTCCTGGCTTCAAACAACTGGCGGCGGTGGTGTTTGATTTCGACGGTGGAAAGAGACCGAGGAAAGTGATATAAACCGGAGCCCTAAACCCAGCACTCCAGCAGTCCCTTGGTCTTCCTCCTCCCCTGCCTCTCTCTCTCTCTTCCCGAAATCTATGTTTTCCATTCCCACTCTTTCAGATGTGTGGTCGTGGAAAGCTAAGCCTATTACACCCAGCTAGCAAGCAGAGGCATCTAAATACAAGACCAAGCGTAGTGGGGAGTTTTTTTTTAAAAAAAAAATTGTCCAATCACGCTCAGAAACGCCCCTTCACCGCCCCTGGGGTGATTGAGCGTTATCTTGCAAAAAATGCCCCTTGGCGAGGTTTGAGAAACGCTGAATGTGGAGATTGTTGGCCAATCATATTTGAGCTTCCATTTGCTTGGCCAATAAGATTTTTAATTTTTTTTATTTTATTTTACTACAAAACATAATGCCCAATAATGCCCCATCCTCACTAAACCCATTTAAAAAAACGCCCAATAATGCCCTATTGCTGACTGGGCTGCCACATTACGCAAAACGCCCAAAAGTGAATATTGCCCACTACACATGGTCTAAGCAACGTTTAAAATAAAATTGCTAGAGATAACCAGCACAAAATTTGTTATACTTATCTCTTCAAACAAGATGTCACATGTTCGATTCCGATCTGCTATTTTTTCCTTATCCATTTTAAAGTATTTTTTCCACTACCTTTTATCTAATTTAAAGTATTTTTTTCACATCTGTTCCTTTCAAATATGCTGGTTTGAAACTTTCTATAAAACTAGGTATATAGTATTTTTTTTTTAACAATATATTTAAATATGTTGGTTCAGAACTTTATTAATTCTATAAAATTAGCTATATAGTACTTTTTAACAATGTATATATATAATAATTAATAGTCAACCTTTTGGAATTCGGTTATGTATAATATTATGAGAGAGTATATAACTAATAGCTAGGTGACAAAACAACAACCAGACTTAAACACGATCACAAGCATGAAACAAAAATAATTTGGTTTTTGATTCTCATGGTGTCTAAACCATTAAATAAGAGTTGTAATTTGTTAACATGCTTTTAAACGGGCTGTGGTTACCTAGTAGATCCTCAATTGCCTTTGACACATTAACCCATTCGTTACAACCCAACCACTGAATATGACTTTTGTGTGAGTGTTGCATTTAAAATTTCCTAATGTAACCTTTTTAATAAAAGTTGCAAATTTCAACTAAATTTGCAACCTTTCAAGAAAAGGTTGCAAATTCAATATAATTTTGCAACCTTTTATGAAAAAGGTTGCATTAGATTTTCTAATGCAACCTTTATGATCAACAAAGTTGCATTAGAGTCAAATGCAACACATTTAAAAAAGGTTTCTAATAAAAGGTTACCTTAGGCCAATTTTCTAGTAGTGATATATATATATATATATATATATATATATATATATATATATATATATATATATATATATATATATATATATATATATATATATATATATATATATATATATATCCACACGCGGAGTACCACCGCTTGGGAGCGTGACGTGACCAGGATCAAGCCATCAATCATATCAAACATAGCATTTAATAATAATAAAAGTCATTAAAATAATTCATCGTGACATGATCGATGTTTCAAAACCAAGCATTGTTTAAGTAGCGGAAGCATTGTCGTAAATCCAAGTTAAAAATACTGAATTGTCTTAAGTGTCTAACAAAGTAATACGATCCTTGTCCACAACGACCGGCTCTTCTTTGTGCAAGCTCCAAGTACCTAACGATCTGCAAGGCATGTAACAGAATGATCAACAAACTAGTTGAGCGAGTTCACAGTAAGTAAGTGCGTAATAGTAAGTAAAGGGCGGCTCTACTGGGCCGATAGTAAGTTGTATAGGTGGGGGCTTCCCATGTTATGTGACCACTAGACTATTCGTATCAACTACTCGTATCATCCTTGTTCTTCTTCCGAGAACAGTAGCGCGTATGGGGTGTACGTAGGTTTTACGTACGTATCCTTCACAACCGAGGATAGGAGACGCGGGGGTGTACGTGGGTTTCACGTACGTATCCTTTGTACCGAGGATAGAAGTAAGTAATGCGTACACGTAGGTTTTACGTGCGTGCCTGACATCCGAGGCAGTGATTGGCATATGACCACGTAGGTGTTATCCTAACCTACGGAACCGTCCTGACATCCGAGGATCATGGTAGGTGATAGTCTAGGAAAGCATACGTACGTTCTTAGTCAATTGTAACCTTTATCCCATTCCCACGACCCGGGAATCCCATGCCTTAGTAGAAGTGTGAACTCACCTGGGTTTGCTCGGCAGACAATAAAATGCTCAATATACAAGTAAGGAATCAACCACGTCCTATCATGGTTACTTATGCAAGTTAGGTTCGTATAAAGCACGTTTGTATCACGTATGGTGTCAAGTATGATCATGGCAAATCACATAAACGTATCAGTAGTTCATATCAAGTAACGAGTCCAAGTAGTCGGTCCAATTAACATAAGCAGTCCAATTAGCAACTATGCAACAAGTCCAATAACATAACAGTCATAAGGTTGGGCCCGTGACAGCGTAGGCCCAAAACAGTGTACGTGCAAAGAAGGTCTCGAGTCGCAACCAGCGATCTCGAGTCGCAACCGGTGATTACGAGTCGCAACAGGTGGTCTCGGTTCATCATGGCCCGGTTACGAGTCACAGCCGGAGATTACGAGTCGCAACAGGAGGTTGCGAGTCGCAACTGGTGATTTCGGCTCATCATGGTCTGGTTACGAGTCGCAACGGGACTCGCAACCATGATCTCGGCTTGTGCTGTTGTGGTCTCTAGTGGGGTTCCGACTCGTAATCCGAGTCGCAACCAAATGTGTAACAGCCTTCCTGATTTCATGCAATTCAGTTACAACATTTATGCAAATCAATTATCGTTGTCAGTTTCCAAAAATCAATTAACAATTAACAGTTTACCATTCAAGAAATTATCGATCAAACAGGGTTTTCTAAACCCTAATTCGTATGAACAACATGAACAACCCTTAAACAACTCATCAATAATTATACATTCTAACATGGATCTCGGTTACTAATCATATCCGATCAAACAATACATAACAGCCGATACATTCATATATATCCGATTCGTGTGCAAGCCAATTACATGATCATTATCTATCATTGCTTAGTAATATTATTATTCATAGCATGTTAACAAGAATCCTTCGAGTATTAAGCAATCATCAATAAACAACCAATAACACACAATCAATAACATAATCACTAACCGAATTAAAGAAGGAGAAGAGGGTGATCCGAGTAGGGGTGTTCTTGCCGTCGGGTTCCAAGCGAGCCGAGAGAGAGAGCAAGTAGGGTGTGTGTGTGTGTTATGAAAATTGTAACAACAATGAGAATCAACCCTTACCAAAGGGTTTAGTGTTTGCGAGTGGGGAGTGGGCCGAGCCCAACTCGGTTACCTAGTGGGGTCCGATTTCAAAGTGTGGCCCAAATGGGCTTGTGTGGCCGGTTTGTGTAGTTTGGGCTCGTGCAACACATAACATACATACGCACATAACAAATATTCATTTAAAATCATATAATTCAGTTATCATAAGCACGTAACGTTACATCAAAGCAAGTCTAAAGTTCGAGTTGTCACATTATCCCCAACTAATTGGAAATTTCGTCCCGAAATTTGGTATGCACTCACTGAGGAAGCTAGGTAAGTTATAGCGTTCAATGGTTTTCTTGGGGTGTCACATCCTCCCCCCGTTGATCTGGAATTTCGTCCCGAAATTCCGAAGTAGTAGCTTCAGCCTCAGTAGTGGTAGCATTGGTTTCGAATAACTGGGGGTACTTTTCTGTCATTCTGTCTTCGCGTTCCCAGGTGTACTCTGGGCCACGTTTGGAGTTCCAACGAACTCGAACAAGAGGGATTTTCTTGTTTTTGAGGACCTTCACATCCCGGTCCGTGATTTCTACTGGTTCCTCGACGAACTGCAACCGCTCGTCGATAGTGAGTTCCTTAAAAGGAATGATGAGATTTTCATCAGATAGGCACTTCTTTAAGTTCGATACGTGAAAGACATTGTGAACTGCTCCGAGTTCAGCTGGTAGGTTCAACTTGTAGGCTACCTTGCCAATCTTTTCTAAGATTTCGAATGGTCCGACGTACCGCGGGTTCAGTTTGCCCCGTTTGCCAAAACGTACCACACCCTTCCAGGGTGAAACTTTCAATAAAACCCGGTCCCCGACCTCAATATATATATATATATATATACACATATGGAAGGGTTTAAACGAGAACCCTAAATATTGTGAGAACCGTGAGAACAAATGAAAAAAAATCATGAGAACTTGGTCGAAATTTAAACCACCATGAAGAACATTTAAAACAAAAGGAGCTAAGAAAATACCCATCAAAATTTAAACCACCATGAAGAACATTACATATTTAAAAAAATCGTGCCTGATATTGAATTCATCATTTCAACATAACGAGCTAAGAAAACACCTAATCGAAATTGAAATGATGATTTAAAACATAACGTTCCACCCAAAATTTAAAACAATCATTAAGAACATAACAAGCTTAAAATACTGTGCGTCTCGTAAAGAAGGTTAGGGGGAAAGCCAAAAACGAGAAACTAAGGCATCTGGTAAAAGCCGGGGGGGGGGCTGTATCGCTTACGTTTGACAGACAGGTCACGAATACCCCGGTTGGTAAATCAAGAGATATGTTTTCACGGGAGGCCGGCCTGTATATGTGGCGGACCATGATAAAATTGGATGAGATAACGTTGAACAACATTACAAGGATGCCCTCATGAACCACTTACGAGTAAATAAGTTATATGCATAAAATTTTATCAAACATTTAAGCACATGCAAATCTAATTTATATATGATATTTTAACTTTTTTATTTAATTTGTAGGAAAATTTCAATTTTGATGTAGTGGAACGTGATTTAGAGGCCAAAAACTTGACGGGTGGTATTAGGGCTGTGCTTATGAAGCGGTACTCTGACCGCAAGTACGACGCTAAAAATTATTTAAGAGCAAGGGAGGTTACAATGATATTGCGAGCGCAAGGGCATACCATCCTGCGGATATGCCCTATGATAACTGGTTGAGAACCATCGAAGGTTTTCGGGACGAAAAATATATTAAAAGAAGCAAGGCCAACACACTAGTACGCGAGAAACAACAATTCCCATACCGTGGGGGGACATCGTCGTACGGTAGCACCGCCTATAAAAATGTAATGTTTTATGTATATGTGCGTGTGTGTAAGCTTTTATTTATTTAATGTCTAATCTAAGTTTAATGTTAAACAGGAGATGGATTGGGTACCTACGTATGCTAAAACCCACACGGACAATCAAGGGAATTGGGTTGATCCGGTTGCTTGCTGAACAAAATTACGTAAGTATTTCCTTTAAGTATTATTTTCTATAACAAATATATATATATATATATATACAGATATATAGTTAATCATCTTCGTAAAATACAGCGGAACATAGAACAGGCCACAAGTGAATGGAGCGGTGAGGGTCCACCAATTGCCCCGTATTAGGAAGCACTGCGTGAGCGGCGAGGATGGTACGGTGGGATGGTGCCTAAACCTTCTTCCATCACGCCCTCGAACTCGTTATCTAACATGTCGTCTTCGCAAGCTCGGACGCAAGAACCCTTTTCCGGGGTAAACTACGCAATTTATAAAATGACAAACGAACGCATGTTTCCTTGTTAAATATATGCTAATATACGTTTTGATATCTATTATTGTATGATTTTGTTAATAGCTTGTTTCAAACCCCGTCCTTTTTGAACCAACTTAACAACTATCTTGCTTCACAAGGAAAAGGAAAAGGAAAGTCAAAGGACTACGATTCTGATGACTTATTCGATAGGGAATCCGACGAGGAGTGACTTGTTGTTTTTAATGTATGATTTAATTAAATGTTGTAGGATTATAATGTACGACTTAAACGTAGTTTTTAACTATATTACCTTTAGTATAAGTTGATTATGTTCATGGCGTTGTTTGCGTTGTTTGAAAGTAGGCATGTTCTGTTTTTTTGGCCATAAAACTGGCTGGCCAGCTGTATATATAGTTGTTGTATTAAAAAAAGCAGACATTTAGCGGCGACACTTTCAGCGGTGACAGTTGGCAATACGGGCGACAAATGGTCAATACCGGCGACAATGGTCAATACGGGCGACAAATGGTCAATAGTGGAGACAAAAGTAGTCAATACCGGCAACAGCTATCGCCGCTAAAGGTGCCCCGTTCTTGTAGTGGGTTCGAGCTGAATTCCAACATTTCGAGTTGCACATCATCCTGCAAAACGCAACCCCAGTTCTAAATACTTTAAGTAGAGCTAGAAGATCGAATGGCCTCACTAAGGTTTACTTTAAAATATAATATATCAAAACATACTAAGGTCAAAATTCTGATTGTAACAGATTTTTAATGACTAAAGCTATTATTCGATCCATCAGCCACATGAAGCATGTGTATAATAGATCTTAACGTCTCAACAATAATATCATTAAACCATGTTTCAATACCTAAAATACATGTTTTCTCAACGTCTTCCTGTTAACATCTTCAAAAACAAATAATACAAAACAGACTAACTGATTTGGAGAAAGTAAAAGTATACAAAAACATAACATAATGCAAGCTACAAGACGGGAAATAAAGATTTAATCAAAATTCCTCATAATGCATTTCAGAAGCAGCTACGTCATCAAGAAGATCTCCGGTTGCTTCAATATCATACTCTGAGCATGGATTATAAACCCTAAACAACATTCAACCATTAACCATCAAGAAGATCTCTGGTTGCTTCAATATCATACTAGAGAGATTCATGTGATTGAATACTTGACATTATACATTGATTTTGAAACAATTTAACTTTGGTTTACTATCTGCTTCCGCTGAACGTGTTGGTTTTCATTTAAACTTGTTGATTACATTTTTCATAATAATTGCGGATTTTAATTACATACTGGGATGGGTTCCATGTAATTAGTGGCTCGTTGTTGGTACGTCACACGCCTAACAGGGACAATCCCTAGGTGGTATTTGGGGGTGTGACAGTTTGGTATCAGAGCCACTGGTTATAGTAAACTTGGTTTTAAAACGTTTTCATAAAACCAGACTATGACCGAACTGTTCCGAAATCGACCATGACACTCGGCTCCAGATTGCAAGGTTCGTTTCTTGTTTACTATTGCATAGCATATCTAGTGTTTGCTTATAAATAACATCACACGTGAATACACACTTGGCACTACAGTATGAGTTTCTATGTTACCAACCCATGTTACGTGTTTTAAGAGTGCGACTCTTCTTGAACTTTCATGATCTATGTTGTGGCGTCATCTGTCTTATTGCTTGAATTCGGGGAACCTTTTAGCGCGAGTTAAGAGGCACTATGATAAGCATGCAAATTGCCTTATTATTATGGGTGCACACATAATAATAATGTGGGGTGCATGTGAGTCCTAGTGGGGCTTAACGAGTGTGAGAGGGGTCCCGCTCTGTTAATTGATGTTATGTTAGAACGCAGCAGTCTATAGGAGTCATAGCAGTGGTTGTCTCCTACTCGAACATGACCTTTTCACCCATTTCTGAACCCTTACGAATCTCGATGCTATCGAGTATCACCTGTCACACATCTGAACGCCTTGCAAACTGTGTAGAATGTTAGGTGCTCGTACGAACGTCTCTGAGTTGGATGGCTCAGCGTCAAATGATTGGACTTTACTTTCCTCACTTATCTTTGTTTGCTGGAACTTAGCGTGTTGACGCTTTAGATCCCGAAGTGCGATCACTTCTGCAACACTCTCGCGACATACCGTGTATTACTGAGTCAACTTGCAAGAACGATGGACAAGAGGGTAAACATAGTACCTTACCGACTTCAGCATTTGAACGACCCTAGTTACCGGCAACGAACGACAGCGATTTGACTCCAATCGAATCCTTAACCCCAGCCAGCGACTCATGGGAGTCGACTCTTACGAACCAATCGGGACAAAATCGATGACGATTGACGGTAGAGCGGACTGTGTAGCCGCCCGCACCATGAGTAGTGCCTTAGGACGTGGCGCGGAATGTGAAAAGATGGACCTTGTTGGTGAAAGGACGCAGGACACCGTTACAGGCAACAATATTAGAGGCAACAGTCGCGACAACATCAAGGTACTCATGATCGTAGCTTACAGTATGGAAACGAAGGTGACCTCGACAAGGATTGACTGTGCTAAGTTAAGGTGACGACAACCAAGGGAACGACGACAGTACTGGAAATTCTCGTCACGAAAACAACACTGGAAATGAAGCTCATGGAAGGACATTTTGTATTGGCATAGGCTTTACCAGGCGTAATAGCAACACGATAGCTTGGATGGGTAGCTATTCGCTTCGTCTCTGTTCTGTTTAACCCTGATGCTTCTTGAAACCGAACCTGTTGTAGAGTCGGCTGATGCAAGTCAATTGAAGCCTTATATGTTCGCTGGGATGCAAACTCGACCTTGGGGGACAGGTGTCCGACATCGACCTTCCTTCTACTACCCCTGATGGTTACAATGCAGTAGTTAGTGTGGATTGGTTATTCAGAAATCGCGCAGACATACCTTGTGAGGAGAAAATTTTATGTGGAGAATCGTTATTGTTCTAAAGCAACATAGTGGTGCAAAGGTTAGAGCTATATCAGCTATGAAGGCCCAGAAGTGTCTACGGAGGGATCACCTCGCTACATAAGCAACCGTTACTAATTTTGAGGCTAAGGAAAAGAGGATCGAGGATCCACCAATTGTTCGTGATTCCTCTCAGTGTGCTACCCGAGGAGCTTACAGATTTACTTCCACCACTGTTAGGCAGAATCTCAGCTTGATCTCACGACAGGGGCAACCCTGATTACTCGTGCTACATACCGTCTTGCACCAGGAGCGTTGCAAGGACTATCTACGGGAACTATTGGACAAGAGGTTTATTGGACATAGTTTTTGTTCGCTTTGGGAAGCCCCAACTATATTCGGGAAGATAAAACCTTTTCGTATGTGTACTGATTATCTAGAACTCAGCAAGGTGACAATCAAGAACTGTTTGCATCTACCATGTATTGACGGAAGACCAAGAGGAGAATGTTCCTGAAACGGCGTATCGAACGCAATACGGCCATTGCGACTTTGTACACCATGACCATTGAGTTAATCAACACACCAGCAGCTTTATGGACCACATGAATCGACCGTATTTATGGATGACGTTCTGGATCATTTCCAAGAGGAAGGAACATCATGGGTGGCATTTGTATCTTATTTTAGGGCTCCTGAGGGAGGAGCCACTCCGCGTGAAGTTTTATTAAAGGTAACTTCTGGATTCGAGAGATACCTTTTTGGTCATATGATCAACAAAGTGGGAATACACGTGGATCTCGCTAAAGACCCATTTCATTTGATATTGTTCGGCACCAAAGATCCCTTCGAGGATGCAGCAATTTCTTGGTCACACTAGACTCTCTCATAGTAGGGTGCTTTGTTCGTGAAGGACAAAACAGGAGGACGTCTTTTCAGCCTTCGAATCCCAATTCTGCAATGTTTACACGCCGGCGCAACACCAGAAAGTGATAACTTACGTAATGGACTTGCAGGAAGAACTGCACGAGTCACGACCTGTGGTGGAAGCCCTGGTCTTTGGATTTAAGTTGGAGGCATTACTTGGACGGTACCAAATGCACTACCTAGACCGATCACAAGGGCCTCCCATGTGAGCTAAACATGTGATGGCACTGCTGGATGGAACTTTTGAACAAATACGACCGTGAAACCTGGTGATGTAGTGCGTGGTACGATAAATGAAGATCAAACACGTTGATTCTACGAATACCCGTGTAGTTCTTCCCCAACCCCAAAATTCAACCCAAAGGGCACGAAATTTGAAGTGAAAAATCAGTTTTCTCAAAATTCAAGTTTGAACTTTTCATTACCTTTAGCAACATATAAATAGAGACTAAAATTCGAAAATGGGCCTAAAACACACTTGGAACAAAAACTAGAGCAAAATAAAAGTCCAAAAAACCTACTAAAAACATAAAACAAAAAATAACTCATGGAAATAAGCGTTTTTTGGCCCGGACGATGACCCACAAGCGGTTTGGAGCAAGATGGAGCTCGTTCTCACGGTCGTTTCGCCTGGTCACACGGCCAAAATGGACCCTTGTAGCCCAAGTTAGAGCCATTTTAGTGAGGCCCCTTTTGTAACACGATCTTGGGCCTCCACATACAAGATGGCCCGCTCTTCTACACTTGGGCCCGCATCATTCCCTCCTGGGTAGACAAAATTCGACCTCGAATCCGCAACAACCTCATCATCAGACAAATCCGCATGAAAAGGCAACAAATGTTTGACATTGAAAACATTAGAGCAACGAATATGGCTTGGTAACTTCTGACGATATGCATTAGAATTTATCTTCTGCACAATCTCTACTGGCCCAATCTTCTTGGCTGACAACTTATTATACTCCCCCACTGAAAAGCGATCCTTAGTCAAAATGGCCCAAATAAAATCACCCTCTTCAAAATCAACTTGCCTACGCTTTTGGTCTGCAGCTTGCTTGTACTTTGAATTAGCGTTGGCCAAGTTATCATGCACAGCTTTATGAACATCATGTAACCCAACCACAAAATCTTGCACCTTCTTGGGAACAGAACCTGGGGTCGGAGGTGACATCAAATCAAGAGAACCCCGAGGCTTAGCAGAATAGACCACCTCAAACAGACTAAACCCAGTACTCCTATTAACAGCATGATTATGAGCAAACTCAGCCTGACAAAGCTTTTGATCCCAAGACTTCACATAATCACCCACAAGACACCGCAAAAGATTACCAAGTGATCCATTAACAACCTCTGTCTGCCCATCAGTTTGTGGGTGGTAAGCACTGCTAAAATTGAGCTGAGTGTTCACCATTTTCCATAAACTGCGCCAAAAGTGACTCAAGAAACGAGTATCCCGATCAGAAACTATAGAGGATGGCAAACCATGCAAACGATAGATATCCCGAAAGAATAACTGAGCCACATTAACTGCATCTGTTGTCTTCTTGCAAGGAATAAAGTGCACCATTTTCGAAAACCGGTCCACCACTACAAAGATCGAATCATTACCACGCTGAGTACGGGGTAACCCCAACACAAAATCCATGCTAATATCAACCCAAGGCTGCTGAGGAATGGGTAGAGGCATATAAAGCCCTACATTGGTAGCTGTGCCTTTTGAAACTTGACAGATCCTGCAACGTCTAATAAACTGATCAACATCCCTTCGCATAGCTAAGGGCCATTTCAAGAAGGACTGCCCTCAGCTAAATCAGAATCAGAATAACAACAATCAGGGGAATGGAAACGACAACGGGGGAAACAACAATGGTAATGGGGCAAGGGGTCGTGCGTTCGTGATTGGTAAGGGTGATGCAAGGAACGATCCCAACGTTGTGATGAGTAAGTTTCTTCTAGATGATTTCTTTGTTACTGTTTTATTTGATTCGGGTGCCGATACTAGCTACGTGTCCTTAAAAGTTAGTCAGATGCTTAAGCGTACTCCAACACTTTTGAACACCAAGCACGTTGTAGAGTTAGCGAATGGTAGAAGTTTAGAGGCTACACATGTAGTTAAGGGTTGCAAGCTTGTCCTTGCCGATCAGACCTTTTCTATCGACCTCATTCCTATCGTTCTGGGTGGTTTTGACGTTGCCATTGGGATGGATTGGTTATCTCAACACCAAGCGGAGATTATTTGCAAGGGGAAAATCGTCTGTATCCCTCGTTCTGGTAAAGAACCCCTCGTGATTCGTGGCGACAAGAGTGGTGTTGTTGTAGGCATCATCTCTTTCTTTAAGGCCCGGAAGTGTTTATGAAAGGGCCACACCGCTATTCTAGCCCTCGTTTCTGATTCATCCACGGAAGAAAGGACGATAGAAGACATACCTATTGTACGCAACTTTCCTGAGGTATTTCCTGAGGAATTACCTGGTCTTCCGCCCCATTGTCAAGTTGAATTTCAAATCGAGCTAGCTCCTGGAGCAGCACCAGTAGCTCGAGCACCATATCGTCTAGCTCCATCAGAAATTGAAGAACTGTCCACACAACTACAAGAACTCTTGGAAAAGGGTTTCATACGTCCTAGCTCTTCGCCTTGGGGAGCTCCAGTGTTATTCGTGAAAAAGAAGGATGGTACCTTCAGAATGTGTATTGACTACCGCGAACTCAACAAGGTGACCGTGAAGAATAGTTATCCTCTTCCACGCATTGATGACTTATTCGACCAGTTGTAAGGGTCGAGTTATTACTCTAAGATTGATTTGAGATCGGGATAACATCAGCTGAGAGTCCGAGAGGAAGACGTCTCCAAAACAACATTCAGAACTCGTTACGGCCATTACGAGTTTCTTGTTATGCCTTTCAGGTTGACGAATGCACCTGAGGTCTTCATGGATCTCATGAACCGAGTGTGCAAACCTTACCTAGATAAATTTGTCATAGTCTTCATCGACGACATCCTGATCTATTCTAAGAGTCAGGAAGAACACGAGCTACACCTGAGGCTTATTCTGGAACTTCTCCGAAAAGAGCAGTTGCATGCCAAGTTTTCGAAATGTGACTTCTGGCTTCGCGAAGTCCACTTTATAGGCCATGTGGTAAACAAGGATGGGATTCATGTAGATCCATCCAAGGTTAACTCGATCACGAACTGGCCTGCACCCCATACACCAACAGAAATCCGCCAATTCTTGGGTTTGGCAGGATATTACAGAAGGTTTATCAAGGATTTCTCAAAGATTGCGCAACCTCTCACTTCACTGACTCAGAAGGTGTCACCTATCGTTGGGGTGATGCACATGAGTCCGTATTTCAGCACTTGAAAAACAGACTTTGTAGCGCGCCTATCATCTCATTGCCCGAAGGCACAGATGATTTTGTGGTTTACTGCGACACTTCCATCCAAGGACTTGGTCGCGTGTTGATGCAACGTGACAATGTCGTTGCCTACGCATCACGCCAACTTAAGGTTCACGAAAGGAACTACACTACGCATGATTTGGAATTGGGAGCAGTTGTTTTTTCCTTTAAGATATGGAGACATTACCTGTACGGTACCAAGTGCACCATTTACACGAATCACAGGAGTCTCGAGTATATCTTCAAGCAAAAGGAATTAAACATGCGACAACGACGATGGCTTGAGCTCTTGAACGATTATGAATGCGCTATCAAACACCATCCGGGCAAGGCCAATGTTGTGGCCGACGCCCTCAGTCGAAAGGATACTATACCTTTGCGTGTACGTGCGTTACAGCTTACCATCCAATCTAACCTTCCCACCCAATTACGAGATGCTCAGCTTGAAGCATTGAAAGCAGAAAACATTAGGGATGAGTCCCTACGAGGATCGAGGCAACAGCTAGAACAAAAGGAAAACGACGCCTACTATGTTAACGGACGCATCTGGGTTCCACTTTATGGAGACTTACGCGAGCTTGTGATGGATGGAGCACATAAGTCTCGTTATTCAGTACATCCTGGTTCAGATAAGATGTACTGCATACTGGTGGCCTGGTATGAAAGCCAGCATAGCAACCTACGTTAGTAAATGTTTGACTTGTGCTAGGGTCAAGGTCGAATACCAGAAACCATCAGGCCCACTCCAACAACCGGAGATCCCGAAATGGAAATGGGAGCAAATTTCCATGGATTTCGTTACTGGCCTGCCTAGATCTCAACGTGGAAATGATACTATTTGGGTGATCGTGGATCGACTGACCAAGTCTGCACATTTTCTGGCTATCAAGGAAACGGATAAATTTTCTACTCTAGTAGACGCCTACCTAAAAGAAGTAGTATCAAGGCACGGAGTGCCAACCTCTATTATATCTGACCGTGATGCGCGTTTTACCTCTGAACTGTGGCAAGCTATGCACAGGTCCTTTGGCTCACGCTTAGACATGAGCACAGCATATCACCCGCAAACGGATGGGAAGTCTGAACACACCATCCAAACCCTTGAAGACATGCTTAGGGCATGTGTAATCCACTTTAGTAATAGCTGGGAAAAGCATCTCCCATTAGTGGAGTTTTCATATAACAACAGTTACCACACCAACATCCAGGCCGCTCTATTCGAGGCATTGTATGGACGCAAGTGCTGATCACCTCTCTGTTGGGCAAAAGTTGGTGACAGTCAAATCACTGGCCCAGAACTTGTAGTAGATACAACCGAGAAGATTGCTCAGATACGACAACGAATGGCGGAAGATTGTGACCGTCAGAAAAGCTATGTTGATAAGCGAAGAAAGCCACTCGAGTTCCAGGTTGGGGATAGGGTGCAACTAAAAGTCTCACCTTGGAAAGGTGTAGTTCATTTTGGCAAACGAGATTTATTTTCTTGATAGACTATATGTGACAACTCGAGTTTCTAAGATTCCATCTTCGCACTGTTACATGCTAATTGTTAGATTGTTTGTTGACACGATTTGTTGTTTCACAACTGCACACGTTATAATATGTTGAATCGTACTGTGGTTGATATTTTATATATGTTGGTGTACATTATATAAGTTGTATGTGATTTATATATGTTTGATGGGATGTGTATAACTAATAAAACTAGAATACAGAATACTTGGCCAAACATTCCTCACGAAAACCCTCCCACTTGAAAACACCCTCACCCACGAAATCATTCCGGATGAAAACACTTGTGTTTTCGTCCAACATGTAAGCAACGAAATCAGTTTGGGCTTTAGGCCAAGTAGTGGATCAGTTTAATATTGTTCTCAACCCCTTATGTGAAATTGTTAATCAGCAAACCCTAGACAACTCTCATTCTCTCTCTTGTTTTCCTTTGGATCCGACGGTAGGCAAACTCTAGCTCACTAAGAATCGTTGCTAGCCTCTTGTCTTAACGGGTTAGTATCATCTCATTGATCGAATCGTTGTTAACTATATGTTGGATGAATTGTATGATTGTAGATCGGTTGCTATGTGATGTGCCTGTGAACGGAATGATGATTTCGTTCAATGATTGTTTGATTTATGTGGAACAACGATCTGTTAACATGTAATACATATTAGGGATGATAATTATATGAATAGATCTGAGGATTTTTAGGCCACTGATCTGATCATGCTAATTGATGTTTGAGAATTATGTTATTTGAGTATTGAATGATTACGTATTACTGTTTTGGTAAACACATCGATGATTTGATTCAAGAGTTTTCGTGATGCTTGATCATGTAACTGTAAGCGATGATTAGGGCTGTGATAGGGTGTAACTGTTTGATAACGATACCTTCTCTCGACGAAAACCAAAACCCTCCCCACGAAATCCCTCGATCCAACGAAAACACATTAGTGTTTTCGGCTATAAGTGATTTCGGCCCAACTGGTTTTCGGCTCAATGTGTTTTCGGCCCAGGTTGGTTTTCGGCCCAACAAGTGTTTTCGGCCCAATGGGGATTTCGCCTAAGAGATTTCGCCCACTAAATGATTTCGTCTAATGAACTGGGACTAGTATGTTACTCGTTAACTCCATTAGTGTTTAACTTTGTTAAGTAAACGTGTAACTATGTTAAGCATGTAAACCCCTGTTAAGTGGTTAAATTGTTAACGTTAGTTGTTTACTAACTCAGTTAGCTAACTAACACAGTTAGTTTATTATCTCTGTTATGTATGCCATCTCAGTTACGTTTGTTAACCTTGTTAAGTAGGTTAAAGAGTAACCATGTTAGGACAAGTTATGAAAGACCGTTATGTGAAACATGAAATTGTATGCACATGATTAACTGCTTGTGCTGCATGATGATTAACTGTCGAACACACTCTGTGATATTACTGCGATGCTAGTTACATGTGAAACATTACGAACGTGAACTGATTGAGTATATGTGCACTATAGGACGTGACTGATTATCTGTGAGCGTGTGTATTTCTTTAGCAAACCGAGCAAACCAAGGTGAGTTCACTGCATTTCTCAAGCATGCGTCCCGGTGGTTTGGGACAACTAGTCAACGTTTGAAAAGGGAATCTTGGGTAAACATTGTAATTGAGTCTTGGTATTTGCGTATGGGATCGATCATTACCAATGCTTGGTTAGGGGCATTGGGGACTGGACACACTCCAGGTTATTGAGGGACACACTTCCCGGATACATATGGGCACACTCCCTAGGGTATCTCAACAAGTTATAAACCGCATCTTATCACATCAGGGAATTAACCTAACATATATCTGGTAACAAAACACGTTAACTAAGTTTGAACCCACCAGCGTCGTCTGACACACTTGTCTGCATGCTTGCAGGTCGTTAGAATACAAGACATGGACTTGCTATCTGGGAGTGCTGGAGTGGTCATGGATCGAGGCTATTGGATCACTTTTATTTGATACATTGGTTTTGAGTACTATTATGAAACAATTGCTAAATGATTTATTACATGCTTCCACTATACTACTTTTTGGGGAATTAATATTATGTTTGACCTTTACTATTGGTAATCAATCACATGTTTATTTAAATAATTATCATTGGTTCAATGTGATTGGTGGCTCAGACTCTGATGTGTAACACGCCTCGCGGAGTTCCCGCAGGTGGTATTTTGGGGGTGTTACAGTTTGGTATCAGAGCCACTGGTTATAGTGAACTAGGTTTTAAAACGTTTTATAAAACCAGACTATAACCAAATACCTTCGAAGAATCGATCATGACACTCAGCTCCAGATCGCAAGGTTCGTCTTCTGTTTAGTTTATGCATTACTTCTTTAGTAGTCACACACTCATAACTTGCATGACACGATACACTCGATACTACGGTGACTTGATAGTGAGACACTACTCTTCAACTTATGTGAATAGTAAACCAGTGATACATTCGTTGTGTTGTATGAACGGGGGAAACTTCGAGCGCAAGCTAAGAGGCACTGAGATAAGCATGCAAATTGCCTTATTATTATGGGTGCACACTTAATAATAACGTGGGGTGCATGCAAGTCCCAGTGAGGCTTATCGAGCGTGAGAAGGGTTCTGCCTTATTATGTGTGAATTTGGTAGTACGTAGATATCAACCTGATATTTGATATCCATCTCGTTTCGATTTCCTGAATCGGTTTATCTCTATATATAGAATCATGAGTGGACGAGGACACGGACGTGGCAACATCAACATGACTCAGGCTGAGTTGACTGACCTAATTAACACTCGTGTGGCCGAGGCTTTAGCAGCCTATCAAGCTGGTACGGAATGTACCAAGTACTCTTACTCTTATATCACGTACACGTCTTTTCACTCCTGTAACGTGTTTCCTTTCGTCATTTAGGTCAGCAAGTGCAACCTCAACCCAACCAGCCTGCGTGTACGTTCAAAATGTTTATGGACTGTAAGCCACAGACCTTCACCGGGACAGAAGGGGCTGTGGGACTTCTGAGATGGTTCGAGAAAGCAGAGTCTGTGTTTGCTATCTGTAACTGTCCCGCTGGGGACAGGGTGAAATATGCAGCGGGTACCTTGGTGGATGGTGCCCTAACGTGGTGGAATGCCCAAGTGCAATTGTTGGGCATCGAGGCAGCGAATGCCACAACTTGGGATGACTTTAAAGAACTGATCAGAGAGGAGTATTGTCCTCGAGATGAGGTCCAGAAGTTAGAAAACGAGTACTATGACTTGAAGATGGTTGGATCTGAAGTCGAAGCGTATGTGAAGCGATCGTATGAATTGGCCGATATGTGCCCGAACTTGTCCCGGCCTATATCTCGGAGGATTGAGCTGTTCATCAAGGGGCTACCTCCGCGTGTGAAGAGTTTGGTCACTGCAGCCCATCTCAATGATTTGACACAGATTGTCCGATTGACCCACAAGATTGTGGATCAAGAGGTAGAGAGTGGCTCATTACCGCCGCGTGTTTCAGCCACTGCTGCTGCACCCACTGCCACTGCGTCCGCTAATGATAATAAGCGGAAGTGGAGCGATTACGACAAATCATCTAGCGCGGGTCAGACCCAGAAACGGCCAGACAACAGTAGCAATCGCAGTATCAGCCAGTCGTCTTCTGTCAATCAAGGCCTGGGAAGTAGCCAAAGTCAGGGTTCGTATGCAGGGAAGAAGCCGCGGTGTAACAAGTGCGGCTATCATCACTTCGGGCAGTGTGGACGAACATGTAACAGGTGTGGCAAAGCAGGTCACGAGGCCAAAGATTGTAGGGCCCCACAGCCCTGACATCAGCAACAACAGAACCAGCAGAATCAGAGACAACAGGGACAACCACCCCAGCAGAACCAGGGTTTCAGGAAGGGGTGCTATCAGTGTGGTGACGAGGGTCACTTTAAGCGGGATTGCCCTCAGTTAAACCAGAACGCTAACGAAAACAACCGCCCGAATAACAACAATGCTGGAAACAACAACAACAACGGCAACAATGGGGGAAATGGTGCTCGAGGCAGAGTGTTTCAGCTTGGAGCAGGGGATGCCAGGAATGACGGCAACGTTGTAACTGGTACGTTTCCTGTTAACAATCGTATTGCTTCTGTATTATTTGATTCGGGTGCCGATTGGAGTTATGTGTCCCTAGAGTTTAGTCAACGATTGGGGATAACCCCAACGCCTTTAGAAGTTAAGCAAGTAGTAGAACTAGCAGACGGTAAAACGATAGAAGCCTCGAATGTCCTTTTCGGGTGCAAACTAGATCTCGTGGGCCAAGTATTTGATATTGATCTCCTTCCCGTTACGCTCGGTAGTTTCGACATAGTAGTCGGCATGGATTGGTTGTCTAAGCACCAAGCAGAGATTTTGTGTAAGGAGAAGATTGTGCGTATTCCCATCTCTGGTGGGGAGCCACTGTTAGTTCAAGGGCATCGTAGTGGGACGATGGTTGGTATTATCTCGGCCATGCATGCGCAGAAGTATCTACAAAAGGGGTATCCTGCAATGTTAGCTTTAGTTACTAACGCTCAGTCCGAGGAAAGAAGAATCGAGGATCTGCCAGTAGTGCGGGATTTCGCCGATGTGTTCC
Organism: Helianthus annuus; assembly: GCF_002127325.2. Taxonomy (NCBI): domain Eukaryota; kingdom Viridiplantae; phylum Streptophyta; class Magnoliopsida; order Asterales; family Asteraceae; genus Helianthus; species Helianthus annuus. The sequence continues at coordinate 22,277,877 of NC_035436.2, read as the reverse complement.
CAGAGGAGTTACCAGGGTTACCTCCTCACCGTCAAGTAGATTTTCAGGTTGACCTGGCGCCAGGAGCGGCCCCAATTGCTCGAGCTCCATACCGGTTGGCTCCTGGAGAGTTACAGGAATTGTCTAATCAGCTACAAGAATTATTGGATAGAGGTTTCATTCGACCCAGTTCTTCGCCTTGGGGAGCACCAGTGCTGTTTGTAAAGAAGAAAGATGGGTCATTCCGTATGTGTATCGATTATTGGGAGCTCAACAAGGTAACCATTAAGAACCGCTATCCTTTACCACGCATCGACGACCTGTTTGACCAGCTGCAAGGGTCAAGTTTCTACTCGAAAATCGATTTAAGATCGGGCTATCACCAGGTAAGGGTTAGAGAAGAAGATGTTCCCAAGACGGCTTTTCGAACGCGCTACGGACACTATGAATTTTTGGTTATGCCGTTCGGATTGACAAATGCACCAGCGGTTTTCATGGATCTCATGAACCGCGTATGTAAGCCATACCTCGACGAGTTTGTTATAGTGTTCATTGATGACATCTTGGTTTATTCAAAGAACAAGGAGGATCACGAGCGTCACCTACGTCTCATCTTGGAACTTTTGAGAAGGGAACAATTGTATGCGAAGTTTTCTAAGTGTGACTTTTGGATCCGAGAAGTACATTTCCTTGGCCACGTCGTTAACGAAAAAGGGATACATGTGGATCCTGCAAAAGTAGATGCAGTTAAGAATTGGGCGGCGCCAAAGACTCCTTCTGAGGTGCGACAATTCCTTGGTCTCGCTGGATATTATCGGAGGTTTATTAAAGACTTCTCGAAAATCGCGCAACCTCTCACCTCACTGACACAGAAGAACACGGTATATTCTTGGGGAACGAAGCAGGAAGAGGCTTTCCAGTTGCTAAAGCAGAAACTTTGCAGTGCACCGATCTTGTCCTTGCCAGAGGGTACCGAAGATTTCGTGGTCTATTGTGATGCATCGATTCAAGGTCTCGGCTGTGTGTTAATGCAATGCGAGAAGGTAATAGCCTATGCCTCGCGACAGTTGAAGATTCACGAGAAAAACTACACGACACACGACTTGGAGTTAGGAGCTGTGGTATTTGCGTTGAAGATCTGGAGGCACTATCTGTACGGTACCAAATGCACCATCTACACCGACCATAGGAGTCTGCAGCACATCTTCGACCAGAAGGAATTGAATATGCGGCAACGACGATGGGTTGAACTGTTGAATGATTCTGAATGTGCCATCAAGTACCATCCGGGCAAGGCAAACGTCGTAGCTGACGCCCTCAGCAGAAAGAATAGTGCGCCAAGGCGTGTGCGAGCGTTGCAACTCACGATTCAATCCAATCTTCCTTCCCAGATACGAAACGCCCAGTTAGAAGCGTTGAAACCAGAGAACGTTCAAGCTGAAGCTTTGCGCGGCTCAAGGCAACGACTAGAACAAAAGGGAGACGGTGCTTACTACGTAACCGGACGCATCTGGGTTCCACTCTATGGTGACTTACGAGAACTTGTAATGGATGAGGCACATAAGTCACGTTACTCCGTACATCCTGGATCAGATAAGATGTACCACGACTTGAAAACTACATACTGGTGGCCTAGCATGAAGGCTCACATAGCAACCTACGTCAGCAAATGTTTGACTTGTGCTAAAGTCAAAGCAGAACATCAAAAGCCCTCGGTCTACTTCAGCAGCCAGAAATACCCACGTGGAAGTGGGAACAGATCGCCATGGACTTCGTTACAGGGTTACCAAGGACTCAGGCCGGAAACGACACTATATGGGTGATTGTGGATCGACTCACAAAGTCAGCACATTTTCTGGCAATCAAGGAAACAGACAAATTCTCTCAGCTGGCAGCAGTGTATCTTAAGGAGGTGGTTTCTAGGCATGGGGTGCCAACTTCTATCATTTCAAAGCGAGACCCGCGTTTCACTTCAGAGTTATGGCAGTCAATGCACAAATCGTTCGGTTCCCAACTCGACATGAGTACCGCTTATCACCCGCAGACGGATGGTCAAAGCGAGCGCACCATCCAGACACTTGAAGACATGTTGCGGGCGTGTGTGATTGACTTTGGGAAGGGATGGGAGAAGCACTTACCATTGATAGAATTTTCCTACAACAACAGCTACCATACAAGTATAAAGGCAGCTCCGTTCGAAGCACTGTACGGACGGAAATGCCGTTCACCTCTCTGTTGGCATGAGGTGGGTGATAGCCAAATCACAGGCCCTGAGTTTGTGCTTGACGCAACAGAAAGCATTGTGCAGATCCGAAACCGTATGGCCGCAGCTCGCGACCGACAGAAAAGCTACGCTGACAAGCGTAGTAAACCGCTGGAATTTGAAGTTAATGATCGCGTTATGTTAAAGGTCTCACCCTGGAAGGGTGTGGTGCGTTTTGGGAAACGCGGCAAACTAAACCCTCGTTATGTGGGACCATTCAAAATTCTGGAGCGAATTGGAAAAGTGGCCTACAGGTTGGAATTACCTGCTGAGTTGGGTAATGTCCATGATGTATTTCACGTGTCGCAGTTAAAGAAGTGTTTGGTTGACGAAACACTAGTTGTACCATTTCAAGAGCTGAAAATAGACGACAAGTTGCAGTTTGTCGAAGAACCAATTGAGATTATGGATCAGGAAGTTAAAGTGCGTAAGCATAGTCGTGTACCCATCGTGAGAGTTCGTTGGAACTCAAGACGTGGTCCGGAGTTCACGTGGGAACGCGAGGACCAGATGGAACGTAAGTATCCACATCTATTTCCTAAAGACAAGACCAAGCCTAGCAATTCTAGATCTCATATAACTAGTGAATTTCGGGATGAAATTCCCATTCAAGTTGGGGATGATGTGACACCCGCGGAAAATGCACAGTCATCCTGATTAGCATCGCATCGTGTTCTGGATGGTCTATCAAATTTCGGGACGAAATTTCTTTCAAGTTGGGGATAATGTGACAACTCGAGTTTCTAAGATTCCATCTTCGCACTGTTACATGCTAATTGTTAGATTGTTTGTTGACACGATTTGTTGTTTCACAACTGCACACGTTATAATATGTTGAATCGTACTGTGGTTGATATTTTATATATGTTGGTGTACATTATATAAGTTGTATGTGATTTATATATGTTTGATGGGATGTGTATAACTAATAAAACTAGAATACAGAATACTTGGCCAAACATTCCTCACGAAAACCCTCCCACTTGAAAACACCCTCACCCACGAAATCATTCCGGATGAAAACACTTGTGTTTTCGTCCAACATGTAAGCAACGAAATCAGTTTGGGCTTTAGGCCCAGTAGTGGATCAGTTTAATATTGTTCTCAACCCCTTACGTGAAACTGTTAATCAGCAAACCCTAGACAACTCTCATTCTCTCTCTCGTTTTCCTTTGGATCCGACGGCAGGCAAACTCTAGCTCACTAAGAATCGTTGCTAGCCTCTTGTCTTAACGGGTTAGTATCATCTCATTGATCGAATCGTTGTTAACTCTATGTTGGATAAATTGTATGATTGTAGATCGGTTGCTATGTGATGTGCCTGTGAACGGAATGATGATTTCGTTCAATGATTGTTTGATTTATGTGGAACAACGATCTGTTAACATGTAATACATATTAGGGATGATAATTATATGAATAGATCTGAGGATTTTTAGGCCACTGATCTGATCATGCTAATTGATGTTTGAGAATTATGTTATTTGAGTATTGAATGATTACGTATTTCTGTTTTGGTAAACACATCGATGATTTGATTCAAGAGTTTTCGTGATGCTTGATCATGTAACTGTAAGCGATGATTAGGGCTGTGATAGGGTGTAACTGTTTGATAACGATACCTTCTCTCGACGAAAACCAAAACCCTCCCCACGAAATCCCTCGATCCAACGAAAACACATTAGTGTTTTCGGCTATAAGTGATTTCGGCCCAACTGGTTTTCGGCTCAATGTGTTTTCGGCCCAGGTTGGTTTTCGGCCCAACAAGTGATTTCGGCCCAGGTTGGTTTTCGGCCCAACAAGTGTTTTCGGCCCAATGGGGATTTCGCCTAAGAGATTTCGCCCACTAAATGATTTCGTCTAATGAACTGTGACTAGTATGTTACTCGTTAACTCCATTAGTGTTTAACTTTGTTAAGTAAACGTGTAACTATGTTAAGCATGTAAACCCTTGTTAAGTGGTTAAATTGTTAACGTTAGTTGTTTACTAACTCAGCTAGCTAACTAACACAGTTAGTTTATTATCTCTGTTATGTATGCCATCTCAGTTACGTTTGTTAACCTTGTTAAGTAGGTTAAAGAGTAACCATGTTAGGACAAGTTATGAAAGACCGTTATGTGAAACATGAAATTGTATGCACATGATTAACTGCTTGTGCTGCATGATGATTAACTGTCGAACACACTCTGTGATATTACTGCGATGCTAGTTACATGTGAAACATTACGAACGTGAACTGATTGAGTATACGTGCACTATAGGACGTGACTGATTATCTGTGAGCGTGTGTATTTCTTTAGCAAACCGAGCAAACCAAGGTGAGTTCACTGCATTTCTCAAGCATGCGTCCCGGTGGTTTGGGACAACTAGTCAACGTTTGAAAAGGGAATCTTGGGTAAACATTGTAGTTGAGACTTGGTATTTGCGTATGGGATCGATCATTACCAATGCTAGGTTAGGGGCATTGGGGACTGGACACACTCCAGGTTATTGAGGGACACACTTCCCGGATACATATGGGCACACTCCCTAGGGTATCTCAACAAGTTATAAACCGCATCTTATCACATCAGGGAATTAACCTAACATATATCTGGTAACAAAACACGTTAACTAACTTTGAACTCACCAGCGTCGTCTGACACACTTGTCTGCATGCTTGCAGGTCGTTAGAATACAAGACATGGACTTGCTATCTGGGAGTGCTGGAGTGGTCATGGATCGAGGCTATTGGATCACTTTTATTTGATACATTGGTTTTGAGTACTATTATGAAACAATTGCTAAACGATTTATTACATGCTTCCGCTATACTACTTTTTGGGGAATTAATATTATGTTTGACCTTTACTATTGGTAATCAATGACATGTTTATTTAAATAATTATCATTGGTTCAATGTGATTGGTGGCTCAGACTCTGATGTGTAACACGCCTCGCGGAGTTCCCGCAGGTGGTATTTTGGGGGTGTTACACTATATAACATAAAGAATACACATAACATACGGTTCACAAGCATAAACGAACGAACACGCATGAATATAAGCGAATAAGCGTAAACAAAAACAAACGAGCACCAATTAAAAGAAGAGGAAATTGGACTTTAATAATCTCACCTAGAGGTGGTTGACCATTGGCACTATCACCTTTGAATATTACCACTAGCATTCCCACCCTTTAAGTATTTTTTTCTCACTGCATCTCCATTATAAACAAAGTTAACGGAGTTAAGTTTTTTTCCGAATTTCGAGGATACGAGTTGATTGATGTAAAACTTTCCTGGAAACGGTGTTCCAAATGACGGAAACGGTGCTTTAATTCGGGTGTTTAAACTTCCAATTGATAAAATTTAAGCCGTTTGGAGCACCGTTTCGAGATAAGTTTTACATCAATCAACTTGTATCATGTTCTATTCAAATGCCCTAAAACATCAGTTCGAAATTGATAACAACATAATGAACCTTAGCGTTTTCAGGGGTCGTCTACTGCAAAGAAATTGTTGTAACGAATAATCCAGCCTTAAACTTCCTCACCATTATATTTTGGGAAATCAAGCCAACCGTGCGAACCAGCCGTTGATCTTAGTGTCCTGTACCCTATCATTACCCAATTTGCTGTTAGTCTCCGCCATTTGAGTAACTAATGTTGTCATACCGATCTGCAACCCATCAATTACTCTTACGCTATCTTGAGTTAACTTTTCCAATTTTTCCATTTCTTGGTGTCTCATTGGCATAAACAACGATCGTAACCCTAATTTTCCCAATTTGATTATAGAAAAACACGCAATTGTAGATTGCCGTAACCTTGAATTGAAACGAAAACCAAGAACAAAATCGATGACTTGGAAGTGAAATTGATCGAAAGAGTGATCAATTTCGGTGAATTGAAATGAAGTCGAGTTGAAATTGATCGGAAGAGTGATCAATTTCAGCGAATTGTACAAAAGCTGATTGATCGATTTGAAGGCGAAATTTGATGAATTAGGGTTTAAATTCAAGGGCGTCCAGAGAATCGAACAGCAACGTTGCAATAAAAAATTGAGAAGAATCATAAGAGGAACACGAGTCAATTCCTTATCGAGATAAGATCTTTACAACTGATTACAACAGCTTATAACGATCTGATTCCAGCTCGGTACTTTTTTACTAATAATAAACCCTCTAAGAATACAACAATTACACATAAGACCCTCTACTTGTTTCGACATGTAACACCTATAAAGTAGTTTTAATACATGTGTGGCTTCCATATACAATATCCCTTAAAAACTAACACCAACTTTCAACTTCCTATTGTCAAGATTAATACGAATGTTATGAATACAGATAATATGTCCTGGTTTTTCTCCAGTTGTATTAGTTGTATTTTCTGTTACATCTTCCACTACATATGTACATGTATATAATGATAGAGTTGGATGAATAAGAATACACTTCTCATATTTCTCTCATTTTCTTATACACAAACTCATCACTGCATATGAAAATTGTCTTCTTCTATAGAACCCGAAGTTTTAATTATAAAGAACCCGAAGTTCTCCTAGACTATCCATTATATACACATGCTTGTTATTAAATACATGTCTCTTTCTTTTGTACATAAAATGTTTAACTTATCAAAGCTTCAATTCACCTCACTTGACATCTCGGGTAACAACTACCTTCCATGGACTCTTGATGCTAAAATTCATTTGACAGCAAATAATTTGGGGGAGACAATTATTGACGGTAATCAAACTTCACCTCAAGATCAAGCGAAAGGTATGATATTCCTCTGCCATCATCTTCACGAAGATCTAAAGTGGGAATATCTAATTGTCTTCACGAAGATCTAAAGCGGGAATATCTAACTGTTGAGGACCCCCTTGAATTATGGACAAACATCAAAGAATGTTTTGACCACCAGAAGTTAGTCTTACTCCCCAAAGCCCGCTATGAATGGCTTCATTTACGACTACATGATTTTAAGACTGTCAGTGAATATAATTCTGCCTTGTTTCACATTACCTCTGAGTAAAAAATATGTGGTGAAAAAATAACTGATGAAGACATGCTTAAAAAAAACTTTCTCAACGTTCCATGCCTCAAACATGCTCCTGTCGCAGCAATACCGGGAATGTAAATTTACTAAATATTCTGAATTGATGTCATGTGTTCTGGTCGCGGAGCAAAACAAGTTCCTACTACAAAACCATCAATGGTAACCCACCGGTGCAATCCCATTCCATGAAGCGAATGTGGCTAATTATCAAAGCGAACGAGGTAGAAGTAGAGGCCGCAGTCCCAGCAGAGGTCGTTGTCGTGGTCGAGGACAAGGATATACATGGCATCGAGAGTCCCAGAACACTAAAAATAGCTATGGTGAATCGAGTCGACATAACACCGGGCGACCTTCAAAAGAGAAAAGTAGCGGGAACCAAATACGTGCTTCAATTATTCTTCTTTGTTGTTACATTCGCCTAATTTCGTTAATGTTCTAACTTTTTTCGATTGTTCTTATTTTGTTAGCAGTTCAATGATTGTTAGTTGATGATTGATCAATGTATTCGATTTAGTATTCTCTAATTTACTTTTGTTTTGGTACTGATTTTGGATATATATATATATATATATACACATATTTAGGGAAGGGTTTAAATGAGAACTCTAAATATTATGGGAACCGTGAGAACAAATGAAAAAATCATGAGAACTTGGTCAAAAGTAATTCAAATTCAAAATTTTTTTCTACACTTATCATTATTATTCGAATACAATGTTAGAAATTTAAATTACACGTTTAAATTTATGTGAATTCGTAAATAAAGAAAATTTACACATGTGTAAGTTTGCCATTTACACATGCGTAAATCTGTTGTATTTACACATGTGTAAAAAATCTAAAAAGAGTGTTTTTTTATGTACAAGGCTTGAAACATAATCTGTTGAGTGTGGGACAACTCATACAAAAAGGATATACAGTCATGTTTCTCTTTTGAAGGTCGCCCGGTATTATGTCGACTCGATTCAACATCGCTATTTTTAGTGTTCTGGGACTCTCGATGCCATGTATATCCTTGTCCTCGACCACGACCACGACCTCTGCTGGGCCACGGCCTCTACCTCTACCTCGTCCGCTTTGATAATTGGCCACATTCGCTTCAGGGAATCGACTCGACATAATACGTGCTTCTATTATTCTTCTTTGTTGTTACATTCGCCTAATTTCATTAATGTTCTGATTTTTTTTGATTGTTCTTATTTTATTCGCAATTCAATGATTGTTAGTTGATGATTGATCAATGTATTCGATTTAGTCTTCTCTGATTTACTTTTGTTTTGGTACTGATTTTGGATATATATATATATATATATATATATATATATATATATATATATATATATATATATATATATATACATATGGAAGGGTTTAAACGAGAACCCTAAATATTGTGAGAACCGTGAGAACAAATGAAAAAAAATCATGAGAACTTGGTTGAAATTTAAACCACCATGAAGAACATTTAAAACAAAAGGAGCTAAGAAAATACCCATCAAAATTTAAACCACCATGAAGAACATTACATATTTAAAAAATCGAGCCTGATATTGAATTCATCATTTCAACATAACGAGATAAGAAAACACCTAATCGAAATTGAAATGATGATTTAAAACATAACGTTCCACCCAAAATTTAAAACAATCATTAATAACATAACAAGCTTAAAATACTGTGCGTCTCGTAAAGAAGGTTAGGGGGAAAGCCAAAAACGAGAAACTAAGGCGTCTGGTAAAAGCCGGGGGGGGGGGCTGTATCGCTTACGTTTGATAGACAGGTCACGTATACCCCGGTTGGTAAATCAAGAGATATGTTTTCACGGGAGGCCGGCCTGTATATGTGGCGCACCATCCCGTTCGATAAAATTGGATGAGATAACGTTGAACAACATTACAAGGATGCCCTCATGAACCACTTACGAGTAAATAAGTTATATGCATAAAATTTTATCAAACATTTAAGCACATGCAAATCTAATTTATATATGATATTTTAACTTTTTTATTTAATTTGTAGGAAAATTTCAATTTTGATGTAGTGGAACGTGATTTAGAGGCCAAAAACTTGACGGGTGGTATTAGGGCTGTGCTTATGAAGCGGTACTCTGACCGCAAGTACGACGCTAAAAATTATTTAAGAGCAAGGGAGGTTACAATGATATTGCGAGCGCAAGGGCATACCATCCTACGGATATGCCCTATGATAACTGGTTGAGAACCATCGAAGGTTTTCGGGATGAAAAATATATTAAAAGAAGCAAGGCCAACACACTAGTACGCGAGAAACAACAATTCCCATACCGTGGGGGGACATCGTCGTACGGTAGCACCGCCTATAAAAATGTAATGTTTTATGTATGCGTGCGTGTGTGTAAGCTTTTATTTATTTAATGTCTAATCTAAGTTTAATGTTAAACATGAGATGGATTGGGTACCTACGTATGCTAAAACCCACACGGACAATCAAGGGAATTGGGTTGATCCGGTTGCTTGCTGAACAAAATTACGTAAGTATTTCCTTTATGTATTATTTTCTATAACAAATATATATATATATATATATATATATATATATATATATATATACATATATAGTTAATCATCTTCGTAAAATACAGCGGAACATAGAACAGGCCACAAGTGAATGGAGCGGTGAGGGTCCACCAATTGCCCCGTATTAGGAAGCACTGCGTGAGCGGCGAGGATGGTACGGTGGGATGGTGCCTAAACCTTCTTCCATCACGCCCTCGAACTCGTCATCTAACATGTCGTCTTCGCAAGCTCGGACGCAAGAACCCTTTTCCGAGGTAAACTACGCAATTTATAAAATGACAAACGAACGCATGTTTCCTTGTTAAATATATGCTAATATACGTTTTGATATCTATTAATGTATGATTTTGTTAATAGCTTGTTTCAAACCCCGTCCTTTTTGAACCAACTTAACAACTATCTTGCTTCACAAGGAAAAGGAAAAGGAAAGTCAAAGGACTACGATTCTGATGACTTATTCGATAGGGAATCCGACGAGGAGTGACTTGTTGTTTTTAATGTATGATTTAATTAAATGTTGTAGGATTATAATGTACGACTTAAACGTAGTTTTTAACTATATTACCTTTAGTATATGTTGATTATGTTCATGGCGTTGTTTGCGTTGTTTGAAAGTAGGCATGTTCTGTTTTTTTGGCCATAAAATTGGCTGGGCAGCTGTATATATAGCTGTTGTATTAAAAAAAACAGACATTTAGCGGCGACACTTTTAGCGGCGACAGTTGGCAATACGGGCGACAAATGGTCAATACCGGCGACAATGGTCAATACGGGCGACAAATGGTCAATAGTGGAGACAAAAGTAGTCAATACCGGCAACAGCTATCGCCGCTAAAGGTGCCCCGTTCTTGTAGTGGGTTCGAGCTGAATTCCAACATTTCGAGTTGCACATCATCCTGCAAAACGCAACCCCAGTTCTAAATACTTTAATTAGAGCTAGAAGATCGAATGGCCTCACTAAGGTTTACTTTAAAATATAATATATCAAAACATACTAAGGTCAAAATTCTGATTGTAACAGATTTTTAATGACTAAAGCTATTATTCGATCCATCAGCCACATGAAGCATGTGTATAATAGATCTTAACGTCTCAACAATAATATCATTAAACCATGTTTCAATACCTAAAATACATGTTTTCTCAACGTCTTCCTGTTAACATCTTCAAAAACAAATAATACAAAACAGACTAACTGATTTGGAGAAAGTAAAAGTATACAAAAACATAACATAATGCAAGCTACAAGACGGGAAATAAAGATTGAATCAAAATTCCTCATAATGCATTTCAGAAGCAGCTACGTCATCAAGAAGATCTCCGGTTGCTTCAATATCATACTCTGAGCATGGATTATAAACCCTAAACAACATTCAACCATTAACCATCAAGAAGATCTCCGGTTGCTTCAATATCATACTAGAGAGATTCATGTGATTGAATACTTGACATTATACATTGATTTTGAAACAATTTAACTTTGGTTTACTATCTGCTTCCGCTGAACGTGTTGGTTTTCATTTAAACTTGTTGATTACATTTTTCATAATAATTGCGGATTTTAATTACATACTGGGATGGGTTCCATGTAATTAGTGGCTCGTTGTTGGTACGTCACACGCCTAACAGGGACAATCCCTAGGTGGTATTTGGGGGTGTGACAGTTTGGTATCAGAGCCACTGGTTATAGTAAACTTGGTTTTAAAACGTTTTCATAAAACCAGACAATGACCGAAATGTTCTGAAATCGACCATGACACTCGGCTCCAGATTGCAAGGTTCGTTTCTTGTTTACTATTGCATAGCATATCTAGTGTTTGCTTATAAATAACATCACACGTGAATACACACTTGGCACTACAGTATGAGTTTCTATGTTACCAACCCATGTTACGTGTTTTAAGAGTGCGACTCTTCTTGAACTTTCATGATCTATGTTGTGGCGTCATCTGTCTTATTGCTTGAATTCGGATAACCTTTTAGCGCGAGTTAAGAGGCACTATGATAAGCATGCAAATTGCCTTATTATTATGGGTGCACACATAATAATAATGTGGGGTGCATGTGAGTCCTAGTGGGGCTTAACGAGTGTGAGAGGGGTTCCACTCTGTTAATTGATGTTATGTTAGAACGCACAGTCCATAGGAGTTATAGCAGTGATTGTCTCCTACTCGAACATGACCTTTTCACCCCTTTCTGAATCCTTACGAATCTCGATGCTATCGAGTATCACCTGTCACACATCTGAACGCCTTGCAAACTGTGTAGAATGTTAGGTGCTAGTACGAACGTCTCTGAGTTGGATGGCTCAGCGTCAAATGATTGGACTTTACTTTCCTCACTTATCTTTGTTTGCTGGAACTTAGCGTGTTGACGCCTTAGATCCCGAAGTGCGATCACTTCTGCAACACTCTCGCGACATACCGTGTATTACTGAGTCAACTTGCAAGAACGATGGACAAGAGGGTAAACGTAGTACCTTACTGACTTCAGCATTTGAACGACCCTAGTTACCGGCAACGAACGACAGCGATTTGACTCCAATCGAATCCTTAACCCAAGCCAGCGACTCATGGGAGTCGACTCTTACGAACCAATCGGGACAAAATCGATGACGATTGACGGTAGAGCGGACTGTGTAGCCGCCCGCACCATGAGTAGTGCCTTAGGACGTGGCACGGAATGTGAAAAGATGGACCTTGTTGGTGAAAGGATGCAGGACACCGTTACAGGCAACAATATTAGAGGCAACAGTCGCGACAACATCAAGGTACTCGTGATCGTAGCTTACAGTATGGAAACGAAGGTGACCTCGACAAGGATTGACTGTGCTAAGTTAAGGTGACGACAACCAAGGGAACGACGACAGTACTGGAAATTCTCGTCATGAAAACAACACTGGAAATGAAGCTCATGGAAGGACATTTTGTATTGGCATAGGCTATACCAGGCGTAATAGCAACACGATAGCTTGGATGGGTAGCTATTCGCTTCGTCTCTGTTCTGTTTAACCCTGATGCTTCTTGAAACCGAACCTGTTGTAGAGTCGGCTGATGCAAGTCAATTGAAGCCTTATATGTTCGCTGGGATGCAAACTCGACCTTGGGGGATAGGTGTCCGACATCGACCTTCCTTCTACTACCCCTGATGGTTACAATGCAGTAGTTAGTGTGGATTGGTTATTCAGAAATCGCGCAGACATACCTTGTGAGGAGAAAATTTTATGTGGAGAATCGTTATTGTTCTAAAGCAACATAGTGGTGCAAAGGTTAGAGCTATATCAGCTATGAAGGCCCAGAAGTGTCTACGGAGGGATCACCTCGCTACATAAGCAACCGTTACTAATTTTGAGGCTAAGGAAAAGAGGATCGAGGATCCACCAATTGTTCGTGATTCCTCTCAGTGTGCTACCCGAGGAGCTTACAGATTTACTTCCACCACTGTTAGGCAGAATCTCAGCTTGATCTCACGACAGGGGCAACCCTGATTACTCGTGCTACATACCGTCTTGCACCAGGAGCGTTGCAAGGACTATCTACGGGAACTATTGGACAAGAGTTTTATTGGACATAGTTTTTGTTCGCTTTGGGAAGCCCCAACTATATTCGGGAAGATAAAACCTTTTCGTATGTGTACTGATTATCTAGAACTCAGCAAGGTGACAATCAAGAACTGTTTACATCTACCATGTATTGACGGAAGACCAAGAGGAGAATGTTCCTGAAACGGCGTATCGAACGCAATACGGCCATTGCGACTTTGTACACCATGACCATTGAGTTAATCACCAGCAGCTTTATGGACCACATGAATCGACCGTATTTATGGATGACGTTCTGGATCATTTCCAAGAGGATGGAACATCATGGGTGGCATTTGTATCTTATTTTAGGGCTCCTGAGGGAGGAGCCACTCCGCGTGAAGTTTTATTAAAGGTAACTTCTGGATTCGAGAGATACCTTTTTGGTCATATGATCAACAAAGTGGGAATACACGTGGATCTCGCTAAAGACCCATTTCATTTGATATTGTTCGGCACCAAAGATCCCTTCGAGGATGCAGCAATTTCTTGGTCACACTAGACTCTCTCACAGTAGGGTGCTTTGTTCGTGAAGGACAAAACAGGAGGACGTCTTTTCAGCCTTCGAATCCCAATTCTGCAATGTTTACACGCCGGCGCAACACCAGAAAGTGATAACTTACGTAACGGACTTACAGGAAGAACTGCACGAGTCACGACCTGTGGTGGAAGCCCTGGTCTTTGGATTTAAGTTGGAGGCATTACTTGGACGGTACCAAATGCACTACCTAGACCGATCACAAGGGCCTCCCATGTGAGCTAAACATGTGATGGCACTGCTGGATGGAACTTTTGAACAAATACGACCGTGAAACCTGGTGATGTAGTGCGTGGTACGATAAATGAAGATCAAACACGTTGATTCTACGAATACCCGTGTAGTTCTTCCCCAACCCCAAAATTCAACCCAAAGGGCACGAAATTTGAAGTGAAAAATCAGTTTTCTCAAAATTCAAGTTTGAACTTTTCATTAGCTTTAGCAACATATAAATAGAGACTAAAATTCGAAAATGGGCCTAAAACACACTTGGAACAAAAACTAGAGCAAAATAAAAGTCCAAAAAACCTACTAAAAACATAAAACATAAAATAACTCATGGAAATAAGCGTTTTTTGGCCCGGACGATGACCCGCAGGCGGTTTGGAGCAAGATGGAGCTCGTTCTCACGGTCGTTTCGCCTGGTCACACGGCCAAAATGGACCCTTGTAGCCCAAGTTAGAGCCATTTTAGTGAGGCTCCTTTTGTAACACGATCTTGGGCCTCCAAATACAAGATGGCCCGCTCTTCTACACTTGGGCCCACATCATTCCCTCCTGGGTAGACAAAATTCGACCTCGAATCCGCAGCAACCTCATCATCAGACGAATCCGCATGAAAAGGCAACAAATGTTTGACATTGAAAACATTAGAGCAACGAATATGGCTTGGTAACTTCTGACGATAGGCATTAGAATTTATCTTCTGCATAATCTCTACTGGCCCAATCTTCTTGGCTGACAACTTATTATACTCCCCCACTGAAAAGCGATCCTTAGTCAAAATGGCCCAAATAAAATCACCCTCTTCAAAATCAACTTGCCTACGCTTTTGGTCTGCAGCTTGCTTGTACTTTGAATTAGCGTTGGCCAAGTTATCCTGCACAGCTTTATGAACATCATGTAACCCAACCACAAAATCTTGCACCTTCTTGGGAACAGAACCTGGGGTAGGAAGTGACATCAAATCAAGAGAACCCCGAGGCTTAGCAGAATAGACCACCTCAAACAGACTAAACCCAGTACTCCTATTAACAGCATGATTATGAGCAAACTCAGCCTGACAAAGCTTTTGATTCCAAGACTTCACATGATCACCCACAAGACACCGCAAAAGATTACCAAGTGATCCATTAACAACCTCTGTCTGCCCATCAGTTTGTGGGTGGTAAGCACTGCTAAAATTGAGCTGAGTGTTCACCATTTTCCATAAACTGCGCCAAAAGTGACTCAAGAAACGAGTATCCCGATCAGAAACTATAGAGGATGGCAAACCATGCAAACGATAGATATCCCGAAAGAATAACTGAGCCACATTAACTGCATCTGTTGTCTTCTTGCAAGGCATAAAGTGCACCATTTTCGAAAACCGGTCCACCACTACAAAGATCGAATCATTACCACGCTGAGTACGGGGTAACCCCAACACAAAATCCATGCTAATATCAACCCAAGGCTGCTGAGGAATGGGTAGAGGCATATAAAGCCCTGCATTGGTAGCTGTGCCTTTTGAAACTTGACAGATCCTGCAACGTCTAATAAACCGATCAACATCCCTTCGCATAGCTAAGGGCCATTTCAAGAAGGACTACCCTCAGCTAAATCAGAATCAGAATAACAACAATCAGGGGAATGGAAACGACAACGGGGGAAACAACAATGGTAATGGGGCAAGGGGTCGTGCGTTCGTGATTGGTCAGGGTGATGCAAGGAACGATCCCAACGTTGTGATGGGTAAGTTTCTTCTAGATGATTTCTTTGTTACTGTTTTATTTGATTCGGGTGCCGATACTAGCTACGTGTCCTTAAAAGTTAGTCAGATGCTTAAGCGTACTCCAACACTTTTGAACACCAAGCACGTTGTAGAGTTAGCGAATGGTAGAAGTTTAGAGGCTACACATGTAGTTAAGGGTTGCAAGCTTGTCCTTGCCGATCAGACCTTTTCTATCGACCTCATTCCTATCGTTCTGGGTAGTTTTGACGTTGTCATTGGGATGGATTGGTTATCTCAACACCAAGCGGAGATTATTTGCAAGGGGAAAATCGTCTGTATCCCTCGTTCTGGTAAAGAACCCCTCGTGATTCGTGGCGACAAGAGTGGTGTTGTTGTAGGCATCATCTCTTTCTTTAAGGCCCGGAAGTGTTTATGAAAGGGCCACACCGCTATTCTAGCCCTCGTTTCTGATTCATCCACGGAAGAAAGGACGATAGAAGACATACCTATTGTACGCAACTTTCCTGAGGTATTTCCTGAGGAATTACCTGGTCTTCCGCCCCATTGTCAAGTTGAATTGCAAACTCGGGAGATGTCTCAGATAAGATATATCGTTATCATCATCGACTTGGGGGGAAAATTAAAAACCAACAACATCAAAACAAAGTCTATCTCGAAAAAAAAACAGGGTTTGGCTCAGATTAACCGATAATCAAAAGGCTACAAAAGAAGGGTTGCAGGTTTAAAAACCTACCCTCCGCCGTCCTTGCTGCGTCATCGTCATCAAGATCGCCGTTTTTTTTCATCATCGCCGCCCACAACCAACATATCAACACCTACAGATTCAACAGAACAACAAATCAAAACCCACGAAACCCACCGCCACACCACCAAACCCACTACCACACCACCACACCCACCGCCACACCACCACACCCACCGCACATCGGAGCAGTCGACCTCAAAACCCAAACATCGGAGCTGTCGACATCAACCACTGCCACACCACCAAACCCACTACCACACCACCAAACCCACCGCACCCACCACACCCACTGCCACACCACCGCAACCATCAACAGGTCAAACCCACAAAAACCAAAGAAACCCCCAAGAAACTTTCAAAAGAATCAACAGTTGATTCCAAAACTTTCAAAAGAAACCCCCAACATATCAACAGTTGATTCCACACTATCAACAGAATCAACAGATCAAAACCCACAAAAATCAAATATTTTCCAGATTCAAAACTTTCTATTGTTTTTAACTGCTTTCTATTGTTTTAACAGAAAAAAGGGAAAAACAGATGGTGAAAAAGGCGGCTGAAGTTGATTCTGTTTTATGCTCAGAATCCTGTTGCCGGTAGCGTTGACCATCAATTGTTATCTCACAACAAAACATAAACTGAACCAAAGTATTCGATGCGCTAGAGTTTACCTTAAAAAGTGTGTTTGAACTTTCGCATCTAGACGTTGTTTTCATTAAACAACACATTGGTATGTCCCTAAAATAACCTGGGACCCACTGATCTCTAATAGAAAACATATCAGACAACCACATGTGACGCTGCAAGTTGCAATCATTTATCAATAACTCCCATCGCCTCTCAAACGTGGCAGGAGTGATAAAAACATTCCAGACCAACTTATGTATACGTACCCTCAAGTTGGTATTCTGTAACACATCACCATCAGTCTGTAGATAAAATTTTTAAAAATAAAATACCATTATTACACAAGTTTAATAAGAACACATAAACTAGAAAAACATAAATACACATGTGTAAAACTGACAAGATTAATTATTTTTAATTTAAATGTACCTTATGAGGAAGTTTATCCATAATATGCCACATACATAGACGATGGACAGATTCATTGAAAACTTTAGCTATGGCTTGTTTCATTGCCGGATCTTGGTCGGTTAATACTAGCCTTGGTTGTTTACCTGAGAATTAATAAAACAAAGTTATGCTATTCTTATGGTGTAAAACATAAACTTTGTGAAGCAAAGTTACACATGTGTAAAATAGAAACACTTACCATGTGCTTCAAGAAATTGTTCCAACATCCATGTGAACAACTCAATAGTTTCATCGTAAAGAAGAGCAGCCGCAAATGTTATGCAATTCTTATGGTGATCAACCCCCGTAAAAGGAACAAAAATCATATTATACCTACAAGATAATAATAAATAAAAAATCAAAAAATACACAACTGAAAATAGGAAAAAAAAAACAAACAAATTCTTACTGGTTAGTACTGTAGGTGGCATCAAAAGCTAACACTTCGCCAAAAACTCTGTAATTGCACTTCATAACCTCATCTGCCCAAAATAAGGACCTAAGCTTTCCATGACGAATTATGTAACGGCAAAAGTAATTTTCTATATTAACTTTACGTTTATACATCATATTTACAACCATTTGTGTTGTCTCCCTTTCAAAACAGCTTGCATCTTAAAGGCAGTTGACGGGCCAACTTTAGCTAAACTTAGCCTATGAATGAAATCTTGGTCGCTAAATTCTAGTTGCCGCCTCTTGCGCGTCAAATCCATGTTCTCAATTGAAACTAATGGGTGATTATGAGACTCAACAAATTCATATAACCGTAAACCATGATAACCCTTGAAAACTTTAACCTTTATTTTAGCTTCACAGTCTGAAACCTTGTAATTACTGCTACGAGGCAACTTGGAAGATGACTTCAAAAGCATTGAATCAACATTTTGGCAATTGGGCTTTCCCGATCTACTACAAAGAACATACCTAAGTCTAACAGTACCATCTTTTGATTTCTTAGTTGTCGACAACCTAATATCAAACCCAGCTTTCTCAGCATATGACTATATGACTGATACATGGAAATTGCATCTTCCTCTTTAGCAAATACCGTACCCAAAACAGGTCTATATGCTTCCAATACATTGGGTATCCAATATCTAGTGCCATTCGGTGAATGATAATAAGTACTACGAACCGATTCCTGAAAATCTTGTATATGTGGCTCTACAATAACATAAAATAGAATATATGGAACATAGGATTATGATATGATAAAGACTTGGCATCAATAACACAAAGAATAGCACAAACAGTTACACGTGTGTAAATATGAACAAGATGAAAAGAAAGCAATCAGCAGTTACACATGTGTAAATCTCAACAGGATACTTTTACAAATTACACATGTTTGCTTTCAAGATCTTAAAGCCTCATTTGTTTTTATGCGATTACACATGTGTAACACAGAACAGCAAGTCATGAAACTAATTTAAGTCGAAACTATACAACATAAATGATAAAACATCAAGGCACACACAATTCAGAAGAATAAACACTCATATTGATATTGCATTAAAATAAGAAACAACTACACAAATAAGTACAATACAAACAAATACATACAGACTAAAATTACTTGAAAAACATGTATAACCCTAGACTTTTATTTTTTGGACAATTTCTAGCATCTAATAACCCCAAACACCACAAATTGTGCAATAACGTTTATCCATCATCTTGTGAACATCTAGAGTAGTAGTACCTTCTTCATCAACAACATTGGTATTAATGGAATTGTTCAGAGCATCATCAGAGCTATTTTTCGGTGCATCAACAGAGCTGGACACATTCGACATCATGTTGTTTTGCTACTGAACAGTTGATTGATTGACTGTAATTAAACAAACAACAACAAATTACGGCAAATTATAAGAAAACAAAACCGAGTTTATACATGCAAATAGAGAAATCGATGATGAATACAGAACTGGTTGAATATTAAAAAAGCCTAAAATCGTTGAATTGATCAAACGATTAAGTCATGAGTTGGTAAGTGGGTGATTTCAGATTTGTGATTTGGTAAGTGGGTGATTTCATTGATTTGAGATCTTAATTTGGTAGGTGGGTGAGATCTGGGTTTGTTGAGATCTTCATTTGGTAAGTTGTATTTTGCTACATATTTATCTACAGATACACATCAATTCGTGTATAAACAAAGAAGATAAGTATATAGAACCTTTTATTGAGAATTGGGTTCCACCTTGAGTTCTATACACATATATATATAGTTAAAAGATTAGCAATATACACATGCGTATAAATCTCAAAAAATAAAAATTAAAAACAAAATTTAAAAAAAAAATTAAAAATTAAAACCTTATAGAAAAACCTCTGATTTTCCCAAAAAAAAAAAAAAAAAAATTGCATTTTTTTACTTTTTTTTTTTGCATTTTTTGCTTAGGGAAAATGTGTGGTCCAGAATGCTTCTCAAGCTTCTCAATTAGCCTAGTACTTCTCACATGATCCTTATCCTATATATATATGGTTTCATCTGATTTTGGTTAATGGTTGAATGTTGTTTAGGGTTTAGTTTATAATCCACGCTCAGAGTATGATATTGAAGCAACCGGAGATCTTCTTGATGGCGTAGCTGCTTCTGAAATGCATTATGAGGAATTTTGATTAAATCTTTATTTCCGGTCTTGTAGCTTGCATTATGTTATGTTTTTGTATACTTTTATTTTCTCCAAATCAGTTAGTCTGTTTTGTATGATTTGTTCTCGAACATGTTAACAGGAAGACATTGAGAAAACATGTATTTTAGGTATTGAAACATGGTTTAATGATATTATTGTTGAGACGTTAAGATCTATTATACACATGCTACATGTGGCTGATGGATCGAATAATAGCTTTAGTCATTAAAAAATCTGTTACAATCAGAATTTTGACCTTAGTATGTTTTGATATATTATATCTTAAAGTATACCTTAGTGAGGCCATTCGATCTTGAA
This sequence comes from Helianthus annuus, assembly GCF_002127325.2. NCBI lineage: Eukaryota > Viridiplantae > Streptophyta > Magnoliopsida > Asterales > Asteraceae > Helianthus > Helianthus annuus. The sequence goes on along the minus strand of NC_035436.2, from coordinate 22,257,189 downwards.
GCTCTACTTAATATATTTAGAACTGGGGTTGCGTTTTGCAGGATGATGTGCAACTCGAAGATGTTGTAATTCAGCTCGAACCCTTCAATCTTGAACAAGAAAGGAATGAAGGTTATTTTGACCAGACAGGAATGAAGGTTATTTTTACCATCATTCTTCAAGTATCTTTGTAGGATGCATGGCTTGATAGCATCGATTCTAATCCAAATATTGCACAAAGACAATCTATGGCCACATACATTAAAGTTGAAGCTGCTGGACTGCTGATGTGCTTGAACCAGGGGAAACGGTAAGTTTCTTGTGATGACACAGTCACGTTAAATTCATATTATCATTGTGCCGGTAATCTCATCTCAAGGATAATTCTCTTTTTAGGTTCTGCAAGCTTTAAGAAGGCGGAAAGGAGTTCTGGTAGTAGAAAGGAAAATATATCAGTTGTAACAAAAGTTGTGTTTGATCAACTAACTGAAGGCCATGAAACTGATGGAGGATTCTGATTACAGTTGAGATGGTTTTCTTTCAAGATTTATTTTACAAACTTATTATATGAATCTGTTAACATTCTAATTAATGCTAATTTCTTGCTGCAAATATATACGATGAAAAGCAGGAGGTCTTCTAGAGGGAAGCAGGTTACAACTATACTTAGCCTGAATCAAGTGTTCATAAAAAAATTGATTAGCACAAAAACACAGCCTTATTGTTGATTTATTTTTTGTCTTAAAAAGAGGGATTTGAGAAGCTGGCATGGGCTAGAGGGGAAGGCTCTTCTTCAAGTTCAGCAAACGTGCAATCCGATTACTCCATGGCCAGTGACTTCAATCTTAATGAAATACAAGCAACAGATTATACTTCGAACAATATGAGGTCATGAAAGAAGTTACATGTTAAATAATGGTCCTTTAAAGGCAACATTAAACTTATACTATTTGTGTTTTTGATGCTTAGGAGCAACAACAAGATAGTGTGCATAAGGAAGGTGGGCATGAAAGAGGTACTTTAGTCGTTGGGTAAGCAACCTCTGTCCTGATTATTATTTATAAATACAATTTTTAACCTCATTCAAGTTTTTTGTTCTCATCTAAAATATTGTATCTCATTTTTCACTAGAATTGTCATTTTTGGTCATTTTATATGTTAAAGTCTTTAATAATCAAAGTTTGTGGTGGAAAAATGGCCGGTTGGTTGATAACGGGTCAAAACGTACTTAGGCATATTTGTTAATGAAATAATGTTAGAAAGACAAACCTATAGTAATATTAATATTTTTGTATTTTCTTCTAGATAGTCTTTTTGAGTATGCATTATTTGAGCAACTTCACTAATTATTTGTTATACATGACTAGATAGAGAGTTTACTAAATCAACAATGAATGGAGAACCTTGATTGTCCGGGAAATTAGCTCTCAGTTGTATGATTTGAGCTAGAAGTCGGGCAAATGCTACATTTCGAGTAGGTAAAAGACTCGCATGTGACCACCATGAGGATACGTCAATTAAGACCAAGAATTAACGGAATGGACCACACGGAGGGTGAATAGGCCCACAAATATCCCCTTGGATTATTTCTAAAAATGATGGGGTTTCATGTATCAATTTAGTTTGTGAGGGCCAAGTAATAAATTTGCCCATAGAGCATGCTGCACATGATAAGTCTTGTGGTAGCAAAACTTTTAAGTTTTTAAGAGGGTGCTCGGTTGCACTTTTGATTATTCGTCTCATCATTATGCTACCAGGGTGACCTAAACGGACATGCCATATATTGAATGTGTCTTTATCTAACAGCTTTTGGTTACTCAACATGTATGATTCCATAGGATTGATATTAGTACAATATAATCCAGAGGATAAGGCTTCTAATTGTTCAACAATGGTTTCTTGACCATTTTTGCTTGAAGTAATTTGAAGATATTCAAATTTATTTTTCAGCTATTGTTTATAGGTGGTAAACGTTTTTTTGATTATCCTTAAAGCTGAGCAAATTTCTTCTGGATCTACTAGAATATAATGCGTTATCAATACTTAATTGGGTACCCGAAGATAATGTTAGTTGTGCTCTACCGGAGCCTTTGATAAGGTTACTGACACTAGATATAGTACCAATCAATGTCTCTGCCGGAGACAACTAAGAGAAAAAATCTCATATCTTTGAGAATATTATTACTACTACAGCTATATACCAGACATTCATCACCAATAATAGCTCTACTGGAGCTAGCATACATATTTTTTTTTCAGGAAATAAAAATAAATAAAAGTTAGTGCAAAGAAGTAAAATGAAACATTGCAAGAGTTTCAAACCAAAACCAAATACAAAGGTCACAATGTGAAAAGTAAAACATAAAAGGTACATTAAATATGTTTAAACATCACGAACATTTTCAATGAAATCACATGCATCCAAATGAATGAACGTCTGGTATCGTGGCTGGAGGTGTATCCTCAATCATATTAGTTTCAACATTCTTTCCTTTTTCTTTCATCATGCGTTGATATGCCTCAGCGAGGTGTTTAGGGGTGCCACATGTGCAGGACCAATGATTTGACATCCCACATTTATAACAAATGTTGCTTTGGTTCCCGCTACTTTTCCCTTTTCAAGGTCGCCCCATATTATGTCGACTCGATTCACCATCGCTATTTTTAGTGTCCTGGGACTGTCGATGCCATGTATATCCTAGTCCTCGACCATGACCACGACCTCTGCTAGGGCCGTGGCCTCTACGTCTACCTCGTCCGCTTTGATAATAGGCGACATTTGCTTCAGGGAATGGGCTTGCACCGGCGGGTTGCGATTAATGGTTTTGTAGTAGGAGCTTGTTGTTTTGCTCCGCAACCAGAAGGCATGATATGAATTCAGAATATTTAGTAAATTTACGTTCCCGGTATTGTTGCGACAGGAGCATGTTTGTGGCATATAACGTTGAGAAAGTTTTTCCAAGCATGTCTTCATCTGTTATTTTTTCACCACATAATTTTAACTCATAATTATATTCACGGACAGTCTTAAAATCCCGTAGTCGTAAATGAAGCCATTCATAGCGGGCTTTGGGGAGTAAGACCAACTTCTGTTGGTCAAAACGTTCTTTGATGTTTGTCCATAATTCAAGGGGGTCCCCAACAGTTAGATTTTCCCGCTTTAAATCTTTGTGAAGATGATCGCGGAGGAATATCGTAGCTTTCGCTTGATCTTGAGGTGAAGTTTGATTACCATCAATAATTGTCTCCCCCAAATTATTTGCTGTCAAATGAATTTTAGCATCAAGAGTCCATGGGAGGTAGTTGTTACCCGAGATGTCCAGTGCGGTGAATTCAAGCTTTGATAAGTTCAACATTTTATCTACAAAATAAAGAGACGTGCATTTAATAACAACCATGGGTATATAATGGATAATCTAGGAGAACTTCGGGTTCTTTATAATTAGAACTTCGGGTTCTATACAAGAAGACAGTTTTCATATGTAGTGATGAGTTTGTGTATAATAAAATAAGAGAAATATGAGAAGTGTATTCTTATTCATCCAACTCTATCTTTATATACATGTACATATGTAGTGGAAGATGTAACAGAAAATACAACTGGAGAAAAACCAGGACATATTATTTGTTCGTATTAATCTTGACAGCAAGAAGTTGAAAGTTGGTGTTGGTTTTTTTAGGGATATTGTATATGGAAGCCACACATGTACTAAAACTACTTTATAGGTGTTACATGTCAAAACAAGTAGAGGGTCTTATGTGTAACTGTTGTATTCTTAGAGGGTATATTATTAGAAAAAAAGTAACGAACTGGAATTAGATCGTTATAAGCTGTTGTAATCAGTTGTAAAGATCTTATCTCCATAATGAATTGACTCTTGTTCCTCTTATGATTCTTCTCAATTTCTTATTGCAACGTTGGTATCAGAGCTGTTCGATCATCTGGACGCCCTTGAACTTAAACCCTAATTCATCAAATTCCGCATTCAAATCGATCAATCAGCTTTCGTACAATTGGCTGAAATTGATCACTCTTCCGATCAATCAATTTAAACTCGACTTCATTTCAATTCACCGAAATTGATCACTCTTTCGATCAATTTCACTTCGAACTCATGGATTTTGTTCTTCGTTTTCGTTTCAATTCAAGGTTACGGCAATCTACAATTGCGTGTTTTTTCTATAATCAAATTGGGAAACTTAGGGTTACGATTGTTGTTTATGCCGATGAGACACCAAGAAATGGAAAAATTGCAAAAGTTAACTCAAGACAGCGCAAGAGTAATTGAAGGGCAACAAGCAATTTTAGACCAGAGCTATCAGATTATTGCAGATCAGTATGACAACATTAGTTACTCAAATGGCGGAGATTAACAGCAAATTGGGTAATGATAGGGGTACAGGACACCAAGATCAACGGCTGGTTCGCACGGTCGGCTTGATTTCCCAAAATTTAATGGCGAGGAAGTTTAAGGATGGATTATTCGTTACAACCATTCTTTGTAGTAGACGACCCCTGGAAATGCTAAGGTTCATTATGTTGTTATCATTTTCGAACTGATGTTTTAGGGCATTTGATTAGAACATCATACAAGTTGATTGATGTAGAACTTATCTCGAAACGGTGCTCCAAACGACTTAAATTTTATCCATTGGAAGTTTAAACAACCGAATTGAAGCATCGTTTCCCTCATTTGGAACACCGTTTCGAGGTAAGTTTTACATCAATCAACTCATATCCTCGAAATTCGGAAAAAAACTTAACTATGTTAAATTTGTTTACAATGGAGATGCAGTGAGAAAAAAAAATACTTAAAGGGTGGGACTGCTAGTGGTAATATTCAATGGTGATAGTGCCAATGGCCAACCACCTCTCCGTCGCAATGGAAGGTTCTGTCGCTCCAATCACAATCAAGAAGTTGTTGTTCTCATAATGATAAGAGTTGACTTGTTCTTGTTCTGATGGCGTTTATTCCTTCAATTGAACCCACCGTAGCAAATGCGAAACAACTTCCTGTAAACTCGACACCAAAATTATTTGTAACTATGTGTGCTAAATATGGTTACAAAAATATAAAATCATTGTTTTGAATATAGATAATTGTTTGTGTTATATATGGTTAAAAAAGATATATATAACATTATCAATTTGACTATAGATAATTGTTTATGGTTACAAAAATATAACATTATTGAATATATAGATAATTGTTTGTGTTAAAATATGGTTACAAAAATATTTGTTTTTGAACTGCAATTTTTTTAATCTCTGTTGTCTGTGGGACTTGAATCCAAGACTTTCCCTTTCTAAACACATGTGTTTAAAGACTTTGTCTTTGTCAATGGACCATCACCCCATTGGTTGATTAGAAGAATATAACGTTAGTGTTTTGAATATATAGATAATTGTTTGTGTTAAATATGGTTATAGGATCATATCACTACAAGGGTAATCTAAAGTTACTATTTTATGTATTAATTTCAATATAAATATGTAATTAACCAACCTTAGTTATAGAGACAAAGGGTGGTGTTAAATTTACCCTCTTCTCTCACAAACTTGGGAGAGGGCCCACCCCAAAAGACTAACTTGTATGTAAATGAGACAAAACGTGTTACTGCATTGTCCTTGATTTTTCACACGGGTGACAACGATATGTTCCCTCCAATCATCCTCGGTGGAATAGCATTTATATCGATGTCATTATAACTGGAACTCAAGTTGGTCTTATGAATCCCGTGAAAAGCAATGAAGTGGCCACCCTTCGAGTCGGCATGGGTTTTCCTAAACTCATGGTGAGTCTTCGTAGCAAACTCGTTTATTTGCAACTTGTATCCCTGGTTCATCTTGTTTTCTTGTGAATATTTCGTACGTTGTGCTTGAATACATTGAACCTTTGGGGGCTTCTATCGGCCACTTTGTGGTGTTCTCACCACCTGTCGTACAACCCTTGGAGTCCCTCCTCCGATTCGAGTTCTTGCTCTTGGTAATTGAAGCTTTCCACAACTCCTAGTTTCAAGACCAAAGAAAGTGAAAAAAATATAAAATTGTTGATCTTCATTTGGAGGAAAATGGTGTAAGAAATGAGATTGTTATGATCCAAGTAGTACGCATTTAAAAGTGCTTATTCTTGCTTGTTTTTAGGATTTATATGTGGAGGTTTTTTTATGGTGTCAAGGGAATGTATGGATGGATGGTTAAGCTGATTTGAATGTAAAAACTAACTAAATTTAAATAAAGGATACCTAGATACCTTTTGAAAAAGCAAATATTAAAAACTAATGCATTTATATATAAAAATAAACAGTAAAAGTTGTGTATGCCACCAACTTTGCATAATGTATGTATACATAATTTGTTTACATATGCGTTAATAAAAAAGCAAGTAAATTTACACCTATATAGGTTTAATACATTATGATTTAATAATTCCAATTATGTTTGTTATATAAAAGTTGTAACATTATCTTAACAATCTGAAAACAAAGTTAAATGATTAATTATATATTATTATTATTATTCATTTTCGTCTTAACTATATGTATATTATTCTTCATCTTCATCTTAACTATATGCAAATGCAAATTCTCTTGACTTTTTTATTCAGCATTATTTTTTAGGGTTTGGTTTGTATTCATGTAACAACTCAACTTTTTAGGTAATTTTTAGGAATATTTTGTTCTAATTTTTTTAAGAGAGTGTATGATGCCCTTACAAGGATTCAATAAGTTTACAAAATTTCGTTTAGGTTGGGTGGTGTGGGATAAAACCCTTAGGGTCTTTGTCACGCCACATCCGCACCACATAAATGAGGGGCTTTATCATTAACTTGTATGGTTTAAGATAACACTTTTGTACCTTTGTTCGTCAAACCAAGCGTCTCTAGATACGATAATAGTGTTAACCGATATGAGTACATTCGGTTCTGTTACCATAGCGCAATAATATGCATCCAATACCTTTGTCGCCTAGTTTCCTTTTCATAGATTCGCGATGTCGATGTGTTGTTCGACAAACCCATACCCGAAGATAATGTAATGCTGGGGTCGTTCCATAATTCATAAGAAATTTATGAGTCACATAGGAAGACAAAGATCCAATCCAAGACCTAGGTGCATGTGACCCGAACAAACCAACCCGAATAAGACTGTTTATGTATTTCCATCAAGGATAATAACTCGAATATGGACACACGTAAATCCATGTAACTATAACACGACATATGTAGCACGTCTATTTAAAGGATCAAACATGTTGGCAAGTCATAATGAACAACATTGAAATAAAACATGTCGTAAACGTACATGTTGGATTTTAATAATTATAAACTTTTCTGTTTTTAATTCTAATTTTTAAAGAAGTTAATATATCTAGTGTTGGCTCACACGAATACGACTCATTTTTGTTCAATAACTCAATCCACCCACGCCACGGTATGTGTTAAATTTGATGTCATACTCCTATCAAATTACATTATATCATACTCCTACCACATTACTTGTAGGTATAATAGATAGCTATAAGTAATTGTTAATTGTAGGGGTGTTCAAAACCGGATATCCGAAAATTCAGATATCCAAAATTTTTGGATACCTGATTTCACTATCCACGTCCATATCCAAAATTTCTGATCTCCGGTCGAATAGTGAATCAGAAATCTGAATATCCTATTTTTTATTTAATTCTTATTTTTTATTATTCGTAATCAGATATTATTTCGGATAGTTTTGGATATCCGAATATAAATTTTCGAACATTTTCGGACATCCGATATAAAATAAAAATTAAATTTTCAAAAGTTTGGGATTGGATTTATGGATACAATATAAGTATTTTTGAACACCCCTAGTTATTTGGCTTAATAATTTAAATTGTGAAAAATAGATATATATTTTGTTGTTTCTCATAAGAAATCAAAACACAAGAAATATGAGAATAATTGTTATTTTATATTAAAGAAACTGTAAACCGAATTAAGAAGAATTACTATTATACTTAATTTTCCACATTAAATTGGATAACTTGTGACACAAAAGTTATAATCAACCAATAGAGTGGTCAATTTTGATAAAATGGGTTGCCCTTGGAAAGTCCAACATCCCATTTTCTAAGATAATTGTTTTGTAGGCTTGCATAAGGTACAATCACTACAAAAAAAATACCATTTAGTGACAAACAAAAGTGCCACCAAAAAAGTAAACAGAGCCACTAAGGAGAATATTGTTGATAGTGGAGCGTCCATGCACAAGATCGGCGACATAAGGCTCCGAAATATTGTTACATCTAGGAGAATATTGTTGCCTATGATAGAGAGAGGAGAAAAGAAGACAAAAATGTCTGATGAAAGAATGTGCTTGAATGAAGTTGAAAAATTCGACAAGATGAAATATGTGCCAAAATTTAGTTGTTATGGTTTTTGATCGGGTCAACATGATAGATTTCAAATGAAAAGTACGCACCTGCAACAAGTCTGAAGCTTTTTGAAGATTCATGGATTTATCTTTCACAACAAGTTCAATGTCCACAAGATGAACGTGTAGTCTACTTTTCTCTACGGTGTGATTCAAGAAAATGTGTTTGTTGAACAAACCAACCTGGTGTGCGGATGCCTTGGCGTGGATTGAACAACTGCACACTACTTCTCAAAGAGAAAGACAAAGACCTTCGCTGGTGCAATGTGGAAGACCAGCCGGACCCAGAGGTCTATGATCTTGTTGCTGTGAAGAGATTTCTCGATTAATTGAAGTAGCTGATAAATTGACTTTGAAGTCTACACTGGATGGATATCCAGTTTGGGAGAGCACTCAGATTCCTTGCAATGCACAAAGCAGTTGCAGGATACGGTTTTAAATTTCTAATCTCTCCTATACTTGTCGATGTTTAAGCTGCTTTATGAATTATTATCATCTCGTACAACACTCTTTGACCTGACACGTTGAACTCAAATATCACCTCACACGTGATTGTTTCACTATGAAACTCGTCAACTTTGTCATGGTCCGCACCGCTTACCGACATGCCAACTGATTCTACCAAAAATTTGATAAATCAATTCTGATGAAAACTAATTTTGGTAAACGACATTGAGGTAAAACATGAGTTAATCCGACATCGGGAAATCGTTTTTGTAAATACCTTTGTGTCTTTTTAATTTATCTTAGTTTATTGATTTTAGGGGGAGTAAATCCAAAATTTGAAAATCCAAAAACATCAAAAAATTTCAAAACACAAAAACAATAGAAAAACAAAAATGAGTTTCCTGGCGAGCAAAAGAGAAAATGATAGGACATCAGTAGTCTGTCTAAACCTCTTTAAACCTTAAATGAAAAATATGTTAAGCAGCTCTATATAAGGTGTATCGGTAGGCTCACAATCATTTTAAAGTGTGCAGGATGATATAAACTTAAATCGACTGAAGACCAGGTGGGAACCGCACATTGGCATATGGTCTTAGTACAGAAATTTCGTTTGAGAGATTGCCGAGGTTCTGAGATATGTGGTCTTTATGCTGTTTATCATCTGGGTATCATGATTGTTTCTTTTACCGAAACAAACGGAGACGAAGTCTAGATCTTCCATGATACTATACATACGTGTACATATTGCATTCGACCTCAATAAGTGATAAACAATCACATGTCCATCAAAATAAGTGATAATATGTCACATTTATCCTGGAGTCAAGTTCGTCTCTTTGCTGTACGAAAGTACTGACCTATTCACGGACTTGCTCTTGTGCCCTTCATGCATCTGAAAATCAAGTTCCTCATCAATAAGTGATTCTATCACATAGGGATTGTTTTCAATCAAAATAAGTGAGTTTCTCACATTTTCATATACGGTCAAACAGATGATAATCGGTATACTCACCTTTAAGATGAACCCTCGTGCATACCTTGATACGGGAATGTGTCGTGTGTGGATGAACACCGGTCGGTAAGTATAAATCATACCTTAACATATCCCCTCGCCATGATTACATCTGATAAGTTGAGCTTATGTGGACAACAATACCGATAATCGTTATAGGATGCTTATCTAAATATTAACTAATTGAACAAAAAGAGCGTTTTGGCGTGACCGTACACTGATATCATTCTCTTACCCTCGAAACTCGCAAAAAAAATGTCTGTAAATATTTATTTAATGCTTTCACTTTCTGCATCTTTGTATATATTTATTTACTGCTTTCAGTCTTTACATTTCAAATATTCAAAATACCAAAAAGATTTTAGGTGTGTTTTAATATAAACTTTATAAAAGCCAAAAAGATTTTTCTTCTATCTTATTTTCGATTGTACGATGTTGGATCTCGAGTCTTCGTTACCTGAAACCTGAACGAAAACCAAATCGACTAAGTCTTCATAATCGGTCAAAATTTGCAAATTTTTGAAAGTTAAAGACTAAAATTGAACAATTTGTTAAACTTTCAAATTGTCGGACGGTAGTTGAAAACATGGTCACGTGTGTCATTTGTTTAAATGTTAACTATATTCCAATCGTTTGTTCTCATTACGCGTTTAGCTTTCTTGCATGTGCAGATGCTGAAGGAGAAGATAACATGTTCGATGATAAGCTTCGGAATGAAGACACGACGTGAAGGCACTCAAATGATAAAGATGATCGAGTTGCCGCTGACCAATCATCAACACCACAAGGATCTCAAGTTTTGAAAATCAAATGATTCACGAGCATAATCAAAGGGGGAGTTTATTGATACACTTCCTAGATAAAAGCGGGAGTTTGTTAATACACTTTCTACTTACAACACGTGAAGACCTTGAAGATCCTATGACATGAAAGAAATGGAAGACGAACCATCACAAGTAGCGTCCAAGGGGGAGTTTGTTGGTACACTTTATGTGGACGCGACTCGACTCGGTTCGATTCGGTTCAGTTCAACTCGGTTAGGTTCGGCTCAAGCCCGACGTCACAACATTCCTCTGTCGTGCGCCCAGAGTTCGACACGCGAAGCACGGAGAGCCGCAAACCGTTCCCGCCAACACATCATCATGACATCACCATGATGATGTCATGATGACATCATGATGATCTCATGAGAAGACTTTACATTTATGGCGAACTTTGATGAAGATTCAAAGTGAGGAAGGTTAATCTTCCTCATGAACATACATGAGGAGCCTTTCAAGGTTCGTCAAAGATAATGTGTGGGGAACTTTAACCTTCCCCACTCATTCCTTGGTCGGTAGCAGAAGGTTCGTCATCACTCTTGAAGGTTCATCGCCTCAGCTTCGTCACTTGCAAGCTTTGCCGAACATTCACATATATAACACAGACAGTAGACAGAAGCAGATACAAGTGGGAGACAGAACTGAGTGAAAACTAGAGAGAAAGCATAGTGTGTGTATCAAAGAGTTTCTATTATATTTCTGATCATATTGTACCGAAACTCAGTTGGTATTCAATACACTTGCATTTAAACGTTGAATCTTTCTGTTTCGTGTTTTATCTCGGTTTGCTTTCCCGGTTGGATTCCACACAACCGGGTTGGTTTGTACACAAGGATTAGGCGACTAGATCCTCCCCTAGCCGGACCTACATTTATCGAATATAAGGATTAATTATTCAAGATCAATTAGAAAATGTAAATCCCAAATTAAATATTGTAAGGAAATATGTGATAAGCTAAGGGTGCGTTTAGTTCGAAGATTCACCAACGCAAATTGGGTTCTTTGCTCATAAATATTACCCTGCAAGGCTACACCACATTTCAAACGGGCCACTTGCAAAATTAAAATTTCATTATAGAGCTGCATCTATCAAAATATTTGAATGTAAGTAAACAACAATTAATTCGTCAACATAAAGCTATCAAGGTTATAACTTTTCAATACCATTTAAACACTTCGAACTTCGGAACATACCCAATAGCCAGCGAATTAAAAAGTAAATAGAATAAATAGAAATTGAGTCTTTCACATAACTTTCAACATGCAATCTGTCACACCCCCAAAATCCACACGCGGCGTACCACCGCTTGGAGGCGTGACATGACCAGGATCTAGCCATCAATCATATTGAACATAGTGAATAATACTTTAAGTAGTTCGCAAAACTCAATTCAATACAATTGATGTTCAAACCAAACTTTGATTAAGTAGCGGAAGCATAATATGAAAACCCAAAATAATGTTCAAGTGTTTAGAATAACATCCACGATCCTTATCCCACAACGACTGTGCCTCCCGTGCAAGCTCCATATGTACCTAAGGTCCTGCAAGGCAGGCAGCAGAGAGTCAACAACTAGTTGAGCGAGTTCACAGTAAACAATTCAGTAATAGTATTAGTAAAGTAAGCCTTGTGTTTGTTCGTTAAGTCATGTATCGTATTAGTTCGTATCGCGGCCCTCTAGGCATGTATGCGAAGATTAGGGGAAAGTTTCCCAAGTATCCTAGACTATGTATATTTGTATCGTGGCCACCCTGGCATGTGTGCGAAGTTTTAGTATATAGTTCGCGGCCTTTCCCAGGCATGTGTGCGAAGACCAGTCATAATATCGCCGCCAACCCTGGCGTGTGTGCGAAGATCAGTTCAATTGGTATACTAGTCTAGCCGTATCTTATCATTTACCATCCTCACCCTGAGGACCATATCATTAGGTTCCATTAACTAAGTTTGCACGAATAAATCATCCAATCCCATTCCCACCCTGGGAATCCCATGCCTTGTAGAAAGTGTGAACTCACCTTGGTTTGCTCGGTTAGATTAAATGCTCGTTAAATAGTTGATCAGTCAAATCCTATCGTGGTTACCAAGGACAGTCAGTTTCGTGAACACACAATACATATGTACTTGCATTTACTACACAGATTGCAACAAGTAGCACGTATATTATTACGCAGATCATAGCAAGCGATTGGGTCTAAAAGCAATGCAAATTCACATCACACCATATCACAAGTGGTTCAGTTTACATTCGAGTGTGCAGGCTAATTATGACAAGCATTCATGTATCGTAATTTAACCAGCTAAAGTGTGCGACCCATTAACCTCACAACCCAGTTCATTATGGCTGACCCACCGACAATTAACCCAAACAGCCCAATTGGCCACTCGCTATTGGGCCATTCCATATTTAACCCAACCCACACCTAAGTATCAAAACATACTGACCAAAGCCCTTTAACCATATTGATCGGCCCACACCTATTTAACAACATTATCATCACAGGTTCTTATAGATCAATACCCTATTGCCCAACCCTATTATCAAGCAAATAGTTAACACATGTATGTATACTTAGACACCCATCGAATGAATGATCATAACATCATCTAGCATCATTCTAATCATACCAGGGTACAACATCATCATTCATGTATAATTCATTAAATTAAAATTACGTATTAACAAGATCATCACATAAAGATTATTATAAGCATCAATCATTATACCTATACCACACATAAACCATATCACATAAATAGAAAAGTCACCAAGACAGATGAATTATCATCACAGTTATCATGAACCGTCACCAGCAAGCCCTCCTAATTCTGTTTACGCAATATTCGAGCAACAATGCTAATGGTTTTATTCAAAATAAATCACCAGTTCTAACATGCACACATGATCCCTAAGTCATCGATAATATCCAGCATGTTCATATCTCTAACCTTTATCCTTAACACGCATCACTGAGTTGTACATTGGGCATGCTTGATTGTACCCACCATGAAAATACAGGAGCAAGCTTTCAATGGTTAACACCCATACCCCAGCCATGAAGTATACTTCATTCAAGCATAAATTTTTAGGAGTCTTTACCACTCTTATTATAAAAAAATGATAAAACATCACCACGTTCATTTATTTCTCAGTTAGTCGATTTGGATAATCACGTATACGAATATCAAGTATCAGATACGGGTTCATCCAGGGAGTATTTTCGTTGGTAACAGGTTCCGACTAAAAAATTTCGGACCCTATTTACTATCTAATGATTTCATAGGTCGGATTCACATAACAGTTTCGTGGTTCCCATGTTATCATTCATATTCACAACAAGTTCACATAATAGTTTCATGTAATCACATAATCGCAGGCATCAAACAAAGTTAAGGTCGGTCGGACCGTAACCGAGACAACACGTTCATAAAACAAAGTAAGGAGATATGCGGGGCTTACCGGCGATCGGTGACGGAGGAGTGGTGATGTGCTACGGTTGCCGAGGGAGAGAGAGGGAGGAGAGGTGACTGCCGTAAAGTCGGGAGGGCGGTTAGGGTTGGATATTTTTCTTTGGTTGGAATATCTATCAATAGACATGCACATACGTATATAACAAAGAGGGTGGATGTGGCGGTTGGGATTTAGCATGGGCCAAGAACTTGGGCACAAATAAAAGGAAACTTGGGCTGTGAGAATCTTTGGGGTGTGGGCTGCTCCACAAAACACAAAAGAGAAGGAGTGGAATTACGTGGAATGTTGGCAGCTTATAGATGCAACATGAAATAATAGGTGTATTATTATTATTTTATATTTCCTTTACTACTAGTAATAATAAAGTTTAGTGTCAACTTAATTAGTTTGATATATATTAATCAAGTTACGGTACGGGTCTCATAGGTATCGGGTTACGCGAGTTGTGCCATGGTTCAGATGGTTTGGGCCGGTTCAACGTGATACAGATAAAATGTAATTATTTCATCAATTAGCAACACGTAGGTTTTAATAAAAAAAATGAAACGAACGAGTTTTTATCTCAAAGTTACGGGTTGTCACATCATCCCCAAGTTGAAAGAAATTTCGTCCCGAAATTTAGCACGTAGTCACTGAGGAAGCTAGTTAGGTTGCGTGGTTTCTTGGTTTTTCTTGGGGTGTTACATCATCCCCCTGTTGGTTTGGAATTTCGTCCCGAAATTCCGCAGTAGCTTTAGCCTCAGTAGTGGTTACACTGTTTCCGAACAACTGGGGATACCTGAGTTTCATTTGATCTTCTCGTTCCCAGGTGAACTCCGGGCACGACGGAAGTTCCAACGAACTCGAACTAGAGGCATTGCATCAACCAATAGCCACCGGTTAGTACAAAGGCTAGCGAGAGGTTTACCATAATTAAGGTAACTGTCGTAGAGTCAAAGATGTGACTCTTGTAGTGCAAGGGGAAAAAGAGGTAAGGTTACAACTCAGCACAAGAAATATCCTTAAAACAATAAAATAAGAAAATCCATTCAAATTAACCCATATAAGTCACTACATCGAATATTCGCAAAAGTTTTAATCGCCACGATTGTCTGCATGAAAACAAATGAAAGAAAAATAACTAGATTAACGAGTGAAAGACGAGTCAGTCGTCCACGTCTCCATCCTCGAGGTCACTACCATCATCATCGTCTCCGTCATTATCCGAGACCTCCTCCGGCTCTTCTTTCTCCTCTTCCGGCTCTTCTTCCTCCTCTTCCGGCTCTTCTTCCTCCTCTTCCGCCTCTGGCTCGGGAGGTGCCGGGACTGGGGCTGGCTCGGGTTCAGGTGCGAAGCGGGCTTCCTCCAACTGATGGACCCTCCAATCCATCATACCTAGCCTTTCGGCATGCGAGTTAAGCCTTTCATGATCCACTCGAGCGTCTCTCAGTATCAGATCTTGTACCTCGCGCCCTTTTAGGGCTTCTGCCTTCAAATCAGTAGTTCTCCTATTAAGTTCCTGTATATGCTTCTCCTGAGCTTCCACTCGCCCTCCTAGGGTAGCAACCCTTTTTAGTAATTTCTGATTTTGCTCCATTAAGACTTGGTTTTGTTCTATTAGAATCTGGTTATAATCTCGGAGGGCCTTATTCACAGCAGACTCGGCCTGGGCGCTGAGCGAGTTAACTGGTAGTGCATGCGTAGGTCGGGAGGACGACTCCCCGCCCTGCGCGAGTCTCTTCCTATAAGCCGCACGCGTCTCCACCTGACGCGGGGGTGAGTGAGTAGCAGCGGGTGCCTTCTCTGGCGCCCGGGATTGGTCGAAAGATGCGGACGGTGCAGACATGCCTGTCGAGTTGATGACGCAACGCAAGTTAAACGAAAGAATGCACACTCACAACCTACCAAAAGAGGGTATTGACGTAGAAAGGGAAGAAAAGAATGACAGAAAAGGGTAAGCACACAAGGTTTCAATCAACAGTTGCTATGTTTATCTAAGCATACCATGAGCAAAATTCTATGTAACTAGCAAGTAGGCAATAAAAGCATAAACCATACCACCTAGAATGTTGAGTCTTGCACGTGGAGCGAAGCGTCGTTGTGGATCGTTGAGAGCACTGTTCTGGTTATAGTCTGGTTTTAATAAAACGTTTTCCCATATTAAAACCTAGTTCTCTATAACCAATGGCTCTGATACCAATCTGTCACACCCCCAAAATCCACACGCGGCGTACCACCGCTTGGAGGCGTGACATGACCAGGATCTAGCCATCAATCATATTGAACATAGTGAATAATACTTTAAGTAGTTTGCAAAACTCAATTCAATACAATTGATGTTCAAACCAAACTTTGATTAAGTAGCGGAAGCATAATATGAAAACCCAAAATAATGTTCAAGTGTTTAGAATAACATCCACGATCCTTATCCCACAACGACTGTGCCTCCCGTGCAAGCTCCATATGTACCTAAGGTCCTGCAAGGCATGCAGCAGAGAGTCAACAACTAGTTGAGCGAGTTCACAGTAAACAATTCTGTAATAGTATTAGTAAAGTAAGCCTTGTGTTCGTTCGTTAAGTCATGTATCATATTAGTTCGTATCGCGGCCCTCTAGGCATGTATGCGAAGATTAGGGGAAAGTTTCCCAAGTATCCTAGACTATGTATATTTGTATCGCGGCCACCCTGGCATGTGTGCGAAGTTTTAGTATATAGTTCGCGACCTTTCCCAGGCATGTGTGCGAAGACCAGTCATAATATCACTGCCAACCCTGGCGTGTGTGCGAAGATCAGTTCAATTGGTATACTAGTCTAGCCGTATCTTATGATTTACCATCCTCACCCTGAGGACCATATCATTAGGTTCCATTAACTAAGTTTGCACGAATAAATCATACAATCCCATTCCCACCCTGGGAATCCCATGCCTTGTAGAAAGTGTGAACTCACCTTGGTTTGCTCGGTTAGATTAAATGCTCGTTAAATAGTTGATCAGTCAAATCCTATCGTGGTTACCAAGGACAGTCAGTTTCGTGAACACACAATACATATGTACTTGCATTTACTACACAGATTGCAACAAGTAGCACGTATATTATTACGCAGATCATAGCAAGCGATTGGGTCTAAAAGCAATGCAAATTCACATCACACCATATCACAAGTGGTTCAGTTTACATTCAAGTGTGCAGGCTAATTATGACAAGCATTCATGTATCGTAATTTAACCAGCTAAAGTGTGCGACCCATTAACCTCACAACCCAGTTCATTATGGCTGACCCACCGACAATTAACCCAAACAGCCCAATTGGCCACTCGCTATTGGGCCATTCCATATTTAACCCAACCCACACCTAAGTATCAAAACATACTGACCAAAGCCCTTTAACCATATTGATCGGCCCACACCTATTTAACAACATTATCATCACAGGTTCTTATAGATCAATACCCTATTGCCCAACCCTATTATCAAGCAAATAGTTAACACATGTATGTATACTTAGACACCCATCGAATGAATGATCATAACATCATCTAGCGTCATTCTAATCATACCAGGGTACAACATCATCATTCATGTATAATTCATTAAATTAAAATTACGTATTAACAAGATCATCACATAAAGATTATTATAAGCATCAATCATTATACCTATACCACACATAAACCATATCACATAAATAGAAAAGTCACCAAGACAGATCAATTATCATCACAGTTATCATGAACCGTCACCAGCATGCCCTCCTAATTCTGTTTACGCAATATTCGAGCAACAATGCTAATGGTTTTATTCAAAATAAATCACCAGTTCTAACATGCACACATGATCCCTAAGTCATCGATAATATCCAGCATGTTCATATCTCTAACCTTTATCCTTAACACGCATCACTGAGTTGTACATTGGGCATGCTTGATTGTACCCACCATGAAAATACAGGAGCAAGCTTTCAATGGTTAACACCCATACCCCAGCCATGAAGTATACTTCATTCAAGCATAAATTTTTAGGAGTCTTTACCACTCTTATTATAAAAAAAATGATAAAACATCACCACGTTCATTTATTTCTCAGTTAGTCGATTTGGATAATCACGTATACGAATATCAAGTATCAGATACGGGTTCATCCAGGGAGTATTTTCGTTGGTAACAGGTTCCGACTAAAAAGTTTCGGACCCTATTTACTATCTAATGATTTCATAGGTCGGATTCACATAACAGTTTCGTGGTTCCCATGTTATCATTCATATTCACAACAAGTTCACATAATAGTTTCATGTAATCACATAATCGCAGGCATCAAACAAAGTTAAGGTCGGTCAGACCGTAACCGAGACAACACGTTCATAAAACAAAGTAACGAGATATGCGGGGCTTACCGGCGATCGGTGACGGAGGAGTGGTGATGTGCTACGGTTGCCGAGGGAGAGAGAGGGAGGAGAGGTGACTGCCGTAAAGTTGGGAGGGCGGTTAGGGTTGGATATTTTTCTTTGGTTGGAATATCTATCAATAGACATGCACATGTAGGTCCCTTTTTCGCGGAGGATTACGAACCTAAACCTTGTTATACAAACCTACTAGCGAGTGCGGAATCCAAGCTAGCAAGCAAACCGAGTTAGTAGCAAGTAGAGAAACAAACACACAAAGATTCACCGATTAACACTAGTCGTATTAATGCAATGAGGGTTTCGGTTACAAGCTCAACGTTTACAGAAGTGTTCTATAAACTCTCTAAGTGTGTGAGTGAGTTCTGGGCAGAATGCTCTCTAAGCTTCTATCTCTCGGGTGTGTGAAAATGGCAGAACTTCAGAACTCCAGAACTAACTCACACTCAACACATGCATGGGTATATATACCCAGCTCAGCATGTCTGGTCGAAGGATTCGACAGATGGTCCGAAGGATCATCTGTCGACCACATGTTACACGAAAGATCAGCATGGACCTCGAAGGATCATCCTTCGAGGTCTAATGGTCGAACCATGGTCGAACCATATCTTTCGATCACCTCGAAGGATCAGGTGTATCCTTCGAGGCTATCCTTCGATCTGAACATCTTTCAAATGTTGTCCAAGTCAAACCGGAGGATGGTTGACTTGGTCAACTTACAATACAAATCAGGACATCGTTTATATCAGACCGAATACAGACAAAGTACAGACACAAGTGCACCAACAAACTCCCCCTTGGCTGTAGCTTTGTCTTTGATCTCTAAGCTTTGTCTTGTTCTTCTAAAAGTGTAGACTCGTCTTGAACTTCGACGGTCTTTGGTCTTCAGGTTTTCAAAACTCTGATGTCCTATCGTGTCTTCAATGTCGGAGGATCTTCAAAGTCTTCACGTCTTGAAAGTAGAGAGTGTATCAACAAACTACCCGTATCATGTAGGAAGTGTGTTGACAAACTCCCCCTTAACATAAGCTCCCCCTTGAGTTATGCTCGTGAAAAGACTTTATCTTTATGTAGTGAGATCCTTGTGGTGTTGATGATGGCCAGCGGCAACTCGATCATCTTCATCTTTCGAGCGCCTTCTCGTCGTGTCTTCATTCCAAGGCTTGTCATCGACCATGTTCTCCTAGCCTTTAGAATCTGCACATGCAAGAAATCTAAACGCGTAATGAGAACAACTGCTTGGAATAGTATAAACAAATGACACACGAGTGACCATGTCATAATCAAACACCGTCCGACAGTTTGAAAGTTTAATAAAATTTGTCAATTTTAGTTTTTAACTTTCAAAACATGCAAATTTCGACCGTTTATGAAGATTTAGTCAGTTCGGTTTTCAGTCAGGTTTCAGGTAACGAAGACTTGAGCTCCAACATCGTACGATCGAAAATAAAGCAGAAATAAAATCTTTTTGGCTTTTATAAAGTTTATATTAAAACAAGCCTAAAATCTTTTTGGTATTTTTGAAATTAAAAGACAACAATTTAAAATCCTTTGAGTGTTATCAAACGACATCACCGCTAATGTCGTGCTGATATGCACCAAACGACGAAACTGTTTAAAAGAAAAACAATAAAAGTTAAGCAGTAAATAAATAAATATATACAAACATTCTTTTTGCGAGTTTCGAGGGTAAGAGAATCATATCAGTGTACGGTCATGCCAAAACACTCTTGTTGTTCAGTTAGTTAACATTAAGATAAGCATCCTATAACAATTATCGGTATTGTTGTCCACTTAAGCTCAACTTATCAGATGTAATCATGGCGAGGGGATACGTTAAGGTATGATTTATACTTACCGACCGGTGTTCATCCACATCACGACACATTCCCGTATCAAGGTATGCACGAGTGTTCATCTTACCGGTGAGTATACCGATTATCATCTGTTTGACCGTATAAATTGTGAGATACTCACTTATTTTGATTTGAAAAACAAGCCCTATGTGATATAATCACTTATTGATGAGGAACTTGATTTTCGTATGCATGAGGGCACAGGTGCAAGTCCGTGAACAGGTCAGTACTTCCGTACAGCAGAGAGACGAACTTGACACCCGGAAAAATGTGATATTTTATCACTTATTTGATATGGACATGTGATTGTTTATCACTTATTGAGGTCGAATGCAGTATGCAATATGTACACGTATGTATAGTATCATGGAAGATCTAGACTTGCGTCCCCGTTATTTTTCGGTAAAAGATACAACCATGATACCCAGATGATAAGCAGCATAAAGACCGAATATCTCAGAACCTCGGCAATCAATCAAACGAAATTTCGGTACTAAGACCATATGCCAATGAATGGTTCCCACCTGGTCTTCAGTCGATTAAGATTTATATCACCCTGCACACTTTAAAATGATTGTGAGCCTACCGATACATCTTATATAGAGCTGCTTATCGTTTTGCATTTAAGGTTTAAAGAGGTTTGGATAGACCACTGATGTACTATCATTTTCTCTTTTGCTCGCCAGGAAACTCATTTTTGTTTTTCTATTGTTTTTGTGTTTTTGAATTTTTCGATGTTTTTGGATTTTCCGATTTTTGGATTTACTCCCCCTAAAATCAACAAACTAAGATAAATTTAAAAACACAAAGGTATTTACAAAAATGATTTTCCGATGTTGGTTTACTCTTGTGCTTGACCTTAATGCCGTTTACCAAAATTAAGTTTTATCAGAAAAGATTTAACAAATTTTGGAAAAATGAGTTGGCATGTCGGTAAGCGGTGCGAACCATGACAACATTGATGAGTTTCACATTGAAACAATCACGTGTGAGGTGATATCCGAGATCAACGTGTCAGGTCAAAGAGTGCTGTACGAGATAATAACAATTCACAAAGCAGCTAAAATATCGACAAGTATAGGAGAGATTAAGGATTTAAAGGCGTATCCTGCAACTGTTCCGTGCATTGCAAGGAATCTAAGCACTCCCCCAACTTAATATTCACCCGGTGTGGACTTCAAAGTCGAATTTGCAACTACTGAAAAATCTCTTGACAGCAACAAGCTCATAAACCTCCGGGTCCGGCTGGTCTTCCACATTCCACCAGCGAAGGTCTTTGACTTTCTCTTTCAGAAATGGTGTGCGGATGTTCAATCCATGCCAAGGCATCGGCACACATTTCACTTCATTCGTTCCTGAGGACCCGATCAAAACCAGAAAGACCAAATTTTTGGCACGTTCTTCATTTGGTCAAATTTTGCAACTTTATTCAGCCACATTCTCTTTTTCTTTTCTCTCTCTCCATCAAAGGCAACAATTTCTTCTGTCGCCTATCTTGTGCAAGGACATTCCACTATCAACAATCCTAAGACTATCAATAGTTCCTCCTGGAACTTCCTGCACACTCACTCAGAGATTAGTTGGAGAGAGGGACCCAAGCCTTCACAGACTTGGGTCGTCCGTCATCATCGAGAATTGTAACATCCATTTCCCGATGATTCGGAATTGATGTAGCTCCCCCTGAAACAGTTACCGGTTTTGGTATCCAAATCTCTTTTTGTTTTTCATGTTTAACATCCGATTTAACAGATTTTGGTATCCAAATCTCTTTTTGTTTTTCGTGTTTAACATCCGATTTAACAGATTTTGTTTGAATAATCTCCGGTATTAAAAACTTTTCAACTTCTTTTCTTTGTTTCTTTTTCTGTTTCTTTGCTCGTTGTTTAACAAGACGAGGGTCCTGTTTTGGTGAAACAGATCTTTTATGGTAATTGTTACCATGGGGGGCATCAATTTTTGTCTTTCTTTTGGTGAGATATGGACAATTCTTAATGATGTGCCCATACTCACAGCATTCAAAGCATGATCTCCGCTCAACAAACCTCGGAGTATCATAACTGCAATAGCCGGATGATGAACTTCGTGATCTTGAGGTACTTGGTCCTACATCACAACCGTTTGTGTGTTGTGTATAGTTGTTTTGACTGTTTCTTTTCAAAATTTTACTTTGTTTAACAAAATCCTTATTGGATTTGTTTTTGGAAGTATCAATTTTATCAGTCCCTCTTGATTTCACGAGGTTTATCTTCCGAACCTTTTTCTTGTTTTCGCCCTGTTTGCCTTTTCTATTCTCTTGGGCGGCAAGATTTTGTTCACGGGAATCATCAACCTTTGCTTTCAACTTATGAAGATATGGACAATTTCGAATGATATGTCCTATTGTTCCACACTCAAAACAATATCTTCGTTCAACAATCCCCGAAGCATCATGTGCTCGTCTTGACGATGATAATGAACTTTGTGATCCCGAGGTACTGGGTTTTGAACAGTTTGGATCATTTCTTTTCAACACTGTTGCTTGTTTAACAAAATCTAAGTTAGATTTGTTCTCAAAAGTTTCGATTTTGTCCGTTCCCTTAGATTTCACAAAGTTCACATTCTTGTTTTTCTTTTGGGCCTTTTTCTTCTGACCCTGAGTCGATGCTTTTCCTTTAGGTTTGGCATGATTTGGCTGCCTTTTCTCTGTTGGTAATTTCTTATTCCCAAATTGTTTTCGAATTTCGGCCTTTGGAATGGGAGGACACTGTGTAACTGTAACACGTGGTCCTGTCTTTCCCAAAAACTTACTTGTCGAATCTTCAAAGACTTTACTTATTAAAGATTGATTAACATTCTTAATAGGAAAATCTTTGTCAGAGTAGATTTTATCATCACCAACAAGAGTGTACAGCAAATTCACACCCTCCGACTCTTTTGCAGACGAGGACTCGATTGCAACAGTCTTAGCGGGTTTTGCAGGAGGATCACATAGAATGTAATTCTCGAGAGGTATGTCCCCATTTTTGACTTCCGCATCAGACTTTGCTGGGATGGTATCATCAGATTCATCATCAGAAGAATCAGCATCCTCAATGATGACTGGAGGATCCTGATTCAGTTCAGCAGAGGACACACATGCATCTGCTGAAGTATCTGAGTCTGGTGATACATCTTTCTTGTATCCGAGTCCTGCTGCAAACTCCTTTACATCAAGAGGAACAGATTGTTCGAAGAACACTCTATCCTCCTCGTCAGGCATCGCATCATAATTGTGTCTCACAGGTGGTGGACATTTCTTATATCCTATGCATGTGACATCCCGTTTTTCTTTCTGAACGTCAATGATGTGATCCAACACATAGCTAGAGCTCAAATAACTATCTAGCTTAAGTTGGATCGCATCACTTTCGGTTTTCACACAAGCCATTTCTTTTTGCATTGTCTCAAGACGTGAGATATACAAATTAATTTCCGTTTGTTTTCTGGAAACCATTTTAGTCAATTCAGTTTTATCTTTCTTTAACGTCTCAATCATTGACTTAAATTCTTTTTCATGGTTTTCATAAAACATATTGGCTTCTGTGCATTTTGAAAGATCCACGGTCAACTTCTGGTTGTGGATAAATGTCACATCATATTTCTCTTGCAAAGCTTCGTGTTTGCTTTGCAATTCACACCACTTGGCATTCAATGAAACATGTTTGTCTTGCAAGTCAAACAAACTAGCTTGTAAAGCATCATGTTTGCCTTGCAACTCAGACATGTTTGCCTTTAATCTAGCACAATTATCACAATCTACAGCAGTTGGTTCATCAACACATACCTGACTGGAATTACTCTCAGGTGTTGGCCTTTCTGCATCAGAATCAACAATCTCTCTTGATGATTCACATTCAGATCCATCCTCACTTGAACTTGAAGTTGTATCACCTTCCACTGAAGTTGAAACATCTTCACCTGAACTTCTAACATGTTCAGAACTGTCATCATTCCCCGAGGATCCACCCTTGCTGACATCTTTGACAATTTCAGCATACAACGCCGTTTTTGTCTGACTACTGTTCTTGGGATTAAGAAATGACGATTCTACAGTAGAATAATGGTGTTGCACTGCAACTGGGGGTAATGGATTTCCATACATGTCTGTGGTGGGAGCTGGCTTTACAGGAACTAGTTTTGGATTGCCAAAACAATCTGTGATTGTGACGTACTCCGTTTTTAATGGAGCATGTGAAACGGGTCTTGCAAACGAAGTACTGGAAGTTCCAAAATACATATCAGAATTGCATGGCACACTGGATCTTGCAGAAAACGTACTGCTCTCTGCAGTTGACGGATTACCCCATGCTGGATTCATTTTTGATCAGAAAAATGAAAACTATATCAATGTCTCAAAGGATAATAGCCACCCGAAAGATCACACAGCCGAAGGATCCTGGTCGAAAGATCTGAAATCACAGAAAATTGTTAACAATAAACAGATCACAATCGAAAGATATAATCTTGTTCGAAGGATCAACAGTACTCGAAAGATTACTGTTGAGTCTTGAACAATAATTTCGAAAGATTCAAGAACTCGAAGGATTCCCTTTTGAAAGATCCTTATCTTTCGAGTCAATCCCTATCTTTCGGACACTTATCTTTCGAATAGCTACCTTCCGAAGGATCACACTTGTTCGAATGATCAACAGTGTTCGAAGGATCACTGTTGACTTTCGAGCACTGGCTTCGAAAGACTCAAAATCTCGAAAGATTCACACTTGAAAGATCCTTATCTTCCGAGATAAAACAACTATCTTTCGAAAAGATTCCCTGATCGAAAGATATGTTTCGAACTTCGAAGGACTACTCGAAAGATGTTTATCTATCGAGCTGTCACTGATCGAAGGATGGTCTTTCGATGTCGAAGGATATCTTTCGAAGTCGAAGGATATCTTTCGAATGGGCACTGACACACTGACACAGATGTGACGGGTTGGTGAAAAGGTGATGGGTAGGTAAGTCAACTTTCGGCAGAAAGGATGTGCAGGCTGTCCTTTCACCACCAACTTTGAAAGTTTGCCAAAAATGACAACAACACCAGTCACCGGAATTTTGAACCGGAATATAGCCGGAAAATTCAAAATCACTTAAAACAATTTTTCAAGTTACCCAACCCCACTTTAAACACTCCCGGTTAGTTTAGACACGTTTTTACTCAAAGAAAATGCAAGAAACCAAGTAAAAACAGGTGCAAAACCAAGTGTTTCAACACACCAAAACTTGTAAAAACCCGGTTTTAAACAAGGTAAAGAGCCAAGCTCTGATACCACTTGTAGGTCCCTTTTTCGCGGAGGATTACGAACCTAAACCTTGTTATACAAACCTACTAGCGAGTGCGGAATCCAAGCTAGCAAGCAAACCGAGTTAGTAGCAAGTAGAGAAACAAACACACAAAGATTCACCGATTAACACTAGTCGTATTAATGCAATGAGGGTTTCGGTTACAAGCTCAACGTTTACAGAAGTGTTCTATAAACTCTCTAAGTGTGTGAGTGAGTTCTGGGCAGAATGCTCTCTAAGCTTCTATCTCTCGGGTGTGTGAAAATGGCAGAACTTCAGAACTCCAGAACTAACTCACACTCAACACATGCATGGGTATATATACCCAGCTCAGCATGTCTGGTCGAAGGATTCGACAGATGGTCCGAAGGATCATCTGTCGACCACATGTTACACGAAAGATCAGCATGGACCTCGAAGGATCATCCTTCGAGGTCTAATGGTCGAACCATGGTCGAACCATATCTTTCGATCACCTCGAAGGATCAGGTGTATCCTTCGAGGCTATCCTTCGATCTGAACATCTTTCAAATGTTGTCCAAGTCAAACCGGAGGATGGTTGACTTGGTCAACTTACAATACAAATCAGGACATCGTTTATATCAGACCGAATACAGACAAAGTACAGACACAAGTGCACCAACAAGGTCTAATGGTCGAACCATGGTCGAACCATATCTTTCGATCACCTCGAAGGATCAGGTGTATCCTTCGAGGCTATCCTTCGATCAGAACATCTTTCAAATGTTGTCCAAGTCAAACCGGAGGATGGTTGACTTGGTCAACTTACAGACTACTAAGGACATCGTTTACATACAGACCCAATACAGACAAAGTACAGACACAAGTGCACCAACAGCACATACGTATATAACAAAGAGGGTGGATGTGGCGGTTGGGATTTAGCATGGGCCAAGAACTTGGGCACAAATAAAAGGAAACTTGGGCTGTGAGAATCTTTGGGGTGTGGGCTGCTCCACAAAACACAAAAGAGAAGGAGTGGAATTACGTGGAATGTTGGCAGCTTATAGATGCAACATGAAATAATAGGTGTATTATTATTATTTTATATTTCCTTTACTACTAGTAATAATAAAGTTTAGTGTCAACTTAATTAGTTTGATATATATTAATCAAGTTACGGTACGGGTCTCATAGGTATCGGGTTACGCGAGTTGTGCCATGGTTCAGATGGTTTGGGCCGGTTCAACGTGATACAGATAAAATGTAATTATTTCATCAATTAGCAACACGTAGGTTTTAATAAAAAAAATGAAACGAACGAGTTTTTATCTCAAAGTTACGGGTTGTCACATCATCCCCAAGTTGAAAGAAATTTCGTCCCGAAATTTAGCACGTAGTCACTGAGGAAGCTAGTTAGGTTGCGTGGTTTCTTGGTTTTTCTTGGGGTGTTACATCATCCCCCTGTTGGTTTGGAATTTCGTCCCGAAATTCCGCAGTAGCTTTAGCCTCAGTAGTGGTTACACTGTTTCCGAACAACTGGGGATACCTGAGTTTCATTTGATCTTCTCGTTCCCAGGTGAACTCCGGGCACGACGGAAGTTCCAACGAACTCGAACTAGAGGCATTGCATCAACCAATAGCCACCGGTTAGTACAAAGGCTAGCGAGAGGTTTACCATAATTAAGGTAACTGTCGTAGAGTCAAAGATGTGACTCTTGTAGTGCAAGGGGAAAAAGAGGTAAGGTTACAACTCAGCACAAGAAATATCCTTAAAACAATAAAATAAGAAAATCCATTCAAATTAACCCATATAAGTCACTACATCGAATATTCGCAAAAGTTTTAATCGCCACGATTGTCTGCATGAAAACAAATGAAAGAAAAATAACTAGATTAACGAGTGAAAGACGAGTCAGTCGTCCACGTCTCCATCCTCGAGGTCACTACCATCATCATCGTCTCCGTCATTATCCGAGACCTCCTCCGGCTCTTCTTTCTCCTCTTCCGGCTCTTCTTCCTCCTCTTCCGGCTCTTCTTCCTCCTCTTCCGCCTCTGGCTCGGGAGGTGCCGGGACTGGGGCTGGCTCGGGTTCAGGTGCGAAGCGGGCTTCCTCCAACTGATGGACCCTCCAATCCATCATACCTAGCCTTTCGGCATGCGAGTTAAGCCTTTCATGATCCACTCGAGCGTCTCTCAGTATCAGATCTTGTACCTCGCGCCCTTTTAGGGCTTCTGCCTTCAAATCAGTAGTTCTCCTATTAAGTTCCTGTATATGCTTCTCCTGAGCTTCCACTCGCCCTCCTAGGGTAGCAACCCTTTTTAGTAATTTCTGATTTTGCTCCATTAAGACTTGGTTTTGTTCTATTAGAATCTGGTTATAATCTCGGAGGGCCTTATTCACAGCAGACTCGGCCTGGGCGCTGAGCGAGTTAACTGGTAGTGCATGCGTAGGTCGGGAGGACGACTCCCCGCCCTGCGCGAGTCTCTTCCTATAAGCCGCACGCGTCTCCACCTGACGCGGGGGTGAGTGAGTAGCAGCGGGTGCCTTCTCTGGCGCCCGGGATTGGTCGAAAGATGCGGACGGTGCAGACATGCCTGTCGAGTTGATGACGCAACGCAAGTTAAACGAAAGAATGCACACTCACAACCTACCAAAAGAGGGTATTGACGTAGAAAGGGAAGAAAAGAATGACAGAAAAGGGTAAGCACACAAGGTTTCAATCAACAGTTGCTATGTTTATCTAAGCATACCATGAGCAAAATTCTATGTAACTAGCAAGTAGGCAATAAAAGCATAAACCATACCACCTAGAATGTTGAGTCTTGCACGTGGAGCGAAGCGTCGTTGTGGATCGTTGAGAGCACTGTTCTGGTTATAGTCTGGTTTTAATAAAACGTTTTCCCATATTAAAACCTAGTTCTCTATAACCAATGGCTCTGATACCAATCTGTCACACCCCCAAAATCCACACGCGGCGTACCACCGCTTGGAGGCGTGACATGACCAGGATCTAGCCATCAATCATATTGAACATAGTGAATAATACTTTAAGTAGTTTGCAAAACTCAATTCAATACAATTGATGTTCAAACCAAACTTTGATTAAGTAGCGGAAACATAATATGAAAACCCAAAATAATGTTCAAGTGTTTAGAATAACATCCACGATCCTTATCCCACAACGACTGTGCCTCCCGTGCAAGCTCCATATGTACCTAAGGTCCTGCAAGGCATGCAGCAGAGAGTCAACAACTAGTTGAGCGAGTTCACAGTAAACAATTCTGTAATAGTATTAGTAAAGTAAGCCTTGTGTTCGTTCGTTAAGTCATGTATCATATTAGTTCGTATCGCGGCCCTCTAGGCATGTATGCGAAGATTAGGGGAAAGTTTCCCAAGTATCCTAGACTATGTATATTTGTATCGCGGCCACCCTGGCATGTGTGCGAAGTTTTAGTATATAGTTCGCGACCTTTCCCAGGCATGTGTGCGAAGACCAGTCATAATATCACTGCCAACCCTGGCGTGTGTGCGAAGATCAGTTCAATTGGTATACTAGTCTAGCCGTATCTTATGATTTACCATCCTCACCCTGAGGACCATATCATTAGGTTCCATTAACTAAGTTTGCACGAATAAATCATACAATCCCATTCCCACCCTGGGAATCCCATGCCTTGTAGAAAGTGTGAACTCACCTTGGTTTGCTCGGTTAGATTAAATGCTCGTTAAATAGTTGATCAGTCAAATCCTATCGTGGTTACCAAGGACAGTCAGTTTCGTGAACACACAATACATATGTACTTGCATTTACTACACAGATTGCAACAAGTAGCACGTATATTATTACGCAGATCATAGCAAGCGATTGGGTCTAAAAGCAATGCAAATTCACATCACACCATATCACAAGTGGTTCAGTTTACATTCAAGTGTGCAGGCTAATTATGACAAGCATTCATGTATCGTAATTTAACCAGCTAAAGTGTGCGACCCATTAACCTCACAACCCAGTTCATTATGGCTGACCCACCGACAATTAACCCAAACAGCCCAATTGGCCACTCGCTATTGGGCCATTCCATATTTAACCCAACCCACACCTAAGTATCAAAACATACTGACCAAAGCCCTTTAACCATATTGATCGGCCCACACCTATTTAACAACATTATCATCACAGGTTCTTATAGATCAATACCCTATTGCCCAACCCTATTATCAAGCAAATAGTTAACACATGTATGTATACTTAGACACCCATCGAATGAATGATCATAACATCATCTAGCGTCATTCTAATCATACCAGGGTACAACATCATCATTCATGTATAATTCATTAAATTAAAATTACGTATTAACAAGATCATCACATAAAGATTATTATAAGCATCAATCATTATACCTATACCACACATAAACCATATCACATAAATAGAAAAGTCACCAAGACAGATCAATTATCATCACAGTTATCATGAACCGTCACCAGCATGCCCTCCTAATTCTGTTTACGCAATATTCGAGCAACAATGCTAATGGTTTTATTCAAAATAAATCACCAGTTCTAACATGCACACATGATCCCTAAGTCATCGATAATATCCAGCATGTTCATATCTCTAACCTTTATCCTTAACACGCATCACTGAGTTGTACATTGGGCATGCTTGATTGTACCCACCATGAAAATACAGGAGCAAGCTTTCAATGGTTAACACCCATACCCCAGCCATGAAGTATACTTCATTCAAGCATAAATTTTTAGGAGTCTTTACCACTCTTATTATAAAAAAAATGATAAAACATCACCACGTTCATTTATTTCTCAGTTAGTCGATTTGGATAATCACGTATACGAATATCAAGTATCAGATACGGGTTCATCCAGGGAGTATTTTCGTTGGTAACAGGTTCCGACTAAAAAGTTTCGGACCCTATTTACTATCTAATGATTTCATAGGTCGGATTCACATAACAGTTTCGTGGTTCCCATGTTATCATTCATATTCACAACAAGTTCACATAATAGTTTCATGTAATCACATAATCGCA
The DNA here is from genome assembly GCF_002127325.2 of Helianthus annuus. Taxonomy (NCBI): domain Eukaryota; kingdom Viridiplantae; phylum Streptophyta; class Magnoliopsida; order Asterales; family Asteraceae; genus Helianthus; species Helianthus annuus. The sequence goes on along the minus strand of NC_035436.2, from coordinate 22,226,492 downwards.
GGCATCAAACAAAGTTAAGGTCGGTCAGACCGTAACCGAGACAACACGTTCATAAAACAAAGTAACGAGATATGCGGGGCTTACCGGCGATCGGTGACGGAGGAGTGGTGATGTGCTACGGTTGCCGAGGGAGAGAGAGGGAGGAGAGGTGACTGCCGTAAAGTTGGGAGGGCGGTTAGGGTTGGATATTTTTCTTTGGTTGGAATATCTATCAATAGACATGCACATACGTATATAACAAAGAGGGTGGATGTGGCGGTTGGGATTTAGCATGGGCCAAGAACTTGGGCACAAATAAAAGGAAACTTGGGCTGTGAGAATCTTTGGGGTGTGGGCTGCTCCACAAAACACAAAAGAGAAGGAGTGGAATTACGTGGAATGTTGGCAGCTTATAGATGCAACATGAAATAATAGGTGTATTATTATTATTTTATATTTCCTTTACTACTAGTAATAATAAAGTTTAGTGTCAACTTAATTAGTTTGATATATATTAATCAAGTTACGGTACGGGTCTCATAGGTATCGGGTTACACGAGTTGTGCCATGGTTCAGATGGTTTGGGCTGGTTCAACGTGATACAGATAAAATGTAATTATTTCATCAATTAGCAACACGTAGGTTTTAATAAAAATAAAATGAAACGAACGAGTTTTTATCTCAAAGTTACGGGTTGTCACACAATCTTTAACGAATATGATAATAGGTTAATGAATTATTACTCATATTTTGTTCCTACGGCTTCTAACTTACCCAACATGATGCTCATACCTCATACAAAAAAAAAAAAAGATAAAAAAGAAAGTTCTAGCCCAAGAATTGGGTTACATATACCATAGCGACAACCTATAGGACATCGACAAAGAAGAAAAGTTTGTAATTTTACCAATGGAAAGGGCATACTGAATCTATTAGTTGATGTTAAATGGTTGACTATATGTACATGTATACCAAACTGGTATAATTTTTTACCTTGTATCTTGCAGCTTCATTCACATAAGCAGTGGCGGAGCTAGACCTTAAAACCAGGGGTATCCCAAAAAAATTTTTACGGTGTATTCATACAATAATAAAAAACGATAATAAGTACAATAATAAAAAAAATAATACCTAATAGATTTGCCCTCTTCTTTTTCTCATAGCTTGAAATCGTTCCATCACGTCATCGTCTTTTACTTTATCAAAAGTTTCTTTTTCGATCGCACAAACCAAAGCATTGTTCAAATATTCCGGGCCCATTCGATTGCGTAAATCCGTCTTGACAAGCTTCATTTTAGAAAAACATCTTTCAACAGTTGCGGTTGCAACCGGTAAAAACAAAGCTAGCTTCACTACCCGATAAACCAAAGGACAAGAACTATGTGTTCCGGTTTCCACCATAAGAGTAGCAAGATCACTTATTCCATTTAAGTTAGCAAATCTAACATCATCGCTTATAGTGTAACGAAATGACTCAATATCACCCAAAAGAGTCCCTAATTCTTTCGTAGTAAAATCATTCGGGTACATCTCAGCAAACGCCAATATCTTCGATGGGTCAAACTTAGAAAACCCGTTACAAGGATTTAAACCCGACATATTTTTTATCAAACTAGTTGTTACCTCACTAAATCGATTTCCTAATTCTTGAAGTTGCATATCCAAAACCTCATTAAAAATGTCAACTTCAAAATGATGTAGATTTGTAATGACATTCTTTCGGTTTCTTGGATTACCATAACTTTCTGTCATGTCTACCATCGTAATATTGTTTTTTTCACAAAAGGAAGTAACTTTCTCCAACATCGACTCAAACCCATTTTCTCTTAAAGCATTTAATGCTCGTTTTGTTCCATTTATCAAGTTGGCCGCTTCTAATAAATCCTTACCTTTTTGTTGGAGATGTTTTGAGAGAGCATTTGTGTAGCTTAAAACATCTCCCATTAAGTGCATATAAAAAACAAACTCAAGTTTTTTAAAGTATGATAGAATACCTTTTGCATTTGTTCGTTGTTGACTACAATCTCCATCTTCTTTAACATATTGAAGTACCGTAACAACTTCCGGAAACAACCTAAGCAAACTGATGATTGTTCTATGATGTGAACCCCATCGTGTATCACCGGATCGTGCTAGGGAAACCTCTTGGTTTAATCCTTTTCCCGTCTTAATCTCACCTTCAAGTATTTCTTTTTCCACTCTCGCTTTTTTTGTCTCCCTTATCATATCTTTCCATTTGCAAGAAGCAGAAACTGTAGTAACAACCATGGAAAGGTATTCGTAGAAAGTTTTAACACCGGGATGTTTTTTTGCGACCGCCACAATCACCAACTGAAGTTGATGAGCAAAACAATGGATGTAATATGCTGACGGGTTATCTTTTAGAATCAAAGCTTTTAATCCATTAAATTCTCCCCGTATGTTGCTTGCACCATCATAACCTTGTCCCCTTACCTATTTAAACAAAAAATAACATTAAAGCAAATAATGAGTTTTTAAAGTTTATTTAAAGAATCAATAAAACTAATTACTTACTTGTTTTATGCTCAACTGGTTATTTGCTATTAAAGAATCAATGGCTTCTTTAAGAGTTGAAGAAGCCGTGTCTCTCACGTGAACAATTCCAATAAAATTTTCTCTAACAACCCCAAATTTATCAACAAATCTAACAACTACAGCCATCTGTTCCTTCATAGATACGTCACTAGATTCATCAACCAATAACCCAAACACATCATCTTTAATTTCTTCACATATGTTTTTGGTTACTTCCTTCGCAAAACATTCAATAATCTCCTTCTGTATCATTGGCGATGTCAATTTATTGTTCTTTTTTGCTTTCCCCAATGTGTACTTACCAATTTCCGAATGATTGGTACTGATCAGCTTTAAAACCGAAAGAAAAATTCCTTGAGAATTAGATTCTTCCGATTCATCATGGCCACAAAATGGTAAAGAGTTTTCTAAACAGAATCTAGCACTCATAACAGAACCAAGCAATCGATAATAATTTGCAATCTTTTCTTCTTTAGTCGATTTGTTTAAATTCTCATCTATGTGTTCGTCTTGTTTCATCAGATGTGACATTTTTGCGCTGCCTTTAAATGATGGCTATCAACTTTCCCAACATGTTCTGTTAAGGAACTCTTTTTACTCCAATCACAAAAGCCTTTAGAATTAGATGACCATGTATCTCTTCCTCCTTGATTACCAACATCTTCTTTAAACAAGTAACAATATAAACAGAAGGCTTTATCTACTTTAGTACTATACTCTAACCACTTATGATCATTAAACCAAGTAACAACAAAACGCCTTTTTTTCCATAATAGTCTTTGAAAGGAAATTCATGACTACGCGGTTGAAAAGCCCCTTTAACAAGATACGCCCTTCTTATGTCATCTATTTGATTAGGGTGATAACTAGCAATAGGTGGCCTATCATAGGGATCCGAAGGAAGATCATTCAAATCGATAATACCTCGTGTTGTAGGAATTGAAGTTGTAGGAGTACTTGGACCAATATTAACATTTTCTTGCATAACAACATTCGGACTTGCATCAATGTCATCATTTGCTTGAACATTATCATTAGCAACATTCGGACTTGTATCATTCGGGATTGTATCATTAGCAACCCGGTTTTCATCAATTTCCTCAAATTTTCTTTTGAAAAAGTTCCCAATTAGAGATTGTTTTTTAGTTTGTGGTTTCATCTTCATCACAAATCAAAGAATTCAACTAATCAACTCCCTAGTTTAACAACGAAAAGAGAAAAGTTTTAGTTTTCGAACATAAACAATATTACATTAACAACAAACATTTAAAGAATTAAAGATACACATCTTAAAACCTAACATATTCACAAATCACAATTCACATAAACTTACAAGTTACAAACAATAACTGAAAAACTAAAAACTAAAATAAAGTATCAAATCAAATTATCTATTGGTTTTGATATTATTTTATTTTGGTGCTATCTTCACCAAATTATCATGTCCAGTTGTCCACCACCACCGAACAAAGCAATAATTAGAAACCATTATTGAGGCTTTTCCCTTTATTGTTTTACTATTTAACGGAGGTATTCTCCGAGGAATTTCGCATTATCAATATTCAAGAATTTCAAGGAATTAAGGGCCAAGAAGCCGAAAACTCACAACGAAACGATGGTATTCTTCGAGTTCAAGGCTTCAGGGACGAATCGGGACGATGTTTCTGACCTGTTGAATCGTTGATGATGGGAATCGCAGGGAAGAGGACGCTCAACTCAATTGCCGACGTTTGGTTTCTCAGTTTCTCTATTTTTTTTTCAATTGCCGCCCAGAGTCCCACACCATCACATGATAACTGGGCCTATTTCAATTAAAATTGATTTGGGTTTGGGCTGTTGAATGGTTGATGATGGGCTCAGGCTGGTTATCATACCATTTTGCAATCTTAATAGTTAATAATCTCCAACTTTTCGATTTACAGAAGGAAAATTGGTTTTTAATAAACCAACCTTTGTCCCATTGGTAAATAATAATCTTACCTACGTAATTGGTATACAATAATCCTACCTATCAACATGTTGGTACTCAATGAACTTCCGTTAATTTTTTTAACTGAAGTTAGCTTTTAAGTTTTATTTATTACACAAACAGTCCCTGTAGTTGTGATTTACTAGTTTTAACTATTTTAACACTAGTAAATTACAGTCCCTTGAGGTTTTTTTTGTTTTATAAAATAGTTAAAACTAGTAAATTACAACTACAGAGACTTTTTGTGTAATAAATAAAACTTAAGTTTAAACTTTATAAAAAGAATTAGATTTTACTAAAAAAAAGTATCCTATTTTTTGGTTAGGGGTATCCTCGTATTTTTTTAGGGGTATCCTTTATATAAAATCGAAAAAAAAAAAAATTAACACTGCGAACACGACTTTGACATAAGGCTGCTGTTACGTTCGGTCTCAACGTTGTTAATATCCTCAACGCTTCCCATGTAATCTGCTGAAAGTGATGACTTTTAATATAAGCAAAAAAAATGACTCTTTATGTGTTTTATTGTGTAATTACCTGTAGGACTTTCATGATGGTTGACTCGTGCTTTCAGACTCATATGAATATGTAGGTGATCAAATAGTTCAATCACCATTCAACACCAATATCATCTCTCAACAACTTTTCCAGTTTGCACACTCCACCAACACGCTCCAACCTGCTGAAAGTTTGCACTCTCATATGAAAGTTTCCAGTCGAGGATTTGAACCTGAAAGCGATCCGACCACCACAAAACACCATCGACAGTTAGTAATTAGAATCTGACTATTTAAAGTATTTAATTTCCATTTGCCAGCGTATTATTGTTTAGGTATGCATCTATGGATAACTTATCATCATTAATGAGTGGAGGGTGTTTATGGTTGCCTGATAGTTGAGAATCGGAAATTACTATATTATCCTTCATGGTTGGCATGCCATGGTTTCTTTCCTGAAAAATGATGTAATTTTCATTACAAGTTCATGTGACAATTTGGCAGATAACTTGGGCAAGATCATAAGCAGGTACTGATTCCCGAGGGGAAACCCGCGAGCCTGACGGGTAATGTGTAATGGGTATGAGGCTATGAGCCATGGTTTAACAATTGGATACGAGACTGTGATTACCAAAACCCGTCTGATACCCAACCCATTATCTCATATTGTCTTAAAGAGTTTCTTAAAACATAAAAGTGGGTAACCAGCTTATTTTAGGCCGGAAAAACTATTGTGGTCCCAAAATTTTATTTAATGGTTTTACATAGGAAAATCATTATCAAGTGCCATGATGGCGTGTTTGCAGCCGTTTAACAGTCTGTTTTCGCAGCCATTTAACGGCGTGTTTGCAGTCGTTTAACAGTCTGTTTACGGTTGTATACGCGTCGTTAAACGTCTGCAACGTAAATTATATGCATGTAACTTATTTACCCTTAAGTGGTTCATGATGGCTTCCCTGTGCGGTTGTGAAACTTTATCCCATCCCATTTTATCGAACGGGATGGTCCGCCACATATACAAACCTGGATGGCTGGATCAAACGCCCATGGTGAAGAAAATGATAGGGCCTAGCTATCCAATTACATGTGAGGGAGAAATCAAGCTACAGAATTGGAGATATGGAATGAGCTTAATTAACATATAAACTGAAGTGCTTGTTAACTATTAAAAATAACAATAAATGCTTCATCTATGCTTAATTAAGATCTATGAATAGAAGCATTTACAAAACGGGTTAGTGTGGGATAAAGTTCAAAACTGACATTTACAAACAGGTCAATTGGGTAAAAATTTTACTCCAAACTTACCATATGTAAAAGGTTGATTATTGTATAATGATTTTTTTAGTACTATGATATAAGGAAGAAATGTGATGGGAGCTTGTGTTATGACTTCTCAAATTCAGAAAACTTTTTAGGCAAATCATCAGTTTAAGCAGCCTTACGAGTAGGGGTGCAAACAAGTTGAGCTACTTGGGCTCGACTAAAAAAACAACTTGAAACAAGCAAAGCTTAAACAAACTCAAGCCCGAACCCAAGCTTAAAAACAAGCTTGTTTAGTAAACAAGCCCGAGCTTCCCTTATCGAGCTCAAGCCAGCTCGCAAGCCTAAAAGAGCCCACTATACTTATAAATTTAATTAGTAAATTAAATATATTTTTAAATAATAATAAATACTATTTTTAAATATATTTTCATAAGCTAAATGAGCTCAAGCTCGTCTCGTCTGGTTTGCACCCCTACTTAGGAGTACAAGGTCAGTCGACTAAATAAAACCAAGGTTGATCATTAACAAGATCTTAGTCAATATACTTAGCCATGATCATTAACGAGATCTTAGTCAATATACTTAGACAAAGCAGGTCAAGACTATATATGCAAATGAAGCATGCGAAGGTATCCAAGGTTTATATAATAGATTTACTTTTTTGAGGTTGCAACTATTTTAACATATGAATAAATGCTGATCAAAGGCCAACAACAAAATAAACCAGTCAACAACAAACAAAACTTGGCATGTGGCAATGGAAGTTAATCAAAGGTCTACACTAAGAGATTAAAACACTATTCAACAAACATCTAGGAATCTAGATATCATATCTCAAATATCACGTAACCAACTTATTGACTTATTGACTTAATCAAAAAACTAAAAAGGAGTTTTATTGTTTGGCAAACCTAAAAGTTCTTTTCAAAATGACTTTTTGAAAAGAAGAAAAAGGAGTTTTTGAGAAGTTAACATGTTGTGACTTTTTGATCAGCTTATAACTTTTGAAACACCAAATTACCAGATTACCCCTGATTTAACACTCCTTATATTATTTGTTTGTCCCTTTTATTCATTTTACATCAATAAACTATGGCAAACACTTTTTAAAAAACAACTTATTGATTTATTGGCTTTTCCCACCTCATAAGCTACTCCAAACACTTTTTTAAAAACTCATTTTCAAAAAGTTATAAGCTAATAAGTCCTTTTCACAAAAAGTCATTTTTTCACTTAAATAAGCTTTTAGCCAAACATGCCCTAGAAGTCTAAAATAGATTGGTAATAACCTTTAAACAGGCATGGTGAAGCCAGAAGCCAAGACCAATTCGAATAAGTAATAACCGGTTTCATACAACACTTCAACATAACTCATAAGTCAAAACAATTTTAAAAGTTCATATAAGAAAACTACTAATATTCAAATAACTAAAATAAAGAGATGTGAGAACTCAAGATACAACAATTAGTTACTAGGCTCCTAACGAATAAACTTAAAAATCAATAGAAAAATTGGTAGAAGCATTTCTTCGAGCAACTGATGTGCATCTTCAAACCAACAATATTGATTCTTAAAATCAGCAATATCGATTCTTCAAACCAGCAAAATTGATTTTTTAAGGACTTGGGTTTACTACCAACAAAATCATAAACCAGATAGGAGATCATTATAGATTTGAATCAAAGAACAAAAAACATTGAGTTCAATAGACGGTTATCCTTACCTCTTAAGCAGCACCACCGCTAGACAACTCCATGACCGAATATCTCGAATTATTGAAATTGTAGGTCACGGAGATCTAATCTCTGAAGTCGAATAATCAATTCTTATTGCTATGTTTGATAGCGAGACATAGAGAATGGGGGATGTTAGAGGGCAGATGCTCAATTTAGGTTTTGAGAATTAGGTTTAGGTTTTGAGAATTATGGGGAATTTGGGTTAAGGAGAAAAGATGGAAAAATTGGGCGGGATGGTTTTGGTGGGGTGGGAAGCTTGAAATTATTTAGAAACTGAAAGTGTATTGGAATTGGAAAAAGAGAAATAAATATTTATTAATAATATAATTAAATTAAAAAATCTAAGTTAAACATCAATATTTAGTAATTAGTAGTATTAAACTTTATAAAAAGAATTAGATTTTACTAAAAAAAAGTATCCTATTTTTTGGTTAGGGGTATCCTCGTATTTTTTTAGGGGTATCCTTTATATAAAATCGAAAAAAAAAAAAAAATTAACACTGCGAACACGACTTTGACATAAGGCTGCTGTTACGTTCGGTCTCAACGTTGTTAATATCCTCAACGCTTCCCATGTAATCTGCTGAAAGTGATGACTTTTAATATAAGCAAAAAAAATGACTCTTTATGTGTTTTATTGTGTAATTACCTGTAGGACTTTCATGATGGTTGACTCGTGCTTTCAGACTCATATGAATATGTAGGTGATCAAATAGTTCAATCACCATTCAACACCAATATCATCTCTCAACAACTTTTCCAGTTTGCACACTCCACCAACACGCTCCAACCTGCTGAAAGTTTGCACTCTCATATGAAAGTTTCCAGTCGAGGATTTGAACCTGAAAGCGATCCGACCACCACAAAACACCATCGACAGTTAGTAATTAGAATCTGACTATTTAAAGTATTTAATTTCCATTTGCCAGCGTATTATTGTTTAGGTATGCATCTATGGATAACTTATCATCATTAATGAGTGGAGGGTGTTTATGGTTGCCTGATAGTTGAGAATCGGAAATTACTATATTATCCTTCATGGTTGGCATGCCATGGTTTCTTTCCTGAAAAATGATGTAATTTTCATTACAAGTTCATGTGACAATTTGGCAGATAACTTGGGCAAGATCATAAGCAGGTACTGATTCCCGAGGGGAAACCCGCGAGCCTGACGGGTAATGTGTAATGGGTATGAGGCTATGAGCCATGGTTTAACAATTGGATACGAGACTGTGATTACCAAAACCCGTCTGATACCCAACCCATTATCTCATATTGTCTTAAAGAGTTTCTTAAAAATCTAACCAAAAAATTGGAGTTCAACGTTTTTTCATCTACTTTTCCCAATTGACAGGTCCATCGCAGCGCGTCTATTTTTTCTTTTGATAGGTCTGTCACAACGCGCAGGTCATGGATCCCGATTTAGTTATTATTTTCTATATATGTTTTACACATGCTCGCGGTTATGTAAAAAACATTTGCATTTCATCTAATCTATATGTCACCCCATGGTTTCACCTCAGATGAATTTCCGCCTAAAAGAAAGCAACTAAATGGATCACCGGAATTCTAATGGATAGTCCACAAATCTGATTACCAACTTTCCAAATATACCTTATTTTACAACATATGCTTCAAAAGAAAACCCTAATTCCCTGTCGAACACGGCAATTAAGATCCCTCCAACACATTCGATCAACAAACATCGGATTGGAAGACATTAAATCGACGGTAATGTCTAGTGTGTGATTCTATTATTCTTCTTTGTTGTTACATTCGCCTAATTTCGTTAACGTTCTGATTTTTTTCGATTGTTCTTATTTTGTTAGCAGTTCAATGATTGTTAGTTGATGATTGATTAATGTATTCGATTAAGTATTCTCTGATTTACTTTTGTTTAGGTACTGATTTTGGATATATATATATATATATATATATATATATATATATATATATATATATATATATATATATATATATATATATATATATATATATATATATATATATGCACATGCACATTATGTTATGTTTTGTCCATGCACATGTGCATATGTGTCCCCCAATGGTTTACTTTATAAAGTATATAGATTAGATGAAATGCAAATGTTCTTTACATGACCGCGAGCATGTGCAAAACATATATAGAAAATAATAACTAAATCGGGATCCATGACCTGCGCGTTGTGACAGAACTTTCAAAAGAAAAAACAGACGCGTTGCGATGGACCTGTCAAATGGGAATAGACGAAAAACGTTGAACTCCACATGCACGTTGTTCCAGAGGATAAGGCTTCTAATTGCTCAACAATGGTTTCTTGACCATTTTTGCTTGAAGTAATTTGAAGATATTCAATTTTATTTTCAGATATTGTTTTTAGGTGGTAACCATTTTTTGGAATATCTTTAAAGCTGAGCAAATTTCTTCTGGATTTACTAGAATATAATGCATTATCAATACTTAATTGGGCACCCAAAGATAATGTTATGTGTTCTCTACTGGAGCCTTTGATAAGGTTACTGACACTAGATATAGTACGAATCGGTGTCTCTGCCGGAGAATGTTACATTTTCTCCATCCGACACTGATAATGAGTCACAGGTGATCAAAACCGCTGTTGACCAAGTGTTAGATGAAGAAAGTGATAACTCGGAGTTTGATACTGTGAAAACTCATTTTGAAAACTCCATTTCTGATTCTGAAGAAGATGGTAACTTCTTGGACAAGTTCATACCTAAATCAGATACAGTTGTGAATGATGATTCAATCATTGTGGTTTACACAATGACCGGAACTGACAAACTCTATTATGATTTTGAGTATCCAATCTAGAATGCGAACTTGCAAAATGTTGAAAAAGTGTTTAAGCTTGTGGAGATTGACATTTCTGATGTGAACAGCAATGAGTTTCTTTCAAAACCTAAAAGGTCTTTTGTGAAACCACAATCAAACAACTCAGGAAAGAAAGAGTGGGTGGGCAATGGTCGAAATAACAAAAGAAATGGTAACAATTTCAAAAACAAAGGGGTTGGATTTGAAAAGAAAATGGCCAAAAAGAATGTCAAGCCAAAAGAAAAGTTGTGTGAGGTTTTTGTTGCTGGTAAGAACACGGTTGAAGAAAAGGATTATATCTTTAGTCAAAAAGTCGTTGACGATTTCAATGCATGAAAAAGTTGAAAGAAGAGACCTACAAATCAACTTTTATCGAGTATGACAAAAGAATTCGTTACCGCTGCAATGAAATAGGTCATATGGCCAAGCAGTGCGTGAAAAAGTTTGAGAAACCAGTTTTGTAAAAATCTAAACCTAAAACTCCAACTGATGTTAAGGGTAGAAAACCCATGGTTTCCCGTTCGAATTTTGAAAAGAGGTGAATCTTTGAAGTCCGAGAAAAGCCGAAATCAACCTTTGAGATTGGCGAATCTTCGAAAACTCGAAAGACTTCAAAGGTTTATCCGAAGACAAAAATTTTTGAAAACCAATCTTGGGTGGCAAAACCAAAACAGTCAGTTGAAGCAAAGAAAATGGAGAATGTTTTGAAAACTGAACCAAAAGTTTTTGAAAATGATGTTGATAAACTTGAATTTGAACTTGACAAGCTGCTTGAGGAATTTCCACCAATTAAAAGGGTAGAATTAAAACCAAAAGTCAAAATTGATGTTCCGAATGTCATCTTTAACATTCCGAAAGTTGATGTGTCATGTGATCTTGTGTTTGGTAGTGTTCCAAAGGTAAAGAAATCATGGGCTTCATTGTTTGAATGAATTTCTTTGATGAATGCAGGGGCTTCCGAGGTCGATAATCTCGAAGTGGATCATGGACAGCGGAGCTTCAAGGCATATGATGGGAATGCTGGCTTTGCTCTATGATGACAAATCTATCAACGAAGGATATGTTGGATTTGCAGGGAATCAGGGTGGCAGAATAGTTGGTGAAGGAACTCTAATGAATGGAGTCGTTACTTTTGACAAAGTGAACTATATCATTGAACTTGAAAACAATCTGTTGAGCATCTCACAGATTGAGAATAGTATTAGTACTACCGCTATATACCAAACATTATTAAAAATAAATAAAAGTTAGTGCAAAGAAGTAAAATGAAACATGGCAAGAGTTTCAAACCAAAACCAAATACAAAGGTCACAATGTGAAATGTAAAACATAAAAGGTACATTAAATATGTTTAAACATCACAAACATTTTCAATGAAATCACATGCATCCAAATGAACGTCTGGTATCATGGCTGGAGGTGCATCCTCAATCATATTAGTTTCAACATTCTTTCCTTTTTCTTTCATCATGCGTTGATATGCCTCAATGAGGTGTTTAGGGGTGCGACATGTGCGAGACTAATGATTTGACATCCCACATTTATAACAAATGTTGCTTTGGTTCCCGCTACTTTTCCCTTTTGAGGGTCGCCCCGATTATGTCAACTCGATTCACCATCACTATTTTTAGTGTTCTGGAACTCTAGATGCCATGCATATCCTCATCCTCGACCATGACCATGACCTCTACTGGGGCTGCGACCTCTACCTCTACCTCGTCCGCTTTGATAAATGGCCACATTCGCTTCAGGGAATGGGCTTGCACCGGCGGGTTGCGATTGATGGCTTTGTAGTAGGAGCATGTTGTTTTGCTCCGCGACCAGAAGACATGATATCAATTCAGAATATTTAGTAAATTTACGTTCCCGGTATTGCTGCGACAGGAGCATGTTTGAGGCATGGAACATTCAGGAAGTTTTTTCAAGTATGTCTTCTTTGGTTATTTTTTCACCACATAATTTTAACTCAGAGGTAATGCGAAACAAGGCAGAATTATATTCACTGACAGTCTTAAAATCCTGTAGTCGTAAATAAAGCCATTCATAGCGGGCTTTGGGGAGTAAGACCAACTTCTAGTGGTCAAAACGTTCTTTGATGTTTGTCCATAATTCAAGAGGGTCCTCAACAGTTAGATATTCCCGCTTTAGATCTTCGTGAAGATGATGGATATCATAGCTTTCGCTTGATCTTGAGGTGAAGTTTGATTACCATCAATAATTGTCTCCCCCAAATTATTTGCTGTCAAATGAATTTTAGCATCAAGAGTCCATGGGAGGTAGTTGTTACCCGAGATGTCAAGTGCGGTGAATTCAAGCTTTGATAAATTTGACATTATATCTACAAAAGAAAGAGACATGCATTTAATAACAAGCATGTGTATATAATGGATATGTAAGGCCCCCAAACTGGGTGCCCTATAGTCGGGTCACATCACAGTGTACTGTTTAAAAATAAGACTTCACTTGAAATACGCAGCGGAAAATTTTAACTAAAACAGTACATGATTAAATAAAAACTCAAAATGTTATTTAGTTTCTAACAAATCGAATGCCTTCCACCCTAACACCAGTAATCTCATCCGCTGGCCAAGAGCAACACTGACTCGAATCACACACCTGCAAAACAGTCTAACATACATGTAAAAGTCAGCTACGCTGAGTGGGTTCTAATAGTTTAAGTTAAAGCTTTTAAAACACATCAAAAACGGTTAATTTGAAAACCAAACCACCACCTTTGTAAAAACACCAGTGCTTATTAAATTATGTTGACATCATTTTAAAAGTTTTACGGGTCCAACCCGTAAACCAAAACTCTACCCATATCTTAGGCCCAATCATCCTACATGTAATCCTTTCCGATTTGGATCAGATCACGTAAACATCAAAGGATGACCCGATATGCATCTTAATTCGTAGGATGATTAACCAAACCGATCCGTGTCTAGGACATAACAACTAATGTTCTAAAACTCAATTGTAACTTAACCTCGTCAGTCGACTACATGGTTTAATATCATTCGTCACCCGCATCATTTGACATCATTCATCAACGACACAAATAAATATCACATACCCACCATTTAACTAGCGTGAAACACATAAGCACATAAGGTGGGAACCTAACACATCATTTGTTGCCCGTAGGCTATCATCATTTTCCCTCGTCAGGGCACCCTCGTCAGGGTTTCGTCTCCTCCAATTTGACTCCGAAGAGTCTGTCACCCGCATATTAACCCCGAAGGGTCCGTCGTTGCCACTAGGGCTAATCATCTAAACACCACAAGGGTGTTTCTCGTGACCTGACGCCACCCCGAAAGTAACGCCGCCATCACGAGTAACCCGCATCTTGTGACCTGACGCCACCCCGAAGGTAACGCCGCCATCACGAGTAACCGTCATTAAGCACCTCAAGGATGCAAATTCATATAAGGCACATGTACACATACAATGTTAATAGCACGTCAACTACTCAACAACTACTACCTTCACAATCTCACTACCATTAAGGTTCGAAACCTATGATAGAATAAAATTTATCATGACACAAGTAGCGCTTTAAATATCAATATCTACCATGCCCCATACCTATACGACCTCGACATCACTAAGTAAAACAACATACGCCTACGCAGGACTAATGAAGCCAAATTAATCACTACGTCGTATAAAAATATCATTTGTGAAAAAAAAATGTTCATAAAACATTTTTTTGTCGCATAACTCTTTAATATATAAACCTCATGACACGTATGAAAACATATGAAAAGCATGTATGCTAGCCCCGAAAATATTTAAGAGAAAGGGGATTAGAACTCACGGGGTGCAAAGCTTCCAGGTCCACAAGCTAACCGTCTCGAACCGCGTCCTCAAATGAAACCTGTAACCGAATAACCCGTGGTTACAATTCATTCCGATAGTTAACAATATCTCGACCCGTGCACCATCGAATTCAGATCACCCCTGACCCGGTCAAACCTGTGAACCGTACCAGGTATCCCACGCATGCCCAACCTCACCATCCTATTTGAAACTTGCCATAAATCCCAACCTTAATTGATTTGCATGAATCAAAATCAAAACACCAAAATAACATGAAAGAGAAAGGAGGTGTTTGCTAGCTTGGTTAATTAATGAAGGTGCATGGCACCTTGCTTAATAAAATAGTTCCATTTTCATCATATCCATATTTAAAGCATACACACACATAGCTCAACATTGTGTATTTAATATTAACCATCCCAAAACAACCCCTCCTCACGTATCCATCATGATCAACATCTGTTAATATTTGCCCAATACTCCCATGCATCACCATACTTTACCATACAACATACCATGATACATGCTATAATAATGTTCACCCATTTTTTTGCTCCAACAACCTACGGCTCATCTTCATCATCCCAAACCATCAGCATCTTCAAAATCCTAACTAATTTCATGCAAGAACCTAACAAGAATTCCAACACTTAACAACAAGCTATGGTTTTCACGCAAACCAGCCATCCTGATCATGCAATCAGCTTCCTTACTATCAACCCTACACTTACTTACCTAAGCCTTAACCTTCACATACATAATGCAAACCCTCACACCACAACACCCATCCAAAGAATTGTTATAGAACCGTCACCTCAGTTCTACCCGCAAACCATAAGCGATGCCCTAACTACCTAATCATCTTGACGACCATCATCGTCACAACCGAAGGCAACAATAGTCGGGTCGAAGCCGTGACTCGGGTTCACCTTGCAACAAAAGCGAACCGACAAACTTGCTAATTGGAAGACCCGCACTGAGATCCGTGATGGCACACAATACACTTCTTAAAACGCCCAAGTATCACCATCACCATAGCCATACATCGTCATCCTCACCTAGAGCATCATGCTAAACCACCCCGTCACACCGTAGAAACCATACACAATCTTCTTCAACATCTTGACTAGACAAAAACAATAACAAACGGTTAAGAGGATTACCTTAATTGTGAGAGGAAGGCAAGAACTCGAGCCGTCTCTCTTCTCCTCGTTGCCCTTACACACCGCTCGAACACTCTCTCTTTCTCTTGATAACCACCGCACCATGTTAATGGTACTTAGGGTTTTGATATGTGCATTATTATCACATATTGCACTTTGCCCCTCGAAGTATACATAGAGTATATTATTACCAAAAAAACAACTTCCAATAGTTACATTATGCCCCCTTCAATCTCTATTAAGTCAAAAACCAACGCCTCTAAGACTATACTTCATCCTGTGGCTCGCACTTCCAGTTTGTTACCAGTTAAGTCACCCAACGCTAGAAAAAAATAATCAGGATGTTACAAGTCTATCTCCCTTAAAAGAGGATTCGTCCTCGAATCCCGCTCGTCAAAGGCCATTCATATCTACAATCTCATCTCTATATGTTCGCATTTCTGTCTGACACCTACTCATTTGTTGACATCTTTGTTGTCGTCTCATTTTTCAATTAAAATACCATACTTGTTAGTTACAAGAGCATTCTTCATCGAATGCTTCCCACCTCACGACTTGTATTATTCGCTTACACAATCCTCATACATCTTTTCCCTCAACTCTATACTTGCGAGGCATCCTTGTCTCACGATTTGTATCTTTCCTTATTGGTCATTATGGAAGGACCATCCATTATCCGCCCACACGTTGACCTTAACCCAAAGATTCCCTCTATGATAATTAGTTTCCTTATCATTATTTATATCATTGTTATGGACATCGTCCATTTCGTAATTGATAATATGGTCTATACCGTCGTCTAGGTCTAATGATTGCAAGAAACCCGAGCATCATTTAATAAAATGCCTGCTAATGTGAAGCACTCCCGCTACCTAAGTTGGTGATCTCCGGGAGCATGACCATAACTTAATACATCCACTTTCGTAGATCCAAAATCTACAATTCAAATCTTCGTCGTTGCGCCAGAATACAAACGACCTCCAACATCCGTCGTCTTGTCCCAATCAAGCAATCTTAATTCCTCCCATTCTCATCAACACACATCGACTATGTCTTCTACCTGAAGTGATACCTTATAAAGTCGTCGTATTACATCATCACTTGGCGTTAAGTCCCTTAGCACCGTCACAGATCCAGCATGGTTGCATTGCTATCCGCCCATGTAAGGAAAGATACGCTCCACATCGGCATTCGTAACCCGAGTTAGGAACACACTTCCTAATGCTTATGTAATGCATCACAACATCACATATATGCACACTGCCAAGAACACAATCAAGTGTCACAACACCTTACATCTTATATTTATGTAATTCGTCACTAATTCGGATGGTCTGTTATCTTCAGGAGAGGTAGCATCAACTCTCCTTTGCCTACCTCAATAGACATCGTTGTCAACGCATCCGGATATAAGCCCGTTGATTTCCCACCTTTCCTACTAAAGTGCAACGCCTGTCGTCTATTACATTGGTTTACCACCTCATCCAAACACTAGCATTATTGACTTTCTAAATCTTGAGAAGGTGCATCAATCAAATCTTCCATGGTTCTTCTCGTAAGTCGTCACCCTACATCGTTTGTTTTGAATCATTCAACATCGTTGTCATTTTGTGATTCCCGCCTAGCGGACCACTTGTGCAAGAAAATATGTCTCGCATCGACTCATGTTACCTCGTCCATGGACTTTGTATTTTGCAGCACAAATAGTGCACGTAACCATCACACATCCAGAAAGGCGTCAAGATACCTAGCTTCTTACCACCACATCGTTCGTCGCAAAGAAAAACATCAAATAGCGTAAGAGTATTCTATCAAGCACAAACACGAAACGTCCTACGCAAGACTAATGGTGCTAGAAAACACCATCAACACATTTAAAACAACCAGGCATAAAACGCCCGCTTTATAGTACCCCAACTATCCTCCTCTTACATCATATACACTTAATTTCTAAACTAGGTAAATACACTTATTTCGTTTTGTGGCTACTGCCACTTGTTGACCACATAACCGTATAAAATTCACACGGTCGAACCCCTTTATGGATCGTATCAAATATCATACTACCATACCCAGGAAAGAAACGACTATACATTCACTATAGGTTACGTTAAAGTAACCGTTCACATAACATCATTTTAAGCCTCATACATGCGCAAGGTGCAACTAAGACCGTAAGCACACAAAATTCGCAAACCATGTCTATACTGGTCTATTCACATAAATTGGTCGACAATGACCGTTATACCACATCAAGGATTATGATAATACAAAATCAAGCCATTCAAGAATTGCCACTTGGCCACGTAAGACTACACATAATCCAACATCAACGACAACGTATGCACCGACAACTAAATCACAAAATGCATATAACAAGACTCATAAACGACTCCATCACTTAAAAGACAATAATACAAGGCATCTCGTCTCAAGGCATAATGCCACCATCAACCTGTGATTAACCACCCAGCCAAGGTAGAACATTCGCATGATTCATTCCAGGCCATCATTCAGAACATGAGAAGTAACAATAGACTACCAACAACGTTGATCAAGTGCTATCAGTTGCCCGTCTCACTGCAGACATTCTAAACAGTACCCGTCATGATCACACTAGTGTTTTACCTTCCACGTAATGAAAACACACAACACAAAGAAATTTCAATTACAAAACATGACACGTAACACATACCTCTTGGCTAGCGGATACTCGTGGTGGCATTTGTTACTTTGGTCCCATTACAGTTTAAGTTTAGGCATTTAAGAATGCATATTTCTCTTAAACCACTGCTCTGATACCAACTTGTAAGGCCCCCAAACCGGGTGCCCTATAGTCGGGTCACATCACAGTGTACTGTTTAAAAGTAAGACTTCACTTGAAATACGCAACGGAAATTTTTAACTAAAACAGTACATGATTAAATAAAAACTCAAAATGTTATTTAGTTTCTAACAAATCGAATGCCTTCCACCCTAACACCAGTAATCTCATCCGCTGGCCAAGAGCAACACTGACTCGAATCACACACCTGCAAAACAGTCTAACATACATGCAAAAGTCAGCTACGCTGAGTGGGTTCTAATAGTTTAAGTGAAAGCTTTTAAAACACATCAAAAACGGTTAATTTGAAAACCAAACCACCACCTTTGTAAAAACACCAGTGTTTATTAAATTATGTTGACATCATTTTTAAAGTTTAACGGGTCCAACCCGTAAACCAAAACTCTACCCATATCGTAGGCCCAATCATCCTACATGTAATCCTTTCCGATTTAGATCAGATCATGTAAACATCAAAGGATGACCCGATATGCATCTAAATTCGTAGGATGATTAACCAAACCGATCCGTGTCTACGACATAACAACTAATGTTCTAAAACTCAATTGTAACTTAACCTCGTCAGTCGACTACATGGTTTAATATCATTCGTCACCCGCATCATTTGACATCATTCATCAACGACACAAATAAATATCACATACCCACCATTTAACTAGCGTGAACACATAAGCACATAAGGTGGGAACCTAACACATCATTTGTTGCCCGTAGGCTATCATTATTTTCCCTCGTCAGGGCACCCTCGTCAGGGTTTCGTCTCCTCCAATTTGACTCCGAAGAGTCTGTCACCCGCATATTAACCCCGAAGGGTCCGTCGTTGCCACTAGGGCTAATCATCTAAACACCACAAGGGTGTTTCTCGTGACCTGACGCCACCCCGAAGGTAACGCCGCCATCACGAGTAACTGTAGGTCCATCGGAGGATGAGGTTCAACCTTAACCTTGTTATGCTAACACACTAGCAAGTGCGGAATCCAAACTAGTATGCAAACCGGGGTTAAAAAAGCACAAACACAACACACAAAGTTCACCGATTAGCACCACTTGTATTAATACGAATGAAAGGTTCCGGTTACAAGCTCAATGTTTACAAATCAGTTTTCAAATTCTCTAAGTGTGTGTGTTCTTGACAGAATGCTCTCCTATCTCTCGAGTGTCTATCTTTCTGTCTATGTGCATCTATCTTCAAGTGAGCACACTGCATGGGTATTTATACCCAAACACAGCAAGTCTGTCCGAAGGATCATCTGGACTGCTCGATAGATGATCTATCGAGCATAAAGCTATCGAAGGATACACAGGGACCTCGAAGGATGATCTATCGATGTCCATCAATCATCCATCGAAGCATATCTTTCGAGGTCATCGAAGGATAGAAGCAATCCTTCGATGGTCCAACCTTCGACACAGACATTGTACAACCATATACTAACTGTTTGGCCAAGTCAAACCGGAGGATGGTTGACTTGGTCAAACTTACATGACTAACAAGGACATCGTTTACATCGTGACCGAATACAGACAAAGTACAGACACAAGTGCACCAACAAACTCCCCCTTGGCTGTAGCTTTGTCTCGATCTTGATCATCTTTGATCTTCATGTCTTCAAGACTCTGATGTCCTTTCAAGTCTTCAATGTCGGAGGATCTTCAAAGTCTTCACGTCTTGAAAGCAGAAAGTGTATCAACAAACTACCCGTATCATGTAGGAAGTGTGTTGACAAACTCCCCCTTAACATAAGCTCCCCCTTGAGTTATGCTCATGAATGACTTGATATTCAATGCTTAAGATCCTTGTGGTGTTGATGGTGGTCAGCGGCTACTCGATCATTTTCATCATTTGAGTGCCTTCACGTCGTGTCTTCATTCCGAGGCTTGTCATCGACTATGTTCTCCTTGCCTTTAGAATCTGCACATGCAAGAAATCTAAACGCATAATGAGAACAACTGCTTGGAATAGTTAGTATAAACAAATGACACACGTATGACCATGTTTCAATCAAACACCGTCCGACAGTTTGAAAGTTTAATAAATTTGTCAATTTTAGATTTAACTTTCAAAACTTGCAAATTTCGACCGTTTATGAAGATTTAGTCAATTCGGTTTTCGTTCAGGTTTCAGGTAACGAAGACTCGAGCTCCAACATCGTACGATCGAAAATAAAGTAGAAATAAAATCTTTTTGGCTTTTACAAAGTTTATATTAAAACTCACCTAAAATCTTTTTGGTATTTTTGAAATTAAAAGACAACAATTTTAATATCCTTTGAGTGTTATCAAACGACATCACCGCTAATGTCGTGCTGATATGCACCAAACGACGAAACTGTTTAAAAAAAAACAATAAAAGTTAAGCAGTAAATAAATATATACAGACAATCTTTTTGCGAGTTTCGAGGGTAAGAGAATCATATTAGTGTACGGTCATGCCAAAACACTCTTGTAGTTCAGTTAGTTAACATTAAGATAAGCATTCTATAACAATTATCGGTATTGTTGTCCACTTAAACTCAACTTATCAGATGTAATCATGGCGAGGGGATACGTTAAGGTATGATTTATACTTACCGACCGGTGTTCATCCACATCACGACACATTCCCGTATCAAGGTATGCACGAGGGTTCATCTTACCGGTGAGTATACCGATTATTATCTGTTTGACCATATATGATGTGAGATTCTCACTTATTTTGAATGAAAACAAGCCCTATGTGATATAATCACTTATTGATGAGGAACTTGATTTTCATATGCATGAGGGCACAGGAGAAAGTCCGTGAACAGGTCAGTACTTCCGTACAGCAGAGAGACGAACTTGACTCCCGGATAAATGTGATATTTTATCACTTATTTGATGTGGACATGTGATTGTTGATCACTTATTAAGGTCGAATGCAGTATGAGATATGTACACGTATGTATAGTATCATGGAAGATCTAGACTTGCGTCCCCGTTATTTTTCGGTAAAAGATACAACCATGATACCCAGATGATAAGCAGCATAAAGACCGAATATCTCAGAACCTCGGCAATCTATCAAACGAAATTTCGGTACTAAGACCATATGCCAATGAGTGGTTCCCACCTTGTCTTCAGTCGATTTAAGATTTATATCACCCTGCACACTTTAAAATGATTTTGAGCCTACCGATACATCTTATATAGAGCTGCTTATCGTTTTTCATTTAAGGTTTAAAGAGGTTTGGATAGACCACTGATGTACTATCATTTTCTCTTTTGCTCGCCAGGAAACTCATTTTTGTTTTTCTATTGTTTTTGTGTTTTTGAAATTTTTCGATGTTTTTGGATTTTCAGATTTTTGGATTTACTCCCCCTAAAATCAATAAACTAAGATAAATTTAAAACACAAAGATATTTACAAAAATGATTTTCCGATGTTGGTTTTACTCTTGCTTGACCTTAATGCCGTTTACCAATAATAAAAAGTCAAATCTTGGTTTGTCAAATGCTTTGGTAAAAAGGTCGGCACGTTGGTCATCGGTGTGGACCTTAACAACATCGATCAGCCTTTTCTCAAAGCAATCACGTATGAAGTGATATTTGATTTCGATGTGTTTGGTCTTTGAGTGCTGCACAGGATTTCTAGCGATCTGTAAAGCAGCAGAATTATCAACGTAAATAGGAGTAGTTAGGAATTCAAAACCGTAGTCGCGTAATTGTTGTTGGATCCACAGAACTTGGGAGCAACAACTTGAGGCAGCAATATATTCAGCTTCGCATGTTGATGTAGCGACGCACGTCTGTTTCTTGCACTGCCATGTGACTAGGCGATTTCCTAAAAACTGACATCCAGCCGTTGTGGATTTGCCGTCGATTTTGCATCCGCCAAAATCAGAATCACTGAAAGCGACCAATTCAAAGTTATTATCCCTAGGGTACCATAGACCGGTGTCAGGACAACCCTTCAAATAACGAAAAATCCTTTTTACAGCTGCAAGATGTGAGGCCTTCGGGTTGACTTGATATCTGGCAAGCAGGCACGTTGGGTACATTATATCTGGCCTTGATGCTGTGAGGTACATAAGAGATCCGATCATTGCGCGATAGTATGAGGGGCTAACAGCTTCACCCTTCAAGTCTGGAGTAATTCCGTGATTTGTTGGCAATGGGGTACCAATGGGCATTGCATCAGACATCTGGAACCGGCTCAAGATGTCACCAACATATTTAGTCTGATGGATGAATATCCCAGACTTAGTTTGTTGTACTTGTAGGCCCAAGAAGAAGGTCATTTCCCCCATAGCACTCATCTCGAATTTATCCTGCATAATGCGCTCGAAATTCCTACACAAGACATCATTAGTAGAACCAAAAATAATATCATCAACGTATACCTGTACCAGAAGAAGATCTCCATCTTGTTCTTTGATGAAAAGAGTACAGTCGATAAGACCTCTTCGAAAACCGTTCTCCAGCAGATAGTGAGATAAGGTTGCATACCAAGCTCGCGGTGCTTGATGTAGACCATAGAGAGCTTTGTTGAGCAACCAAACCCGATCGGGATGGATAGGATCTTCAAAACCTGGAGGCTGTTCGACGTATACCTCTTCTTCAACCACACCATGTAAGAATGCACTTTTCACGTCCATCTGATAAACCTTGAATCCTTTGAAGGACGCATAGGCTAGAAAGATTCGAATTGCTTCGAGACGTGCAACAGGTGCATAGACTTCGTTGTAGTCGATCCCTTCTATCTGACGAAAACCTTGAACGACTAAACGCGCTTTGTTCCGGATAACAACTCCGCGGTCATCCTTTTTGCATTTGAAAACCCAACGGGTACCAATCTTCTTGTATCCAGCAGGTTTCTCTACGAGTTTCCAGACACCCAGCTTCTGGAATTGTTGCAGTTCTTCCTGCATTGCTTCAACCCAAGAGTTATCTTTCATGGCTTCTTTCCAAGTTCTTGGCTCTTCCTGTGAAACATAACACGCGAAAGACCAATCGTTTTGTTGCCCGGATTCTCGAATAGCTGCATACAAGCCTGCATTGTTGTTGTTTCGCAACATGTTTCTTGTTTGAATGCCACTTTGCACATTTCCAATGATGTTTTGTTGAGGATGGGTATTATGAATCCTTGTTTCTGGATTATCTGGAACTGGAATATTTATACCCAGGTTGTTGAGATTGAGATCAACAACTAAATCAATGCCCGGAATTGACAAAGAGGATGATGCAGTAGCTTCAGCTGTTCTATGGGTATCCACTGGAGGAGTACCTTCTGAAGTATCGTGAACTGCCGTTGTTGGAGCTTCTTGATCTGCATCTAGAAATTCATCATCCTCTGAAGATTCGTTCAATTCAGCAGCATCGTGAAAATCCTCATTGTCGAGAGTATTATTGTTCACCGAAGATGGTTCTTGATTGACAAGAATTGGACGAACCACCGGTGAAACTGTTGCATTGTCACTCTCGAAAAACATCCTTGCCGCAACACTTTCTTCAACGGCTTCAACATTGATCGAATTGAAAAAGTCATCGTACTCAAACATCCAAGGTTGACCAGGACATTTGACTGGCAAAGTGTGCCTTTGTACTCTGACCTCAGACCATTCCTCGACCCTTTTAGTCTCTAGATTCCAGACTCGTAAGTTAGGGGTGGCATACCCAAGAAAGTAGCCATCAATTGCTTTTGCCCCAAACTTTCCATTAGGATCGATGATTGTACATGGAGCTCCAAACGGTTCAAGATAAGACAAATCTGGTTTCCGTTTTTGAAGAAGCTCAAAGCAGGTCTTGTTGTGCCTTTTGACTGTAAGGACTCGGTTCAATGTATAACATGCAGAGGCCACAGCTTCAGTCCAGAATGGAATGGGCAACTGCGACTCTACCAACATTGTCCTTGCAGTCTCGATCAATGTGCGGTTCTTACGTTCAGCGACACCATTCTCTTGAGGAGTATAAGCTGCACTAAACTCATGAAGAATACCCTTTGAAGTGCAAAACTCTGCCATGGCATGATTTTTAAATTCAGTACCATTGTCGCTACGTATTCGCCTAACCTTCAACTTATACAAATTCTCAATCTGAATGATCAAGTTTTTGATAATACCAAAGGTTTCACTCTTGTGTGCCATGAACGCCACCCAAGAAAATCTTGAATAATCATCAGTTATCACGAGGCAGTATTGATCACCCCGAATACTCTTGTGCTTGACAGGACCGAACAAATCCATGTGCAAACGTTCAAGAGGAACTGCCACCGTGTTAATCTTCTTAGTAGGGTGCTTCTTCTTCGTTTGTTTTCCCTTCTGGCACGAAACGCAGACGTCTTGAAGATGGAAGTTTTTGAGGGGAACACCATTCACCAATTCATTTGAAACCAAATGATTCATTTTGCGTAAGTGAATGTGACCCATTCGTCTGTGCCAAGAGATAGAATCTTTTTCTGTGGCTTTTGAAACGAAACATGTTGCTTGTGCAGACGTAGTAATAGCTTGGCTCATATCAAGGACGTACAAATCATTTATCCTTGGAGCTGACAAGAGAATCCATTCTTTTGGAATTTTGAAGCCCGGCTTCAGCACATAACATCCATTAGCATCAAAGTGTACTGAGAACTGCTTGTCACAAATTTGAGAAACACTAAGAAGATTGTGATCAAGTTGTTGCACAAAGTTGATCTTGTCAAAGCTGACAATCCCGTTGGATATCATTCCTTCACCCGTAATATAACCACCCTTATCTCCAGCAAAAGCAACATAACCTCCTCTAATAGATTTGACGTCGTAGAGAAGCTTCATGTCGCCTGTCATGTGCCTGGATGCCCCACTATCAACAATCCAATGACTACTGATAGTTCCTCCTGGAACACCCTGCAAATGAACTCAAATGATTAGTTGGAGATGGGGACCCAAGCCATTGTTGTCTTGGGTCTTCCATTTTCATCAATGACAATAACTTCTTGTCTTTGATGGTTGGTGAATTGTGATGTTCCCCCTGATTCATTAACCGTTTTTGGTTTCCAGGTCTGTTTTGTTTTACCAGTGTCATTCTTTAAAATTTTAACTTCTTGATTGTCTGGTTTTACAGAAACAGCTGTTTTGTTAACCACATCGGTTTTAATTGCCTTTTCAATTTTCTTGACCTGTTGACGTTTCTGTTTCTTTTCCCTTTCTTTTACAAGGCGGGGATCTTGTTTTACAGAAACAGATCGCTTACGGTCAGCTTGGTCACGGGGAACATCAACCTTTTCTTTTTGTTTATGAAGATATGGACAATTTCGAATTATATGTCCAATTATTCCACACTCAAAGCATGATCTTCCTTCAACAAACCCCCCCGAAGTATCATGTGATCGTTTAGCCGATGATGTTGAACTTTGTGAACCCGAGGTACTAGGCTTTGAACTGATTTGTTCATTTCTTTTCAGAACAGTAGCTTTCTTGACAAAATCTAAGTTAGATTTATTTTCAAACGTTTCAATTTGTCCGTTCCCGTCGATTTCACAAAGTTTACATTCTTGTTTTTCTTCTGATTCGGCTTCTTTTGCGCTTGAGCCGGTGATTTTCCTTTTGGCTTGGTGTGATTTTGCTGTTTCTGCACTGTTGGTAATTTCTTGTTGCCATATTGTTTTCGAATTTCGTCCTTTGGAATAGGAGGACACTGTGTAACTGTAACACGTGGTCCTGTCTTTCCCAAAAACATACTAGTCGAATTCTCAAAGACTTTACTGATTAAGGATTGATTAACATTCTTAATAGGAAAATCTTTGTCTGAATAAATCTTATCATCACCAACAAGAGTGTACAGCAAGTTCACACTCTCCGACTCTTCTGCAGATGAGGACTTGATTGCAACAGTCTTAGCAGGTTTTGCAGAAGGATCACATAGAATATGATTCTGAAGAGGTATGTCCTCATTTTTAACTACCGCATCAGACTTTGCTGAATCAGTATCATCAGATTCATCATCAGAAGAATCAACATCCTCAATCACAACTGGAGGATCCTGATTCTGTTCAGCAGTTACAAAAGTATCTGCTGACACATCTGAATCTGAGGATACTTCTTTCTAGGTATCCGAGTCCTGCTGCAAACTCTTTCACATCTAGAGGCACAGATGGTTCAAAGAACACTCTGTCCTCCTCATCCGGCATGGCATCATAATTATGTCTCACTGGTGGTGGACAATTCTTATAGCCTATGCACGTGACGTCCCTTTTCTCCTTTTGGACATCAATGATGTGATCCAACACATAGCTAGAACTCAAATAACTATCTAACTTGAGTTGGATTGCCTCACTTTTCGTTTTTACACAAGCCATCTCTTTTTGCATTGTTTCAAGGCGAGATATATACAAATTAATGTCAGTTTGTTTTCTGGAAACCATTTTAGTTAACTCGGTTTTATCTTTCTTTAATTTTTCAATTACCGATTTAAACTCCTTTTCATGGTTTTCATAAAACATATTGGCTTCAGTGCATTTGGAAAGGTCCACAGTCAATTTCTGATTGTGAATAAAAGTCACATCATACTTTTCTTGCAAAGCTTCATGCTTACTTTGCAAGTCACACAAATTCTCATTCACTGTAGTATGTTTGTCTTGCAAGTCAAACAAACTAGCTTGTAAAGCATCATGTTTGTCTTGCAACTCAGACATACTTTTCTCTATATCAGCACATCTAGCATGCAATCTATCACATTCATCACAATTATCAACAGTGGGTTCATCGACACATACCTGACTTGATGAACCGTCGACATTAGCCATAAAGGCTGAATGGAGAGAAGACGAAGAATAAGCAGCTTGATCCACCAAGATAGATCTTCTTTGAGTTTCTGCTGCAGCTTCTCCCAAAAGTTCATCAATATCTGTATCGATTGATGCATTTGATGTTTCACCCACATGATCATCGCCTGAACTTGAGGATTCTTCATCTGAACTCCTGCTATATCCCGAAGAGTCTTCATCCTCAGAAGATTCACCACCATTGGCGGAAGATTCTCCACCACTGTTGTGAACTACATCCTTCACAACTTGAGCAAAACATGCTGTTCCATCGGGAGCATCACCACCCAACTGGATTGACCAGTCACAACCTTCATCCACCTGAACCGCAAGTGCCCGGTTGGTTTGGTTGTTGACGGGCACCAATGTACGCTCATTGTTTCTGTTCTGGTTCTGCTGGTTGCCTTGGTTTCTGAAGGGGTTTTGGTTCCCGTGCTGTGCTGGCTTTGTACATTCCCTTTTAAAGTGACCCCGCTCACCACAGTTGAAGCACTTCACTGCCTGTTTATCGAACCCATACTTGGTGTCTCTCTTACTCTCCAAGCTGGTTCTGCCAGTACTTTCCATCCAATCCTTTGCCCTTCTCACCGCACTAGCAAAGGCCCACTTGATATCCATCAAGTCCATCTTTTCTTTATCAATCTGCCGATAGTCTTCTTGTGTCAGATTAATGTTGCCAATCTGACCTTCTATTAACCCACAGTACGCGCTCACTACAGTGTTAAGCAGCTCCATGTGTTCCTTAGCTACTTCTACACTGACTTTAGAGAAGCTTGAAGTGTCGAGCTGTACTGTACTTGGCTTTGATTGCTGACCAGCAGACAATGTTCCTCCATAACACGCACGTTGTTGTTGAGCAGGAGGAGGAGGAGGTGGTTGTATTGGATTTCCATACATGTCTGTGGTGGGAGGTGGCTTAACAGGAACTTGCACCGGATTGCCATACATATCTGTACTTGTGACAAATGCCGTTTGTAGTGGAGCATGTGGACCGGTTCTTGCAGACGAAGTACTGGAAGTTCCATAATACATTTCTGGATTTTGTGGCAATGGAACTCTCTTCGCCTTTAATGTTTCCTCCTGATCCTTGTTTTCCAAAAGCTGCACGAAGTCGTTGATATTTGTAGTTCTCAACACTCCGTTATACTTCAGGATTTCCAAGAAACTGCTCCATTGGGGAGGCAAAGCATCAGCAAACTTCTTCACCACTTCTGCTTGAGTTGTCGCTACACCAAAATTATTCAACTCAGTAAGCAAATGATAAAACCGGCTTGTCATGTCTCCCAAAGACTCCTTATCCATGCACGTGAAACAGTCGAATTCTTTCTTGAGAAGATCATGACGCAATTGGCGTGTTGCTTCATTCCCTACTCCTCTGGTTTTCAACCCGTCCCACAACTTCTTAGTTGTCTTGAAACTGACAAACTGGTGGTAGATATCCTTGCTCAACGCCTGAGTGAGAATGGCGTATGCTTTCTTTTCCAGATCATACGTTTTCTTTTGATCTTCAGGAAGATCGGCAAACGTAGCAGTATCTGAAGCAGCAACTTCTATAGCTTGATCGAAATCTGTGGTGAAACGTATCCACAGTTCGGTGTTTTGACCAAGAACGTATGTACGGAATCTATCAACCCAGCCCGGATATTCATTTAAATGCATCAACTTCGGAGGTCGATTCAAACTTCCAGTTTCGCTTTCGCTCAATAAGATACTTTGGATGCTCGGAGTTTGATTCGATACTAATGCCCATTGACTTGACGATATGGCATTTGCTTGCGAAGATGTAGACACCGGAGACTCGGCCCATGAAGGTGATAGACTTGTACACGTGTACTTCCCACTATCTGGAGCCGGTGTACCCCACCATGAGGGAGTGGAACCCGAACTTGTATATTTTCCACTGTCTGGAGCCGGAGTTCCCCACCAACTCGGATTCATGTTTTATAAATTGAATTCCTGAAAATAACACTCAAAACAACTAAAAGATTATAAGTGACCAGCAGAAAGATCCAAGCTCGAAAGACAGAAACTAGTTGAACTAAAACAGACCACAATCGAAGGATCAACACTTGTTCGAAGGATCAACAGTGTTCGAAAGATCACTGTTGAATTTCGAACAGTGATTTCGAAAGATTCACAAACTCGAAAGATTCACAAACTCGAAAGATTCACAATTTGAAAGATCCTTATCTTTCGAATATATATCCTTATCTTTCGACTAGATATCCTTCGAATAGATTCCTGGATCGAAGGATAAGTTTCAAACTTCGAGGGATTGCTCGAAAGATGACTATCTATCGAAGCTCCCTTGATCGAAAGATGATCTTTCGATATCGAAAGATATCATTCGAACACTACTGACACAACTGACACTGAGATGATAGGTTGGTGAAAAGGTGATGGGTTGGTAGAGTCAACTTTCGGCAAAAGAGTATGATCAGACTGTACTTCTCTACCAACTCAGATTTTCAAATAAAATATGCCCAAAATGGCAAATCTTATCTAGAAAGTCCGGTCACCGGAACACACCGGAATTTGGCCGGAAATCACCAAATTTCTTAAAAACAAGTTTTAAGTTACCCAACCCGCTTTTTAACACACCCGGTTAGTTTAGAACACGTTTTTATGTTTAGAAATGCAAGAAAACCACCAAAAACGAGTACTAAACCAAGTGTCCAAACACACCAAGAACTTGAACAAACCCGGTTTTTTAACAAGGTAAAGAGCCTTGGCTCTGATACCACTTGTAGGTCCCTCGGAGGATGAGGTTCAACCTTAACCTTGTTATGCTAACACACTAGCATGCAAACCGGGGTTAAACAAGCACAAACACAACACACAAAGTTCACCGATTAACACCACTTGTATTAATACGAATGAAAGGTTCCGGTTACAAGCTCAATGTTTACAAATCAGTTTTGCAAACTCTCTAAGTGTGTGTGTTCTTGACAGAATGCTCTCCTATCTCTCGAGTGTCTATCTTTCTGTCTATGTGCATCTATCTTCAAGTGAGCACACTGCATGGGTATTTATACCCAAACACAGCAAGTCTGTCCGAAGGATCATGTGGACTGCTCGATAGATGATCTATCGAGCATAAAGCTATCGAAGGATACACAGGGACCTCGAAGGATGATCTATCGATGTCCATCAATCATCCATCGAAGCATATCTTTCGAGGTCATCGAAGGATAGAAGCAATCCTTCGATGGTCCAACCTTCGACACAGACATTGTACAACCATATACTAACTATTTGGCCAAGTCAAACCGGAGGATGGTTGACTTGGTCAAACTTACATGACTAACAAGGACATCGTTTACATCGTGACCGAATACAGACAAAGTACAGACACAAGTGCACCAACAGTAACCCGCATCTTGTGACCTGACGCCACCCGAAGGTAACGCTGCCATCACGAGTAACCGTCATTAAGCACCTCAAGGATGCAAATTCATATAAGGCACATGTACACATACAATGTTAATAGCACGTCAACTACTCAACAACTACTACCATCACAATCTCACTACCATTAAGGTTCGAAACCTGTGAGAGAATAAAATTTATCATGACACAAGTAGCGCTTTAAATATCAATATCTACCATGCCCCATACCTATACGACCTCGACATCACTAAGTAAAACAACATACGCCTACGCAGGACTATTGTAGCCAAATTAATCACTACGTCGTATAAAAATATTATTTGTGAAAAAAAAATGTTCATAAAACATTTTTTTGTCGCATAACTCTTTAATATATAAACCTCATGACACGTATGAAAACATATGAAAAGCATGTATGCTAGCCCCGAAAATATTTATGAGAAAGGGGATTAGAACTCACGGGGTGCAAAGCTTCCAGGTCCACAAGCTAACCGTCTCGAACCGCGTCCTCAAATGAAACCTGTAACCGAATAACCCGTGGTTACAATTCATTCCCATAGTTAACGATATCTCGACCCGTGCACCATCGAATTCAGATAACCCCCGACCCGGTCAAACCTGTGAGCTGTACCAGGTATCCCACGCATGCCCAACCTCACCATCCTATTTGAAACTTGCCATTTATCCCAACCTTAATTGATTTGCATGAATCAAAATCAAAACACCAAAATAACATGAAAGAGAAAGGAGGTGTTTGCTAGCTTAGTTAATTAATGAATGTGCATGGCACCGTGCTTAATAAAATAGTTCCATTTTCATCAGATCCGTATTTAAAGCATACACACACATAGCTCAACATTGTGTATTTAATATTAACCATCCCAAAACAACCCCTCCTCACGTATCCATCATGATCAACATCTGTTAATATTTGCCCAATACTCCCATGCATCACCATACTTTGCCATACAACATACCATGATACATGCTATAATAATGTTCACCCATTTTTTTGCTCCAACAACCTACGGCTCATCTTCATCATCCCAAACCATCAGCATCTTCAAAATCCTAACTAATTTCATGCAAGAACCTAACAAGAATTCCAACACTTAACAACAAGCTATGGTTTTCACGCAAACCAGCCATCCTGATCACCTCAGTTCTACCCGCAAACCATAAGCGATGCCCTAACTACCTAATCATCTTGACGACCATCATCGTCACAACCGAAGGCAACAATAGTCGGGTCGAAGCCGTGACTCGGGTTCACCTTGCAACAAAAGCGAACCGACAAACTTGCTAATTGGAAGACCCGCACCGAGATCCGTGATGGCACACAATACACTTCTTAAAACGCCCAAGTATCACCATCACCATAGCCATACATCGTCATCCTCACCTAGAGCATCATGCTAAACCACCCCGTCACACCGTAGAAACCATACATAATCTTCTTCAACATCTTGACTAGACAAAAACAATAACAAACGGTTAAGAGGATTACCTTAATTGTGAGAGGAAGGCAAGAACTCGAGCCGTCTCTCTTCTCCTCGTTGCCCTTACACACCGCTCGAACACTCTCTCTTTCTCTTGATAACCACCGCACCATGTTAATGGTACTTAGGGTTTTGATATGTGCATTATTATCACATATTGCACTTTGCCCCTTGAAGTATACATAGAGTATATTATTACCAAAAAAAACAACTTCTAATAGTTACATTATGCCCCCTTCAATCTCTATTGAGTCAAAAACCAACGCCTCTAAGACTATACTTCATCATGTGGCTTGCACTTCCAGTTTGTTACCAGTTAAGTCACCCAACGTTAGAAAAAAAATCAGGATGTTACAGGATAGTCAAGGAGAACTTCGGGTTCTTTATAATTATAACTTCGGGTTCTATACAAGAAGACAATTTTCATATGCAGAGATCAACTCACCTTAGATTTGCTCGGTATGTTTAGTTACCCATCCAAGCTAGTCAACCCAAACCCTACCGTGGTTACCAATCAACATCAGTTTTACATGCACATTAATCACATCTCTTTCATACACATTACACACATAACGTATCAGTAACACCCATACATGATCAATCAGCAGCGTACCAGCAATACACACGACATAATACTAATCATCACAGTTAATCATGCACATAACAGTTCATATTGCAAGTTCATATTCTCACATGGCACGTAACAAGCTATTCGAGTCACCTTCAAGTAAGCATGCAAGTCCTCATACATCAAACGTTCAAGTGTGCACTTTCAAGTTCCACGTAAGGCTCACATAAGCCAACGACCCATTCAAAGGTGTGCGTGTGCAACCTATAGGTGATGTGCGGTTCGTTTCCTATTCTAGGCCCACTGGCCAATGAAGTCCCGTAACATAAGCGGCCCAATACATATGTGCGGCCTTTTATTAACATGCAGTACATATATTACTCATTCAAGTGTGTGTTCTGTTCCATTCGAGACCCAACCTGTGTGTACAACAGATAATGCGTGACCCAACAATCAAAGGCCCAACAATAAATATCCCGAACCTAGAGAACAGTCATGCCTGGGCGTTAAATGACAAGGCCCAATAGTCCTTGGCCCAATCAAAAGTGTGTGTGTGTGTGTGACGGGCCAAAGGTATGCGGCCCATTGTGTACACCCAAAACTGAGTATGAGTTAATTGAATCAAGATGGTGGCCGACACTATAGATATCATCACACATAAGTCATGAATTGACAAGTTATGGAACAAATCAGTAGTCAATAAATGAAACCTGATGATTCTTTTGATTATGGCTGACAACCTATATTCAAAATGTTATGAGTTAATTACTGTTTTCGTCCCTGTGGTTTGTCAAAAATCACTATTTCAGTCCAATAGTTTAAAAAATACGATTTCAATCCCTGTGGTTTCACTTTCGTAACCATTTCAGTCCACTTCGTAACCATTTTAGTCCCTCCCTGTAGTTACAGAATAAATGGATTGAAATGTTTACGAAAGTGAAACCATAGGGACTGAAATGGTTATGAAAGTGAAACCACAGGGACTGTAATCGCAATTTTTAAACTAATGGACTAAAATAGTGATTTTTGACAAACCACAGGGGGGACGAAAACAGTAATTAACTCAAATGTTATCTTATCGCTCCTCTTAGGTAATTTGATAAGACTAAATCAATTAACAAACAACAAATTCAATCACATGCTAAACCTGTTCAAACTCTAATCATGGCGGTTCATCATCATTATCAGATAATCAACAACACTTAGTTCGAGTATAATGGATTCTTGACAGAGGTAGCACATGCAATCATTAGGCTCAATGGGACATTATTCAATTTGGTGGTTTTCTCGATAATATTCAACTTGAGGAAGTGATGTTGGTCCAATTAAACTAAAGTGGCGGCCCATACATTGTTTTGCATCCGGTCCCAAACCCAACATGTATTACTTGTGGACCTGTAACCCCCATATGGTCCAATTATCCAACCTACAATCCTCTCAAATGGTGCCAACGATGATACCCAAAGAAAGTAAACTATTGACTAAAATTTGCTAGTGGGCAAGTTGAATTTTATTATGTACTTAATGGCCGACAATTATTACATGCACCCAATTATCATTGGAAGTTAGTGGGCTGCCATTTCATTTATTTACACATGCAATCTAATTATTCAATTCACAATCCTCCAATATAATTGGGCCGCACAACTGAAATAGACTAACACCAATCAAATATATTCACGCGATCTACTATGTATCAAATGACTTTGTGCGAATAGAACTTTGAATTTTGCCAAGAGACGAAGGAGATTGATTGATATGCAACCCTAATTCATTATTCATTTAATTAAGTTCAACATCATCAATTGAACCACAGTTCCTCATACTTGACTTATCACTACATCACATACAATACATACAATCATCTGAACAACTAACAATGAAGACATACATTAACCCAGGAAATCACACCTTGAGTACATGCACATATCGACACCAATCAACACAAAGTAAAAGAAAGGAGAACACTCATCGGATGCATATTCAGAACAACATCATATAGCGTATTTATATAAACATATAAGTGAAACAGGGATAAAACACTAACCCGGTGAACGAACAAGAAGTTCTAGAAGGTTAACGCACAAGGAGGAGGAGGGGGGTCGCCAGTCGTCGATCAGGGAAAAAAAATAGGGTTTGTTGTGGTGATAATGTGATATGTACATAGAGGTTACGTAACATCTTAATCAAGTGCTAAATAAGCTTAAGTGGGCCGGCAGTCCAAAGTATATAATAGGCCGAGATCCAGATGATGGGTGATTCAAGTGATGAATGTTGTGAACTTGTGATCCAATGAAGTGTGGTTATGTGGCCCAAATGTATACAACCCAACTCGTTTAGTTTTCTAAATCAGTTGCATGACACACACACTAAACATACGTAATCATGTAAGGTTAATTAGTTAAAAGTACGTAATCACAAATAATTAATCCGTTAAACATAGTTAAACATACGAAATCATGTAATCGTTTAGTGGTGCACGAGATAGGCAGATAAACATAGAAGCATACGCTAAAAGTTGTGGGATTTCAAGCAATGTTAGCCTTAATTATCCGGGTTGTCACATCATCCCCAACTCAACTTGAAAGGAATTTCGTCCCGAAATTTGACAAGCAGTACAAAGAAGTGAGATGAAAAATCAAGATTGCTGTTGGTTTTCCTCAGGTGCCACATCATCCCCAACTTGAAAGGAATTTCGTCTTGAAATTCACCGGTTGCGTCAACGTTTGATTCGGCAGCTTGACCAGTCGAGGATACTCGGATCTCCTCTGATCCTTGCATTCCCATGTGACTCCGGTGTGACAACCCGCATAATTACAAGTACTGTACAAATTAATTAACCCTAATTATGTGCTTAATGACTGTGCTTGATTTCATATGACGTTTTAAACTGCTTACTGATTTATGTTACATACATACATGTGCATCCTTTACATACAGTCACTCCATTCATTTCATACAGACTCTTAGTGACAAACCTGATGCACAAAGCATAGTTAGCACAGTGAGCGGGTAACTCAGACACATGCTGATAATGCCAGCACATAGACAGACACTATTTTTAGGCCACTATGGGCCAGGGATAAAACATTACACTAGTATGGGTGTAGGGAAGTGAGGACCATAAGACTATATCACTAGGTGATAGTTTGAGTGCCGGAAAGTGCCTAAAACACAACTTAATTACAGAATTCCGCATTTTTAGTAACAATTCATCTTTTAACACACTCATATTATACAGAGTATTGACTAAATGGTCCTGGACACTTTCCTAAGTGCTGGAATTAATTTCGTTACAAAAAGATGCACAAAAGACGCTATACGGTACAATTAAACGCTTTAATGGAACGATACGCAACCGAACAACCAGACATTGCCCGAGACACGAAAATATTATCAGAAATATTATTTTATCAATTTTAATTAATTATGGTCACAAAAATCCCCATACACCATGTAAACATGACATACACCCACTATAGTTGAAAATACCCTTAATCTTCCAACTTAATACCTACTAGTTACCAAAAACTTTCACTTTACCCCCCCCCCAACTGAAAATCTGCCCATGATTGCTATATATATTTTGTTTAGATTGTTGTGAAGGTGATCTAGCTCTCATTGGCCAAAAAGCTAACTAATTATGACCCTAGATCCTAGAATGCATGTTTCCAAGATATGCTCATCATTTCCTCTACACCCACACTCAACCTCCTTTTCCTTCCCTCTTGTTTTCGGCACACACCCCCCTCTCTTCACAACCGAAAATCACCACCACCATTACTTACACACCTTAATCTTCTTCATACAAATCCCTCTCCAAGCTTGAAGAACATTCAAAGTAGTTACAAGTTGAAGGATTCACAAAGAAGCTTTGTTCAAGTCTCTAGCACCACCATCTTCATCATCTTTGCCCTAAGATTGTTACCCTAGCCTTGTGCTAGTTGTAAGTCCCTTCACACTCCTGTTCCATCTTGTTCTTTGTTATGAATACTTAGTAGGAGGATAATAATCATGTAACACAAGAAGATGAACACTAAAAAGTTGAACTTAAAATTCTGCATAAAAACCATATATAAAAAGATTGTATGAAGTTGAAATCTGGGTGGTTTAGGGTTGGTTGAAGCATGATTGAAGTTTTAACATTTATTCATCGATAAACCATGGTTAGGGTCTTTGTTTATGCATTTCTAGTAACTTTTACTTTGTAAACAGCTTGCTGAGTTGAATTTCCAGCCAACTTCAACAGGCTGTAACGGGACCATTTTGAATCGAAAAACTGATTTTCTGAAGCCTAAAATATGCATTTTGGAATAACCGAACAAATGGCACTGGAATCGTAATTTTTTGAGGTCGTTTACTATTTTTATAAAGGGTTGTTTTTGGACAGTAGCTTAAGCTGTATTTTTACTGCAGAAAAAGTGTGTTGTATTCGGAGTCATAACTTGAAACCTGAGTAGAATCGACTCATGGAATTTTTACAGTAGTTGGTCACCATTGTCAGGATGATCCTCCAACTAGAATTTCGTCAATCGGACTTACGGTTAATTTTTAGTGAATCATTCCGTAAACTGCAATCGGAAAGTAACAAATCTGATTGCAGTCGGGTAAATAAATTTCTATAAAATATTGGTAACAAGCTGGACCCTGATATTTTTACACAATAAAATTTGGATCGTATATGTCATTCTGTAAAAAATTGGGAATTTTTGGAAAAGGTTAACTATTTTATAAAAATCCTCGAAAACAGTCCAGTTTTGGGTGATGAAGATGAAATAAAGTGAGTAATGCTTTGTATGTCTATATGTCGGTTTGGTTATTGAAAATGAACTATTGGATATATGTAAAAGAAAATGATATGCTAATTAAGCATGGACACCTCTATTTACAAAGGATACTAATGCGAAATTTTCCAAAAAAATCCTAACACTTAGTAAATAGTTTCGGGACAAGCGTTACTAGTATATTCTAGACTACGTTTTTCAAGCATAAGACTCGCCATAATTTTTATAACGAAATACGGAATATCGGGGGTTGGTTTTATACAGGAATATGGTTAAATAAGTATTCTCTAAAATGGGACTCAAAGGCACTAATCAATACTAAGACAAGACATGACCCATTCGTCTAATAGACGTTAGACCATTGTAGGTAGTCGTGTTTGCTGAAGAGATTTGGGTTACGAGTACCGAAGACGCAATACAGTGAGTTCATGTCCCCCTTTTTCTCTTAACTATTTTCTGTTTTATACTTCGGGGGTGAAATACATGTTACAATTTTTACAGACATTACAGACATTTACAGATTTTTACAGACAATTACAGACACTTTTATACATGGTATGATTAGCTAAGGAATTTACTATTAGATCACGTGAATGGATAGGCTATTATCGTAAGACCATTAATCCTTGTATAAGGACCGAGAGGCATGAGTGATAGATCTATTGGGTGTTGCGAGCCCCAAACATGGGCCAGCGTGTGGCTGCATGTGGTGACTATGTCGTTCCGCCGGAAGGACCGGTATGAAGTACGCGTTACAGGTTTGAGTGCTTCCTAGGCCATATCACTTATTAATGTATTAGCTACACATTAATTGATCTGTTTTTCCTTATTGCTACATACCAAGGACATACACTTATACAGACATATTTCACAATCTATACAGACACACATTAACGATTTACACAGACTCACATACACATGAATTCGCTCAACTTTTGTTGATGTTTTCCAAACTACATGTATTTCAGGAAATTAAGTATGGATCTGGCGAGCGTTGGAATTTCAAGTCATGTTAAGTATAAAGATGTCATCCATGGTTTTTGGGTTTAGCCAGTGTGTCTTAATCCTGGACGAGACATGTCTTCCAAACTTGGATTACAACTATTATCTTTGACGAGTCCTTAGCAAACTTTTACACAATTCATCTGGTTTGTAAAACTTAAATTTTGAAGTCTACGTGTTAGACAATGTTGTTATGTTTTAAACTCGTTTTATGGATGACAAATCTTATAGATTGTTTGATATGGTTGAATGCAATGATAACAAGTAAGTCACCCCATAATCACGCTTCCGCAAAAGTCAGGGTGTGACAGCTTGGTATCAGAGCTTCGATCGTAGCGAACTAGGATTCATTCTCGAGTCTAGACTACGATCAATAGGGCTCTCACGAAAACACTTTTACAAACATGTTTTCATTGCATACACAAAACGCCCAGATCCAGGGAACAAACATTTTTTTTTCAAACAAAAGGCACAAATACACATTCCAAAATATATGTTTATAATTCAGCCTTAGAGGCTGAGGGAGGTTCAGTCTTAGAGACTGAGGGATTCAATCTTAGAGATTGAGGGAGGTTCAGCCTTAGAGGCTGAGGGAGGTACAGTCTTAGAGACTGAGGGATTCAATCTTAGAGATTGGGGGAGGTTCAGCCTTAGAGGCTGAGGGAGGTTCAGTCTTAGAGACTGAGGGGTTCAATCTTAGAGAGTGGGGAGGTTCAGTCTTAGAGGCTGGGGAAAAATTTAGTCTTAGAGACTGGGAGGTTTGGTCTTAGAGACCAGGGATTTAGTCATAGAGACTGGGAGGTTTGGTCTTAGAGACCAGGGATTTAGTCCTAGAGACTGGGGAAGTTGGTCTTAGAGACAGGGAGATGGTCTTAGAGACCAGGGAGTTTGTAACACCCCCAAAATTCCACCTGCGGAAACCCCGCGAGGCATGTTACGCATCAGAGTTCGAGCCACCAATCACATTGAACCAATGTTAAATATTTAAATAAGTCATGGCATTAATTCCCAAAATAAAATGTTAACATGATATCAATTCTCGAAAGTTGTGTAGCGGAAGCATATAATAAATTATTTAGCAAATGTTTCGTAATAACACTTAAACCAATGTATCAATATAAGATAATCTGAAAGCCTCGATCCATGACCTCTCCAGCACTCCCAGATAGCAAGTCCATGTTCCAAAGTTAACGACCTACAAGCATGCAAACAAGTGTGTCAGACTACGCTGGTGAGTTC
Organism: Helianthus annuus; assembly: GCF_002127325.2. NCBI lineage: Eukaryota > Viridiplantae > Streptophyta > Magnoliopsida > Asterales > Asteraceae > Helianthus > Helianthus annuus. Next base: position 22,186,588 of record NC_035436.2, on the reverse strand, counting down.
AAGGTTTAGTTGACGTGTTTGTTACCAGATGTATGTTAATGCGAATCAACGTTGCGATACGATGTTGCTCATGTTAGATACCCTAGGGAGTGTGCCCATATGTATCCGGGGAGTGTGCCCCTTAACAACCCCAATGCTCCTAACCGAGCATTGGTAATGATCGATCCCATGTACAATAACCAATACCCAAGTTAATTGTTTACCCAGAGTTTCCCTTCCAAATGTTTACCAGTTGTCCCAAACCACCGGGACGCATGCTAGAGAAATGCAATGAACTCACCATGGTTTGCTCGGCAGATTATACCAAAAGTTACTTGAATTAAAAGTGGTCAATCACGTCCTAACAGGATTACCATATAAGTCAGGTTTGGTTCAGGAAAAGCACGCATGTTTCACACAAGTTATCGCGTTACAGGCACAAATTGATCATGGCAACACATAACCGTCATACAATCCATTCAACATTGTGCGAATAAATGAATCAGCCCAATAATATCCGGCCCAACACGTTGTGCGATCGGCACAACCTTGTGCGATCCACAGCATGTTGTGCGGTCCAATAAGCCCAGCCCAAATAGCTAAGCAGTTAAATAAAATACTCGGCCCAATAACAACTAGTGATCTTGTACGGTTCTGTTAACTTTGTGCGATTGATAGACATTGTGCGGGTGGGCCTTGGGCTTGTTCGGTCCATTAATAAATCAATAATTATCTAACATAACTACGACCCAAATTAAATAATCCTTAGGCCTTGTGCGATCCTATTGGATTGTGCGATCCGGACACTTGTACTATCGGAACACCTTGTGCGATTAAGGACTTGGGCTGTCCGGCCCAGTAACGTTAACAGATCAGACATTTGTGTGTGGCCCAACATCTTGTGCGATCCACAAGATGTTGTGCGATCATACGATGCTATGCTTGTACACTGTGTTTATTGGTTTATACATGACTTGTGCGATCATTCGAACATGTGCTATTGTGCGACCAGGGCCTCTTGTCCGACTAAGGGCCTTGTGCGATCAGTATTTGAATTCCGAGTTTTACGCCCATTCGGTTACAACATTAAACAGTTTCCTTATTGGCCCTCAATCAATTAATACTAACAGTTTGCAATTTACCCAATACTCGATCAAATCAAGGATTTTATTCATCAATACGTATAAACCCTAATATAACAAACATGAACAATGGTTATCACAACAAGCAATCAATCGGGTTTTCAGGCTAACATACAATCTATCATGCCAAATCGACCCAAACCATTCATACGAGACCCTATAGCAGCCAACTAATACATGTTTGATTCTAGTTCTAGATCATACCATCTAATCCGTATGAGTATTAACTATGCATGCGAACCGATTACAACTTAACATACAATCCAATTCGTCTAAGCATCATCACATAATATCATTAAATCATCTAATCACATGTATTATCAACCATAACAAACAACACCAACCGATTGAAGGAGGACTCAATCCGAACAAGTGAAACCTTCGAAGAGATGGGAGATTATTGCTGCCGGGCTTGACAGAGAAACGAGAGGAAGCTAGGGTTTTGTGTGTGAGGTGATTGTAACCAATGAGGTGTATAACCCTACCCTCTAATTGTTATTCGTATAAGTGTAGTGGGCCGAATCCCTTCATGGGTTGTCTATGTGTTTCGGATTCAAAAGAGAGTGGGCCGAGAGTGTCACAAGTCAGCCCATTAACTTGTGCGATCGGCTATGTGTTGTGCGGTCCGGATTAAGTAAACATATACATATTCACATAACCTATCATAACATCATAACATTCAATAATTCAATCATTCAATGATTCAATCAAGTTCACATACGTTGCATACAATACAGAGACGGGTTTGAAGTACGAGTTGTCACAGTATCCCCAACTAAAAAGAAATTTCGTCCCGAAATTTGGTACGCACTCACTGAGAAAGCTGGATAAGTTAAAGCTAGGTAAGTTATATCGTTTGCTGGTTTTCCTGGGGTGTCACATCCTCCCCAACTTGAATGGGAATTTCGTCCCGAAATTCACTAGTTGCATCAACACTGGGTTTACTAGGTTTTGACTGGTCTTTGGGGAACAAATGTGGATACTTAACTTTCATCTGGTCCTCGCGTTCCCACGTGAACTCTGGACCACGTCTTGAGTTCCAACGAACTATCACAATCGGTATACGGCTGTGTTTACGAACTTTAACTTCCCGATCCATAATCTCAATTGGTTCTTCGACAAACTGCAATTTGTCATCTATCTTCAGTTCTTGAAATGGCACAATTAGTGTTTCATCAGCCAAACACTTCTTTAATTGTGATACGTGAAACACATCATGGACATTACCCAACTCAGCGGGTAATTCCAACCTGTAGGCCACCTTTCCGATTCGTTCCAGAATTTTGAATGGCCCTACATAGCGAGGGTTTAGTTTGCCGCGTTTCCCAAAACGCACCACACCCTTCCAGGGTGAGAACTTTAACATTACGTGATCATTAACTTCGAATTCCAACGGTTTACTACGCTTGTCAGCGTAGCTTTTCTGGCGGTCGCGAGCTGCGGCCATACGGTTTCGGATCTGCACAATGCTTTCTGAAGCCTCAAGTACAAACTCAGGGCCTGTGATCTGACTATCACCCACCTCATGCCAACAGAGAGGTGAACGACATTTCCGTCCGTACGGTGCTTCGAACGGAGCTGCCTTAATGCTTGTATGATAACTGTTGTTGTAGGAGAATTCTATCAATGGCAAGTGTTTCTCCCACCCTTTCCCAAAATCAATCACACACACCCGCAACATGTCTTCAAGTGTCTGGATGGTGCGCTCGCTTTGACCATCCGTCTGCGGGTGATAAGCGGTACTCATGTCGAGTTGGGAACCGAACGATTTGTGCATTGACTGCCATAACTCTGAAGTGAAACGCGGATCTCGGTCTGAAATGATAGAAGTTGGCACCCCATGCCTAGAAACCACTTCCTTAAGGTAGATTGCTGCCAATTGAGAAAACTTGTCTGTTTCCTTGATTGCTAAGAAGTGTGCTGACTTCCTGAGGCGATCAACAATCACCCAAATGGTATCGTTCCCAGCCTGAGTTCTGGGTAATCCTGTCACAAAATCCATAGCGATCTGTTCCCACTTCCATGTGGGTATCTCTGGTTGCTGCAGTAAACCTGAGGGCTTTTGATGTTCTGCTTTGACTTTAGCACAAGTCAAACATTTGCGGACGTAGGTTGCTATATGAGCCTTCATGCTGGGCCACCAGTAGGTAGTTTTCAAGTCGTGGTACATCTTATCTGATCCAGGATGTACAGAGTAGCGTGATTTATGTGCCTCTTCCATTACAAGTTCTCGTAAGTTGCCAAAGAATGGGACCCAACTGCGTCCAGTTACGTAGTAAGCACCGTCTCCCTTTCGTTCTAGTCGTTGCCTCGAGCCACGTAAAGCTTCAGCTCGAACGTTTTCTGGTTTCAACGCTTCTAACTGAGCGTCTCGTATCTGGGAAGGAAGATTGGACTGGATCGTGAGTTGCAATGCTCGCACACGCTTAGGTGCATTATCCTTTCTGCTGAGAGCGTCAGCTACAACGTTCGCCTTGCCCGGATGGTACTTGATGGCACATTCATAATCGTTCAACAGCTCGACCCATCGTCGTTGTCGCATGTTCAATTCTTTCTGGTCGAAGATATGCTGAAGACTCCTATGGTCGGTGTAGATGGTGCATTTGGTACCGTACAGATAGTGCCTCCAGATCTTCAACACAAATATCACCGCTCCTAATTCCAAGTCGTGTGTCGTGTAGTTTTTCTCGTGAATCTTCAACTGTCGCGAAGCATAGGCTATCACCTTCTCGCGTTGCATTAACACACAGCCGAGACCTTGAATCGACGCATCACAGTAGACCACAAAATCTTTGGTACCCTCTGGTAATGACAAGATCGGTGCACTGCAAAGTTTCTGCTTTAACAACTGGAAGGAATCTTCCTGCTTCGTTCCCCAAGAGTATACCGTGTTCTTCTGTGTTAGTGAGGTGAGAGGTTGAGCGATTTTCGAGAAGTCTCTAATAAACCTCCGATAGTATCCAGCGAGACCAAGAAATTGTCGCACCTCAGAGGGAGTCTTTGGTGCCGCCCAATTCTTAACCGCATCTACTTTTGCGGGGTCCACATGTATTCCTTTCTCATTAACAACGTGGCCAAGGAAATGCACTTCTCGAATCCAAAAGTCGCACTTAGAAAATTTTGCACACAGCTGTTCCCTTCTCAAAAGTTCCAAGATGAGGCGTAGGTGACGCTCGTGATCTTCCTTGTTCTTGGAATAGACTAAGATGTCGTCAACAAACACTATAACAAACTCGTCGAGATATGGCTTACATACGCGGTTCATGAGATCCATGAAAACCGCTGGTGCATTTGTCAATCCAAACGGCATGACCAAAAACTCATAGTGTCCGTAACGCGTTCGAAAAGCAGTCTTGGGAACATCATCCTCCCTAACCCGCACCTGATGGTAACCCGACCTTAAGTCGATCTTTGAATAGAAGCTTGACCCTTGCAGCTGATCAAACAAGTCGTCGATGCGTGGTAATGGATATCGATTCTTGATGGTTACCTTGTTGAGCTCCCGATAGTCAATGCACATACGGAATGACCTGTCTTTCTTCTTTACTGGGGCTCCCCAAGGCGATGAACTGGGTCGAATGAAACCCCTATCCAACAACTCTTGTAGCTGATTGGACAGCTCCTGTAATTCTCCAGGTGCTAACCGGTAAGGAGCTCGAGCAATTGGAGCCGCTCTCGGCGCAAGATCAATCTGAAATTCTACTTGACGGTGAGGAGGTAACCCTGGTAGCTCCTCTGGGAACACATCAGCGAATTCTCGCACCACTGGTAGATCCTCGATCTTTCTCTCTTCAGACTGAGCGTTGGTGACTAACGCTAATATTGCAGTGTTGGTCCCTGATTGATTGGGATCTTCCTGTTAATGAATGTCACACTATGATTGCTGTGCGGAATCCAGCAGATCATACACAGATACAGTAAGACATATGATTTTCATGTTCAACAGTCTGCAATTCAATTGAAATATATGACAAGATACAAGTTCCAGTTGATCACAGACTTCAGCTCTCTAGATTACAGACAGATTCAAAAAAAAAGTGCTAAATGAGCTGACAGAACTTCTATTTATAGGCTAGTCAGAATAAGCTAAGTGCTGTCCGATCGGTTAGGCTAACCGATCGGTTGGGCTACCCGATCGAACAGCTGTTCGATCGGTTAGGCTGTTCGATCGGCTAGGCCAGCCGATCGGCTTACAAAGTAGCACTTTTACAATACAAACCCTGTATTCTGACGCCTTATACATTAAACTATACAACTTTAATAAAACAAAGACTTTAAGCTGACGGAAGCTACAGACGTTTATGTACTAACAGACTCCCCCTCGGATGTAGCTGTAGTCCCTTCCAGCAAAGTCTTGATTACCTCCTGTTGCGTCTTCTTTCTCGTGCCTTTTGTTTTCTCCTCTCTTCTCGTTCAGCTAACATTTGTCTTCTCTTATGTCTTCCCTCTGTTATCCACCAATTTCTGTACACTGGATCTCCATCTCTTTTTCTGTCCCACTTAGGGATCTTGTTCTCTTCAGACTCTATGGGTGTCTGATCAGTAGGAGGTACAAATCCAAAATTTCGTCTTCCTCTTTCAGCAGCTTTTCTCTGAATTTCCTTGGATCTTAAACTTCTCTTGTACACCTTCAGAAACTCATCAACCTCTAGATCTCTCCATGAGGTTTTCCAGTTCTTACCAGAGTTGATTTCTTTAGCAAAACAAACATCAACTACACTCTGGTACTGCTGAGCAATGGCTTTGTCTTTCTTGTCATAGATTATCTTGTTGACAAACAAGCAATCTATGTCTTTCTTTGAGCAGTTCACCAGCCACATCGGGTCTAGAATACAAATCTTCCTAGCTTCACCAGTGTCTTTATCGTACAAAGAGATCACAGCTTCAGCAGTAGAAGGATTATAGAGCCATGCTTGAAATAAATCATAGAAATCCTGCTCAATAGCCCTTAAAGGCATGCTCTTCAAACACTTTGGCGGTTTGACATCAAGAGTAACATCCTTCTCACCTTTAGCTGTATACTTCACAATTCTTTTAGGAAACTGTGGTTTCCAATCTGGATAATTGATCGTTGCTTGATACTTGATGTAATTCCACAGCTTCTGATCTCTCTGTTTTACTTCAGGACCGTAGTAGTGTTGTTTAATATTCTTTGTAACCACCAATTCATCTACGTCCCACCACGGTAAGGTAGCAAGATCAGAAATACACCTGAAGTATTGAACACCTTGCTCTCTTCGAATTGCATACACATTCAAGTCTTCCAAATACCCCCAAGAAAGAATATCACCCCAAGATAAGTCTTTATCATGAGTAAAATACTGTAGGGCTCTAAGAGGCTTTCTTTCCTTTGGCATTGATCTGAACCATTTCTTTCTCTCTTCAGCAGAAATCTCTCTTGGAACTGGTTCAGGCATATCAGCAGATGCAACTCTTTCTTCAATTTTTCTTTTCAATAATTCTGCATTCATGTCTTCAAATAATTCTGTGAATGTAGGGAATGCCATGTCTTCACCTTCATAGTGAAAATCTATTCTTTCTTCTTCTGAATCTGAATCAGTCTCTATGGTCACATTATCATAAAATTCTGCTTCAAGTGGAAATTGTGGTTCAAAGTTTTTGATCGGAGACTCTGGGATTTCATCTTCAATATCAAATTTAAACTTCCCATCTTCTAACCCCAACTCCTCAAGCATTTCAGCTCTTGTTCTGATAATATCTACTTCTCCTTGATGATGTTCAGAAAGAGAAATAAAAGTAGATGTGAGTTGATGTACCTGATTACCAGATTGGTTTCCAGAAGATGACCCTTCACACTCTGTATCATCATTCTGTTCATTCACTTCATCATTCATGAGATCATTTACTTTATCTTGAACAGATGGATCATTGATTAGCAAACCCGATGTGCCTTGATCATCATCATCATCATCAGGCTTATCATCATCATCGGATTTATCGTCTGCTTTATCATCTTTATCATCATCTTCATCTTCTTCCTCCCAGAAATCACTATCAGATTCTTCTTCAACTTCTCCTCTAGCTATCTTCCCTTGATGCTTTAATTCATGAAATCTTAACAGCTTGGCAGATTCTTCTTCACTATAGGGCACTCTATAGGCATTTCCGACTAACACAAACTTGTCGGTAGAGTACTCCAGTAGTAATACTTCTTTAGCCTTTTTCTTTCTTTGTATGATTTGAACGTCTCTCAAGACATTCTCCGGAATAATAGGCTCTACAGATTCACCAACCATAACAAACTCTGATTCATGAACTGCTTCATTTTCTGCTTCCATCATTTCTTCATCATTTGCCGTAACATCTTGAGCATCCACCATTTCAATTTCTGGTTGAGAAGATGATCCACCTACAACTTCAACTTCTTCTGCTATGCCTTTATTTTTTAGATTAGCTTCTTCAGCAAGCTGTCTTTCTCTTTCTTTCCTTCTTTCAGTTGCCTTGATAATGTCAACTTGATCAAAAGCTTCATGGATGTTCACCTTCAGATGTGCTTCAATCACAGCCGTAAGCATTTCCAGTTTCTTATCATTCATCACCTTATCTGCTCTCATAGCTTCCATCTCTAGCTTCATTGCATTCATTTCATTTGACGAAGCTTCATTCATCTCATTTAAGAGTTGATTCAAAGTCTGATTGGTATTCTGCAAGTCTTTGACTTTGGCGTTCAATACAGCAATTTCATCAGTAAGTACGCTAATAAGTTCTGCATGATCTTTTATATCTTCTTTCATTTCATTCAATTTCTCATCTTTTGTAAGCACTGCATCCATTACATCTTCATGCCGTTTCTCCAACTCATCAATCATTTCTTTCAACTTTACTTGCACAGCTTCGTTTTCTTCCTTTTCCTTTTCCAAGGCTTTAACCTTTTCTTCCAATTCTTTCATCTTTTTATCATGAAATAAATCTGCTTCACTCTCTGGCATATCTTGAAAGAAATCTCCAGTAGCACCACCAAGACTATCAAAATCTAAGTTGAAATAATCTGTCTTTCGTTGTGATGATTCTGGAATATCATGACGATCAGATGTTTGTTTAGCAGATTTGGCTCCGGTGATCTCCACATAATCATCATGTGATTCTATTGGAATTTCTGTTAAAGGAACTTCTTTTGGTATTTCAACCACAGGACTAGTTTCAGCAGAGTCCTGTTTCTTCTTCCCTTCCTTCTCTTTTTGAGATTCAGCATTCTGTTTCTTTGCTCTAACCACTCTAGGAATATCACCACTGCGAGTAGCTTTTCTTTTCTTTCTGTTTTTCTGGGAATCCTCAGGATTGTACGGTGAATCTTCATCTTCAGAATTCTTCCTTTTCTTTAAAGGTCTTTTCTTCAGTTGTACCTTTCCCTTTCCCACTGTCTCTTTGATCAGTTCAGATTCAGATAAAGTTTCTTCTGAATCTTCATTACTGGAGCTCTTTTGAGATTCCTCATCTTGACCAACTTTCTTTTGAGCTTGTGCTTGTTCAGCCTCTTCATGCTTGCTAAAATAGCTTTCCAAAGTCTCTTTTAAACCAACACCTTTATCAACCACCTCCCTTGGTTCTATGACAGGTTCATCAATAAGCTTTCTTTGAGGTTCTTCAGAAGACCCTGCAAAAACAATTATTTAAAGCAAAATTAGTAACCATTTTTATAACATAATCTAAGAATCATATAGCTCCCCCTATCACTGTACCCTTTGCTGTTTCTTTAATTACAACCACAGGGGTCGATTTTGGTGTTCTCTTTCTCTTTCCATCTTTGACACACCACCATCTGGTTTTCTTTTCAATCATTTCACTCATCTTATCGTCTTCATTGTCTGAATCACTATTGTCATGTCTCCATTTATCATTTTCAGGAGCTATGTATGTCTCATTCTTTAATGCACAGATCAACTCTTTTGTTTTAGCATCCTTCTCCTTTGTAATTCTCAGAATAGCAGTCTTATTCACATCAGCCATTGCCATAATATCATCATTATTCTTTGGCAAATCCTTAACTTTGTCATCCAAGATCATCATAATGAATCTTGGGTACATAATGTATCTGTCTTTCCCGGCTAAGCAATTTTCTTTTAAAAATTCAAAAATCACTTGGGAAATATTGTATTTCCTGTTCAGCACAATACTTACAACAATGTTCATTATGTAGTCAGACACCTCATCATAGGCTCCCTTTCTATGAGATAGGGAATGCACTAAGCAATGCATTAAGTATCTGTATTGACTTGAGAAACTCCTTTTGAACATTTTTCCGTTGATGTGTGAAGAAAATCCTAATCTACACCATAGCCCTTTAGCAAGACGTTCTGACATGATCGTTGGATCATCATCAGAATCTTGTAAATCAAGAACCCTTCTTATGTCCTCTACCCCAAACACTACTTCAACATCAATATCCTTGTTGTGTTTATCTTTCTTCTTGACTACTGCATAAATTTTATTATCCTTTTCTTCAAACCTTGCAGTGTCCCAAAATCTTCTAACATGAGATTCATAAACTATAGTTGTATCAGACAATGCCTTAGCAATTCTGCTTCTTCTTAAGCACTTAGCCATTTTTTCTGCTTTTGTTCCTTTTGTAGAGACCTCATCAATTGCAGATGGAACATTGTGTCCTTTGTTAGTGTCACTTCCTCGTCCCTGTGAAAAATTTAAACATTAGAAATAGAGACTTGAAACACTTGAAACATTTAGAGTGAAAGAACAGTGAATCGAATGGCTTGTTCGATCGAATAGAATTTGCTGTTCGATCGAATAGAAATGATGTGTTGAAAGAACCTTTGCTGTTCGATCGGTTGGTCTAATCGATCGAGTAGTCTACTCGATCGGCTAGCAAAATACTGTTCGATCGATTAGCAAAAACTATGCAAGATATCTAAGGTCATCAAACAATGCTGTTCGAACGGTTAGCAAAATGCTGTTCAATCGATCAGCTGTTCGATCGAACAGGAATCGAGTAAACTTCAAACTTCCTTTTAATAACAATGCAGTCCGATCGATCAGCTGTTCGATCAGATTACCAAGATGATGTCAGCAATAACTTCCAAAATATCTTTGAACGGTTATCTCTTTCAAATTGATGACATCAGCAAACGGATGAATATGCTAATCGATTCGACCAGCTGACATCAGCAAGTTCATGCAGTTTTTCATTGAAATTGTTCAATTTTAACACGAATTTGTTTGAATCTGATTATGAAACTTAGTAGGATTGTAAAATTTGAGATTCCGAACCGATTGATAGTAATTTTATCAAGTTTTATCCATTGAATCTGTTTTAATTTTGAGTTTTTCAAGTTTTATGATGAAAAAGATGAAGAACGGAGAGAAATATGAGAAAGATAGAGTAGATCTGCAAGTTTTCCGGTGAAAACTATATCAGAAACAAATTTCCGATGAAATTTGTTCTTCACAATGCAATCTTCGCTTGAATTCAGTTGAATCTCTCTTCAAATCTACAAGAATTTGACTGAAATCGATGAACTATGTCTTCTGGTATCTTCAATCAACATCCATAGCTCTGATACCACTTGTTGGGTCCGGTTTCGATACCGATTCGATTGGTTTAAAAAAACGGTGAGTTGAGTAGGGTCAACAATTTTTAATGAATGTTAGATGATGTTGCTATTCGATTGGAGGATTGTAACGGTGATGCTAAAAGCGGTGATTCCTAGCCGTTCGACTAGGTCAACAAGTCAACGTTTTTAATGAATGTCAGATATAAAGCTGTTCGATTGGATGTTAAAGGCGGTAAAACAGTACTGAAGTCCTAGCCGATCGGCTAGGTCAACAAGTCAATGACTTTTTAATGAATGTCAGAAGCTGCTATTCGATCGATTAGGCTAGCCGTTCGGTTAGGCTAGCCGATCGGTTGGCATCTTCAACATCAACAGCAAACGTCTCAACTTTTTCGAACCAGAAAATTCAAGATTTCTCTCAAACGGCTTCGAATTAAGATCTGAAAATTTGTAGGCTTGTAGATCTGATAGTTTCGCACAACATATCCAAAAATCAGCAATTTTCGACCGTGAAAACCTGTTCAATCAGTCAAAATTCAGTTAAAAACGTGAAGAACAAGAAAATATGAAGAAATTTGACAAATCTGAATGATTTTTGGCTCTGAATCTGCTCAAAACTTGTACGAATCTGTGAGTTTAATCTTCGCAACCGAGCACCTGCTCTGATACCACTTGTTGGTCCCTGATTGATTGGGATCTTCCTGTTAATGAATGTCACACTATGATTGCTGTGCGGAATCCAGCAGATCATACACAGATACAGTAAGACATATGATTTTCATGTTCAACAGTCTGCAATTCAATTGAAATATATGACAAGATACAAGTTCCAGTTGATCACAGACTTCAGCTCTCTAGATTACAGACAGATTCAAAAAAAAAGTGCTAAATGAGCTGACAGAACTTCTATTTATAGGCTAGTCAGAATAAGCTAAGTGCTGTCCGATCGGTTAGGCTAACCGATCGGTTGGGCTACCCGATCGAACAGCTGTTCGATCGGTTAGGCTGTTCGATCGGCTAGGCCAGCCGATCGGCTTACAAAGTAGCACTTTTACAATACAAACCCTGTATTCTGACGCCTTATACATTAAACTATACAACTTTAATAAAACAAAGACTTTAAGCTGACGGAAGCTACAGACGTTTATGTACTAACATGCAGGATACCCCTTTTGCAGGTACTTCTACGCATGCATGGCTGAGATAACACCAACCATCGTTCCACTACGATGTCCCTGAACTGATAATGACTCCCCATCTGGGAGAGGAATACGCACAACTTTTTCCTTGCACAAAATCTCCGCTTGGTGCTTGGACAACCAATCCATGCCTATCACTATATCGAAACTACCGAGCGTAACGGGAAGAAGATCAATATCAAACACTTGACCCACTAGATCTAGTTTGCATCCAAAAAGGACATTCGAGGCTTCTATCGTTTTACCATCGGCTAGTTCTACTACTTGTTTAACTTCTAAAGGTGTTGGGGTTATCCCTAACCGTTGGCTAAATTCTAGGGACACGTAACTCAAATCAGCACCCGAATCAAATAGTACAGAAGCAATATGATTGTTTACAGGAAACGTACCAGTTACAACGTTGCCGTCATTCCTGGCATCCCCTGCTCCAAGCTGGAACACTCTGCCTCGAGCACCATTTCCCCCATTGTTGCCGTTGTTGTTATTGTTGTTCCCAGCGTTGTTATTATTCGGGCGGTTGTTGTCGTTAGCGTTCTGGTTTAGCTGAGGGCAATCCCGCTTAAAGTGACCCTCATCCCCACACTGATAGCACCCCTTCCTAAAACCCTGGTTCTGCTGGGGCGGTTGTCCCTGTTGTCTCTGGTTGTGCTGGTTCTGTTGCTGCTGGTGTTTGGGCTGTGGGGCCCTACAATCCCTGGCCTCATGGCCCGCCTTACCACACCTGTTACATATTCGACCACACGGCCCGAAGTGATGGTAGCCACACTTGTTACACCGTGGCTTCCTCCCTGCATATGAACCCTGACTTTGGCTACTTCCCTGGCCTTGATTGATAGAAGACGACTGGCTGATGTTGCGGTTGGTGTTGTTGTCTGGCCTTTTCTGAGTCTGACCAGCACTGGATGCTTTGTCGTAGTCGCTCCACTTCCGTTTGTTATCATTAGCAGATGTAGTAGCAGTGGGTGCCGCAGCAGTAGTGGCTGAAATGCGCGGGGGTAACGAATTGCTTTCTACCTCTTGGTCCACAGTCTTATGAGTCAGACGAACAATCTGTGTCAAATCATTGAGATGGGCTGCAGTGACCAAGCTCTTCACACGCGGAGGCAACCCTTTGATGAATAACTCAATCCTCCGAGACATGGGCCGTGACAAGTTCGGGCACATGTCAGCCAATTCATACGATCGCTTCACATACGCTTCGACTTCCGATCCAACCATCTTCAAGTCGTAGTACTCGTTTTCCAACTTCTGGACCTCGTCCCGAGGACAGTACTCCTCCCTGATCAGTTCTTTAAAGTCTTCCCAGGTTGTGGCATTCGCTGCCTCGATGCCCAACAACTGTACCTGGGCGTTCCACCACGTTAGGGCACCATCCGCCAAGGTACCCGCAGCATATTTCACCCTGTCCCCAGCGGGACAGTTACAGATAGCAAACACAGACTCTGCTTTCTCGAACCATCTTAGAAGTCCCACAGCCCCTTCAGTCCCGGTGAAGGTCTGTGGCTTACAGTCCATAAACATTTTGAATGTACAAGCAGGTTGGTTAGGTTGGGGTTGCGCGTGCTGACCTAAATAACGAAAGGAAACACATTATAGGGGTGAAAAGTCGTGTACGCGGTATAAGAGGAAAAATACTTGGTACATTCCGTACCAGCTTGATAGGCTGCTAAAGCCTCGGCCACACGGGTGTTGATTAAGTCTGTCAACTCAGCCTGAGTCATGTTGATGTTGCCACGTCCGTGTCCTCGTCCACTCATGATTCTATATATGGAGATGAACCGATTCAGGAAATCGAAACGAGATGGAAATCATGTATCACGTTGAGATCTACATACTACCAAGTTCACACACAATAAGGCAGAACCCTTCTCACGCTCGATAAGCCTCACTGGGACTTGCATGCACCCCACGTTATTATTAAGTGTGCACCCATAATAATAAGGCAATTTGCATGCTTATCTCAGTGCCTCTTAGCTTGCGCTCGAAGTTTCCCCCGTTCAAACAACACAACAGATGGCATCACAGATCTATGATTCACATGAGACGAAGAGTAGTGTCACACTATCAAGTCACTATGGTGTTTAATGTTTCATTTCATATATGTTGTGAGTGTGTGACTGTATAAAGTGAGAGAGATGAACCTTGCAATCTGGAGCTGAGTGTCATGATCGATTTTCGAAGGTGTTCGGTTATAGTCCGGTTTTATAAAACGTTTTAAAACCTAGTTCACTATAACCAGTGGCTCTGATACCAACTGTAACACCCCCAAAATTCCACCTGCGGAAACCCCGCGAGGCGTGTTACGCATCAGAGTTCGAGCCACCAATCACATTGAACCAATGTTAAATATTTAAATAAGTCATGGCATTAATTCCCAAAATAAAATGTTAACATGATATCAATTCTCGAAAGTTGTGTAGCGGAAGCATATAATAAATTATTTAGCAAATGTTTCGTAATAACACTTAAACCAATGTATCAATATAAGATAATCCGAAAGCCTCGATCCATGACCTCTCCAGCACTCCCAGATAGCAAGTCCATGTTCCAAAGTTAACGACCTACAAGCATGCAAACAAGTGTGTCAGACTACGCTGGTGAGTTCAAGGTTTAGTTGACGTGTTTGTTACCAGATGTATGTTAATGCGAATCAACGTTGCGATACGATGTTGCTCATGCTAGGTACCCTAGGGAGTGTGCCCATATGTATCCGGGGAGTGTGCCCCTTAACAACCCCAATGCTCCTAACCGAGCATTGGTAATGATCGATCCCATGTACAATAACCAATACCCAAGTTAATTATTTACCCAGAGTTTCCCTTCCAAATGTTTACCAGTTGTCCCAAACCACCGGGACGCATGCTAGAGAAATGCAATGAACTCACCTTGGTTTGCTTGGCAGATTATACCAAAAGTTACTTGAATTAAAAGTGGTCAATCACGTCCTAACAGGATTACCATATAAGTCAGGTTTGGTTCAGGTAAGCACGCATGTTTCACACAAGTTATCGCGTTACAGGCACAAATTGGTCATGGCAACACATAACCGTCATACAATCCATTCAACATTGTGCGAATAAATGAATTAGCCCAATAATATCCGGCCCAACATGTTGTGCGATCGGCACAACCTTGTGCGATCCACAGCATGTTGTGCGGTCCAATAAGCCCAGCCCAAATAGCTAAGCAGTTAAATAGCATACTCGGCCCAATAACAACTAGTGATCTTGTATGGTTCTGTTAACTTTGTGCGATTGATAGACATTGTGCGGGTGGGCCTTGGGCTTGTTCGGTCCATTAATAAATCAATAATTATCTAACATAACTACGGCCCAAATTAAATAATCCTTAGGCCTTGTGCGATCCTATTGGATTGTGCGATCCGGACACTTGTACTATCGGAACACCATGTGCGATTAAGGACTTGGGCTGTCCGGCCCAGTAACGTTAACAGATCAGACATTTGTGTGTGGCCCAACATCTTGTGCGATCCACAAGATGTTGTGCGATCATACGATGCTATGCTTGTACACTGTGTTTATTGGTTTATACATGACTTGTGCGATCATTCGAACATGTGCTATTGTGCGACCAGGGCCTCTTGTACGACTAAGGGCCTTGTGCGATCAGTATTTGAATTCCGAGTTTTACGCCCATTCAGTTACAACATTAAACAGTTTCCTTATTGGCCCTCAATCAATTAATACTAACAATCTGCAATTTACCCAATACTCGATCAAATCAAGGATTTTATTCATCAATTCGTATAAACCCTAATATAACAAACATGAACAATGGTTATCACAACAAGCAATCAATCGGGTTTTCAGGCTAACATACAATCTATCATGCCAAATCGACCCAAACCATTCATACGAGACCCTATAGCAGCCAACTAATACATGTTTGATTCTAGTTCTAGATCATACCATCTAATCCGTATGAGTATTAACTATGCATGCGAACCGATTACAACTTAACATACAATCCAATTCGTCTAAGCATCATCACATAATATCATTAAATCATATAATCACATATATTATCAACCATAACAAACAACACTAACCGATTGAAGGAGGACTCAATCCGAACAAGTGAAAGCTTCGAAGAGATGGGAGATGATTGCCGCCGGGCTTGAGAGAGAAACGAGAGGAAGCTAGGGTTTTGTGTGTGAGGTGATTGTAACCAATGAGGTGTATAACCCTACCCTCTAATTGTTATTCGTATAAGTGTAGTGGGCCGAATCCCTTCATGGGTTGTCTATGTGTTTCAGATTCAAAAGAGAGTGGGTCGAGAGTGTCACAAGTCAGCCCATTAACTTGTGCGATCGGCTATGTGGTGTGCGGTTCGGATTAAGTAAACATATACATATTCACATAACCTATCATAACGTCATAACATTCAATAATTCAATCATTCAATGATTCAATCAAGTTCACATACGTTGCATACAATACAAAGACGGGTTTGAAATACGAGTTGTCACAGAGTTAGTCTGAGAGACTAGGGAGTTCGGTCTAAGAGACTGGGTGGGATAGTCTAGGGAAGACTAGGATGGTTACTTGCTTACATTGTTATCACACACATGCTTAATTGCTGATTATTGATAAACGTGCATATGTGGAAACTGCTTGCATACGCTAACTGATAGTAATTACTATGGAAATACATACTATGACTACCATGTACCGATAGACATGTCGCCTTGATCAAAAAGCGGGTTGTCAAGCATTGATGACCCTATGGCCACCACCACAAATGATGAGACTGCACTTGCGCCGGAGATATTTACGTCAGACACTGAGAGTGATCCTGATATGCTGACCAAGGGCAAGGACGACTTACAACGGTCAGTGCTACCAGATTTTGGGATGATTCATCCTTGCTGAAGGCTTCTCCGACAAGAATCCTCCTATTACTCTTGTTTCAGTCCATAACCACTTGATCACTGGTCACCCCGATGGTGATCACACCATGGTTCCGAACGTCGACAATACGTCCCCTGTGGACATTCCTTCCGAAGGTAGGCTACTCGACGAATAGCCGATGACGTCGACATGACTATTGATGGTCCTCCTGACGACATCCATGGTGATGGAAAGTTAGACGAGAACATTATTACAAATTTCACATTTGAGACCTCTGTTATCAGGCTATCCTCTACGCCTGGAATACACACGATTTCAGACTCCTCTGAGTCTGTGACATTTACAACCATATAGATGGTCAGATTGCAACTTTCTACTACTGACACGGACGACGACGCCGTTATGAGTGCTGCACTATCACTTGCTCGAGGCGCCACACCGTTACATGACCAGGAGACTGCCCCTGAGCTAGCTTCTGCACCTTTGTGGGACAACTTGATGTTGCACATGCTGATCCTGCACCCTTGATTGATCATAACCCTGTTTCCTTTGGTCTACCAGACATTGCACCCCTTATATCTGACCAAGTACCTGCACCTGACGATCCCCTTATTGGTTGAGACGTTTGTTTTGCACTCGCAACCGATGATGATTGCTCCTTCTCTCCTATGGGGACCGACGTCCATTGCATCAGCATGCGTATCGCTTCCTCTTAGGACTTTCCCACACCACAAAAAGGTACTCCAGGACGGCACCCGCCAAACGATCCCTATTGCTACAACAACATTTTCTATGACCTCACAGACCGCACCATTTGCTACTTTCACCCCTACGGCACTGGATGAGCCATTTTGATGGTTCTTATCATACACTACGCTAATGTTAGATCCTCACATAATGGAGGCCACACACGAGATGAGTTGCTCCTGTAACATGAGCTACAGTTTGAGGATATGATTTACAGAGTGTTAGAGCTTGAGCTGACACCACATTTGGTAACTTCAAATGCAAAAACATTGCATAATTGAAAACATGATTTAAGTATTTACATCACAAGACAGCATATTGCCTGAAAAGTTTATGTAAGACACCACGCCCTCCACCCTGTCTATAGCAAGTATACATTGAACTTCCACATATATCAAGGTTCCTTTTGCGCTCTCGACCGTTGCTATCACACCGTTCCCAGGATTCTGATACTCATTTCTTTACTATCGAGCAGCAGAGCAGACAATTACTTCGACGTGTAGACAAGCCCGAGGAGGAAGTCCACGCGTGTTAACGGTTCACTTTCTTTTCCTCCTTTTCCTCAGTCACCAGTATAGTTGGTTTCTGGATTCATGCGGATTGCATTACACTTTGGTAAAAACACTAATGATAAGCCGGGTTTGTGGAGACTTTAAAGACCACTTCTGACTACGTAATTTTGATGCATTAATATACTTGTTGGACAAGGGTAGGGTGACCCTGCGTCCCTTCTGATATGATACGTTTTGTAAGACACAGTGATTGTGGTCGGAGGATGAAGAAAGCCCAATCATCTTTAAACATGCGACAATACTTATGACTAATAACTAATGCTATGTTCCCACTAAGCACGCCGTTGATCAACATATTTGTGTTACAACTATGATGCTACATGTTTACTTGTTACGTTCCTATTTACAAGTTGTGCAATAATTGTGACGATATGTGATTGATTGTTATAACAACTACGTATATACATATATGTAATACACCCCCTGGGTTTCAGTCGTTAAGTAGATGCTTTTGTGCTTATGTTCTTAAAGAAACCTGACCTATCCAATCTTCCTCTTAGAAGATGTCAATTCAAGGAAACACCGATACCAACAACCCTCTGCCAATGACAGAGGCGGAATTTCAAGAACGCCTCTTACAGGTCATCGCACAGTACGAGGCCTTTCGCTCTGAGCGTAGCGGAGGTACCTCGGGAAATAACCCAGCCAACGGCTGTACCTACAAGCATTCTTAGGCTGCCAGCCCCTACATTTCGACGACACTGGGGGTGCCGTAGCTTTCGTGCGCTGGGTTGAGAAAACGGACAATGTTTTGCGTGCGAGCAAATGCGCCGTAGAGCACCAGGTCACGTACATTTCCGGACTGTTCCAAGATGGGGCTCTATCATGGTGGAAACTCCAGGTTCAGACGATGGGCGAAACTACTGCGTATACTTTATCATGGGACGAGCTGAAAGAGCTAATGCATAAAAAGTACTGTTGGAGAACAGAAAGCCAGAAGGTGGAAACTGAGTTCTGGAACTTGAAGATGGAAGGTCCAAAAATAGCTGAGTATGTGGAGAAGTTCCAAGTTCTGTCGCGTATCGTTCCTTACATGGTAGACCCAGAGTTTAAGAAGATTGAGCGTTTCATTTGGGGATTGGCACCCCAAATCATGAGCATGGTGATGACATCAAAGCCTGCAACGATCGCTGAGGCCATCAATCTAAGTGTGGCCTTGACTGAAGAGGCAATCAAGATGAACAAATTTTCAACCTCTGAGGGAAAGAAGGAGACTCATGTAGAGTCATCTGGAGACAACAAGAGAAAGTTGGCAAATTTCAAACAGGGTACCCAGACGAGGAGCAACAACAAGGCCAAAAAGAGAAAAGAGTACATGGGTAAGCTACCTAAATGCGACAGGTGCCGACGTCATCATACCGGGCGATGTAAAAATGGGAAGTATGATAGCTGTGGAAAAGTGGGACACAACAGGGAAACGTGTTGGAGTGAGACGAAGCGTGGAAAGAAAGGAAAGGGGAAAGATAAGGGATGTTATACCTGCGGGGATATGAGGCACTTTAGGAAAGATTGCCCAAGGGAGATTAAACAAAGTCATGGGAAGAATGTCTAACACCGGAGCTGGGGAACCACGCCAGGATCCAAACATGGTCATTGGTACGCCTCATAGTAATCAATGTTATGCGCCTGTGCAATTTGATATTGTTGTCAAATTTTAGCTTCAGAATATACTTGTTTTAATAGTAAGTAAGATAGATATCCAATATTCGATCAAACTAGCTTAAGGGAAGCTTCGATGTGATGCTTGGGATGGACTGGTGGTCGAACAACCAAGCGAAGAAGGTTATCCGCATCCAGATGACGAACGGAGAAACGACCGTGATTCATGGAGCAGGATACGCTCCTACGGATTATCAGGCATTGAAGATACGAAAGCTTTCGCACAATGGGTGTGTTGCCCTCTGGGCTCAGGTCGTGGACAAGGGAGCCGAAGAACCAAAACTCGAAGATATCCCTGTGATAAAAGAATATCCTAAAGCCATCCCCGAAAACTTGCCAGAATTATCTACTCAATGACAAGTCGAATTTTTCATCGATTTGATTTCCAGGAGCCGCGCTTGCTGCCAATACACCTTGGCAATTTACACCTTCAGACATGCAAGGATCGACAGTGTTGTTGGTGCATGTTTTGTGACAACAGCTTAGATTTGGTCTTTGGATATCTTGTAATTAGTAAAACGATAAACAGGTAGCAAGTTTAGCTTTGTAATAGTTGTAATAGTGAATTAAGAGTGATTGGGCCAAACCAAACCCACATATGGGGGAGGGTTTGCGAAATGGGCCTTGCCCAAGACCTAGCCCAAATGCAAAGCCTTGTCCTATATAAGCAAAGCTTAGCATTAGGGTTTAGGTTAATCTTCTAATCACCTTAATCACTTGGAGAGAATACGTGAAAGACAACGGCTTGGACGAATTAGGATCTTGATTGATTGTAATCGTTTGAAGATAATCAATAAAGATTGGGTTTAAAGTGATTCGTGTTCTACTCGTTTTCTGTGAAATCTGATCTAGAGGATTCCGCACTCTAGGTTGGATCGACGATTCTGTTACGATCCGCACGGCTACGGGGACCTACAATTGGTATCAGAGCACTCGGCTCTTGATTGGCTTGGTTCAGAATCGTTTCTGTAGAAAAATCGGAGTTTTTGGGACGTTTTGGGAGGCTGTCTTCGTGTTCTGCTGGTGTTTTCGGAAAAATTGCTTGCATTTCTGACCATTACTGATAGAAATCTTGCATTTCTGATCAACTTCGGACCAGAAACAAGCATTTCGGACCAGATTACGGACCATTTCGGATCTACTGATTACATTTCGGATTAATCAGTTGAATTTCGGACCAGATTGGCTTGATTTCGGACCAGAAGGTGTGATTTCGGATCAGCCAGTTTCATTACGGATTATTGAGCCTAGTTTCGGACCAGAAGAACCCATTTCGGATCAGGAGGTGTGTAGGATCGTTAGACGACCTGACGAGTCGATCAGAAGAGTGCTCAGACTGAATCAGAGGCGGAATTCATTGATTCAGTCTTTGTTCAGCTTGATTTCACTATTTAACGTCTCTTTTATTGATCTTCTAACAAGTTACAAGTTCTGGAGACAAACGGCAGGGCTTCGCCATTACACACACAACTGCTACCTAGATCCGCTCATCAGTCCCCTATTTATAGGCTGATGGGTTTGCTTATTTGGACATATCCATATAAGCGAACCTCATATGATCAAATAAGCGAACCTACAAGCTTATGATCATATAAGCGGACCTATCATGGTGACACATAAGCGAACCTATCTAACTCACATGTTCTTGATTTCCGTGTACGAAACAACCTGCCCTAACCTAAGATTCGAACTAAGATGTAGTCGATAGACAACTGCACCAATAGACTCCCCCTTGAATGTTGACGGAATCTTCAGTGATAGTCTTCAAACATTGACAACTCTTCAATCTTGATCGGTCTTCTTCAGGAACTCTTCCTGGAATCGTGTACCCAGATCTTTCTCTGGCTTTAACTTTCATCAGACTCCCCTTATCATCGAGCTGGGATCGCCATCTGGAATTCGTTATCACCATTGAAATCAAATCCTGGTTTTATCAGTTTAAACTTCTTCTCAGGTTCTGATGTATCTCCTTACTTTCCGTAGCAACAGGATCAGAAACCTGCACAACTCAAACTCTCTATTACAAACCAATAAAGTTGTGATTCAATTTAATGAATCAACTAAACATTTGAGGATTTTCACATTTAAAACATTTCAAAATTTGAAACATTCCAAATTCTGATTCAAATTAATGAATCATCTTTAACATTTCAAATCAATTAACCAAACCAACTGTTCATCATGTTTAGCCTTTAAGATTTTGAATATCAGCTTTTCAACATCAGTTTTCGAAAATCTTTTTGGATTTTTCGAAATAAGAAACATAAATGCAATAACAGAAATTAAATGCAGAAAAGAAATATGTACAAACATATTGTTGTGAGTTTGTGTAAGAGGATCATATCAGTTTTTGAGACAAACCACAAGCACCGTTAAGCTTTTAATCGTTTTAAGTTCTAAACGATTCACGTTGATTGACGATATTGTTGTCCACTTAAGCTCAATCTAAAAACTTTCGAAATGTTTACCGATACGTTAAAGGTATATTAATTTTGCACTAAATCCTTATGGACCTCACGATCTCAGCATATCCCCTCATCATGCAATACACTAACTCGAGTAATGCCTTTAAACTTTCATCAACTGTGATATGTGCGAAAATAAAGCAGAATGTTTAAGCATTAACAATTAGGTCGATACTTCCGTATACGCAGAGAAAGTCCAATGTTTAAACAAAATAAGAAAATAAAACAAGTTGAAGTTGTTTAGGCTTTAACCACCAGGTCGATACTCCCGTATACGCAGAGGAGGTCCAAAGCTTAAACGAAACACCCAAGAAAATAATGCAGAACGTTTAGGCAACAACATCCAGGTCGATACTCACGTATACGCAGAGGATGTCCGATGCTTAAACAAAATAAAGAAATCAAACAAGTTTAAATCTTTGCAAAATGAAATGCACAATCACAGTGATTTTTCAGCAAAGTAGTGAAAGTTCACAAACTTAACCAGTTTTATGCAGCGATTACTGAGTAGGCACACAGTCAAGAAGGACAAAACTAAGTACTATGCTTTCAACCATGTTTCCCACTAGAACTAGGCTTTTTCATTTATGTTTGTATCGTTATCGCAAATCTACTAGTCTAGCTGAGCCTATCGTCACATCTTTAGTGAGACCGTTTAATACTTTTAGACTTTACATATCTTTAGCATGTTGTGATAGTCCACTGATTTACTATCATTTCCTCTTGTTCGCAACAAAACTCATTTTTAAATTTTCAATGTTTTTGACATTTTCAAATTTTCTATTTTTTTTTAAATTTTCTCCCCCTAAAATCAAAATATGTTTCAATTTTGATTTTCTGGGAAAATTTGAAAACAAACTATACAAGAACATGACAACATGATATCGAATAGCTTCAATTCGCCATCCATTTGGCGTAAAGAATCAGAACTCCCCCTCACAACAAACTATTTTCCCATTATGATTTCAAAACACTTAAGTTCGTTTTAATCAAAATGGTTTTTCCGGAAAAATTAGTTTGTTTACCAATCATTTTTAGACTCGGGGTTTCATCACCTTGTTCTCTTCATACATATGACAGATTTTACAATTTTAGTTTTAAATCTCAAACATCACTTGTAGAAAATCAGGTACAACTTAATGTACCTGATTTACCACATGTAAAACGAAAAATCACCAGAGTGAAATTTCTCAAGAAATGTGCCGATTCATGTTCCACGCTTACCAACCTGGGAACTCCGGCAAGTCAGGTTTATTTTTATTTAAACAGATTCACCCAAGCCTGACGATCCTTGGGTGATTTCGAATTCTTGTTCAACAATGGTGGAAAATTTGCAGCATCCATTGTTAAACCTGAATTCTCCTGTTTTACCTCAATCAATGGCTCCTCTGGCTTCGACGAACAAGAATCATTGCCTGAGTGTGGCTTGTCTGACTTAGATGGGCCATATTCATTGCCGACACCTTTCTTCTTCTTCTCTTTCTCTTTCGTCCTCAAATTTGTATCTGATGATTTCGTCTTGCTTGACTTTGCAATCGAAGGAGTTGATTCATCAGAACTCTTATTCTTACCAACGGATGAACCTGAGAACAATATCTTCTCGAGATACTCTCTCGCCTTCTTCCTCTTTTTCCTCAGTCTGTCTTTCTGCCCCTGTGAAAGTTTAACTTTCATTTCTTGAATTGTCTGTTCTTGAACTATAGGTTTTTGAACCTTCTGTTCATGGGGCTTGACTTTGACTGGAATCTTTGCCAATTTCTGAGAATTAGCCCTCAATCTTTCATTCGATCTCCTTGGGCAATCTTTGGCAATGTGACCTCTGATTTGACAGTTAAAGCATCTTCTCATTTCAAAACTCCAACTCTGGCAGTTAACAGCAATGTGTCCTTGATAACCGCATCGGTAACACACCCTGTTATCGTACCAATCACCATTTTCAGCCCAAATACTCAGATCAAAGCATTGTTTGGCTTGGTGATACTCTTTCCTCTTCTTGATTGTTGGATTTGACTTTTGAGCACTGTGGTCCGACCTGCACCACTTATTACCAACAATTTTTGAGTTTTCATTTTTTATTTTTTTAAATTTTTCATTGCGATTGGATAATCGATCTGATGAACTTTTATTTTCTTTTTGAACATTTTTCTCAATTTTAATTTTTTGTTTCTGTTCCACTTTCTTCTTTAAAGGTTTTTGCTTAGAGCATTCTTCTTTAAAGGTTTTTTTGTTTTTCAATTTTTTCTTTTTCATCATCAGATTTCTCATCACAATCTTCAACTTTGACATTGTCAAAGTTTGTGACATTGTCACTTATTGGAACAGAATTGATTGGTTTTGGACAGGGAAAATTCAAACTGTCTGATGTAGTCACAAAACCTATAAATTTCTTCTCAAGTTCATCAATCTTGTTCCTTGAATTCTTAGCTTCATTTTCAAGCTGAGATATTCTTTTAAGATGAGAATTGATTGAATTTTCATTCTCATTCTTCAAGTTTTGAAGAACAGACTTTTTATTCTCCAAAACTTTTATCTGTTCTTGAAATTTCGTTTCATTTGCTTTCAGATTCTTGTTTTCCAGCTTAATCCAGAAATCCACCTCTTCTGAAGATTTCTTTTTTTTTTCAACCTCTTTTTCTAACTCTTTGATTTTCTTTTGAGCACATTCACCTTCGTTCTCCAATTTTATAATTTTTGAAGATGGGAATTTATCATTTTTTATTTTTCAATGTTGTTTTTGCTAAACACATCTCTCCCATCTTCAAGAATTTTCATTTGATTTTGAAATTCTTTTTCAATTCTTGATTTTTCAATTTCACAATTTTTAATCTTTTCTTCAAACTTCTGGTTTTTCAATGTCAAACTGTTAAAATTACTTAACAGTTTGTCATTTTCAGCTTTTAACTTCTCACAATTTCCTTTCAGAATAAGAATCTGCTTATCATCAGCCTGCTTCTCATCTTTCAACTTCTTTATCTCCAATGCCAAACTTTCCGCATCTTTTACAAGTTTGTCATTATCAGTCTTAAAGTTGTCACATTTGAAACACACTGATGCAGAACTTGAAGATTCATTTTCACAAATTCTTCATTCTTTGCCTTTTTCCCTGTCTTGTATGTTCCTGCACAAACAATTTTAACAAAATCAAGAGGGTTTAAATTTTCATCAATATAACATCCTCTCTTATAATCATACTTCATATTTCGTTTTGCAGCGAAACATATACTGATTCTTTTATTAATCTCAGTAATTACATCCAGATTGATTTTATCCAGATTTCCCAAATCTAGTTCATCTAGATTCTCTTTGATTTTATTCATCATTTTTTTTATTTTTATCAGAATTTTCATAACTATGTTTTTGAAGTTTATCGATGAAATCAGATGGATGTAATTTTGAGAATTTAGGCTTTTGTTTTAATTTCTTTAGAACATCATCCCATTCAGCAGGTAAAGCATCTTCCAACTTCGATATCTTTTCAGTATCTGTCAAATTTATTCCAAACGATTTTAACTTGTCCATCAAGTAATCAAATCTTTTTTTCATCTCTTTCAGGTTCTCATTCTGTTGACAAGCAAAGTTTTCAAGTCTAAGAGTCCAGATATTCTTATCATCTTGATCAAACATACTCGTATGATACCAACCAAATCTATTTATCCTTTCAACAAACTCATTCTCTTTTTCATCAAACATCTCTGCTGTAACACCTCGAAATTTTGTGTCCAATAATGTATTGACACGTGTCTTGAGTTTACACGTGGCGTTTAATATTAAATAAAGGACTAAAGTTCACAAACCTTGAAAGTATGTAAATTCGAGGGTTATAAATGTCAAACAAGGGTAAGTATACTGTATAGTAACCCTAAATGATGCTCGTACCTTCAGACGAATAAATCATGGATCGTACGGAAGCGAAACGCGGAAGAAGGTGAGAGATTACAAGCTGCGGGGGTTAACTGTGTCAACATGTTTAATTATACCTCTGAATGAGCCTTTGACGAACCCGAGGCTTTGTAACAGTAAAATACGCTCACTATAATGTATTATAAAAATTTCGCGAAGTTCCGTTTTAAAACGAGAAAGTTATGATCAAATTCGTACGAGAGGGGTTAAAAGCAGCAACACTGAAAGTTAAGGCTTTTCGGATAATAATTAAACTAACCGGGGGCTTAACAGTACGGGTAAAAGGCACGACGCCCTTAATTGTAATTAATCGAGGGCCAAATCGCAAAGTTACCCCTTCAAACCCGAAAGGTCAGGTTATTAATTACCAAAGATTTCATTAATCATTACAAAAGATTCAAAAAGATTTAAAAACAACCCTTACGGACCGCAAGGGTCCTGCTTTACGGACCGTAAGGGGGTAAAAGATTTGGCTTGTCTCCGCCACAGGCTTACGGACCGCAAGGCCCAAACCATACGGTCCGTAAGCGATGCCCAGCGACAGAAAGTTGGCTGTTGTCTGTTTAAAACGTTAAGACATTAATGTATGGGTTTCCCATAGGTATGGGCGACCCCTAATCACTCTCTAGCACTAGAGGACACATGTTGTTGATCAAGGGGCATGGGTAGACATGTTTGTCAATGATCTAAGGCCTTAGAAGTACTATAAAAAGGCCTCATTGCACAACATGTTACTCACACCTTCCCTGCCTTCATTGATCACATCTGGAGCTCAACATTTCCTCTCAAGTGTCCTCTAAGCAAGCATAAGACCTTTGTAAGTCGTTCAACCCTTTGTGGTTTAGTTTTGCTTAGTTATACAGCTAAAAATCAAACTGTCGTAATTACGGTTTGACTTCGAGATTAGTCTACAATGGCTCAGTCATATCTCGAATTAAAAGTAGTTATGTGTTGGTATTTACGTGGGTAATAAACCCCAAAAAGGGTTCCCCCTGATCACCACTCTAACTAGTTCAAATGTCGAGTCAAACATATGCTTAAAAAGTCAACAGAAAGCCATTTTGCATAATCTGTAATATAGATGATATGAAACCTGTTTGAACACTTATAAAACATGATATTAAGTATATAAACTTGTCTAAGCTCATTTTGTTCGGCCATTTACTATACTGACCCGGTTCGGAGCCGAATGTGGCAAAAGTTTGACTTTTACTTTGACTTCAGTTCTGACCCGTTTTAGTGCAATGTAGATATGCCTTAGGACTCTCTTAGGACCAGGTCACGTGATGGTATCACCCTCTGTGACCGGTTCGTTGTTTGTCCGAGTCTTTTACGCATTTCCGTTAATTACTTAAAAGTTGACCGTAACACCCTTTTCAAAATAAAACGAGTATTTCGGACACGTGAAGGGACCATAACCTTGCTTATTAAATTCTAAGCATGTCCCTAAAGTTTCACGCCAATCCGAGGTCTAGAATGGGAGTTATGCTAAATAGCGTAATTAAAGTAAACTTTTGTAATAAACGGCGCGATTAGCATAACGCCTACCTAAACCAAGAGTTCATCACCAAACCTTTTACTCACTGTTGTAAAATAATATTTTGGGATTTTTAAAGATTTTTAATTAATTTTAACCTGCTCATAACCTGCGGTTATGGCTACGGTTAGGTAAATACCGAATATGCCCTTTTCGGCCAAAACTTGAGTTCTACAAGGTCTTTTGACCCGATTCCA
This sequence comes from Helianthus annuus, assembly GCF_002127325.2. Classification (NCBI taxonomy): domain Eukaryota; kingdom Viridiplantae; phylum Streptophyta; class Magnoliopsida; order Asterales; family Asteraceae; genus Helianthus; species Helianthus annuus. The sequence continues at coordinate 22,158,793 of NC_035436.2, read as the reverse complement.
GTTGCTACTGATTTTAAATAATAAATAGAGTATTTTAGACTTTTTAAACTGCTCGGGAAACTCAGATTTCCTGTAGAACTCTAAAACCCCTTTTAAAGTCTTTAAAATGACCAAAAAAAAACCCCTACGGGGCGTATAATGAACTTAAATTCGTTACGGGCATCACGGAAGGTATCCTACTGATATCACAACCTCTTTAAGGCATATTGACTTAGGAAACAAGTGTAGGACTCTTACGGTTACCCGTTGCGCCTTTTGCGCGCACGGTTCGACTTATGTAACTAGTTTACATAAATTAGCCGATACGGGTCAAACCATATTATTTTGACCCCAAAATCCAGAGTGTGAATATTAAACCCATATAAAACAAGTCTTCGAACTTGTTGGGTCAGAATCACATACCATTCTCGGTTTTCGCCTTTCACGCGATTAAACCGTATCTATCCCTTGAAACTGACCGGTCTAGGCTACGGCTAATATAAAGACCCGTTAGGATTCTAATATGTTATTTTAAAACCTTCGTTCCAGAATAGGAGCCCCAGTAAAAGATATCTGTGATTTAATCAATTAAGGACAATACTTGCTAAGGTAAATACTTTTAACTTATTTTCCGTATTACGGGTTTGGGTTACGGTATATATAAAATACCGCTTGATCGAGCATCAAATCTTCCATCGTTTGGTGGTTAATTGAATAATTTGATTGGCTCGTTTAAACAGTCTTGTTACTTAAAAGCCTTTGGGGGGTTAATGACCATGTCCCGGATATCCTTGGCATCATTTTATGAAATGGCGACGACCTCGACATCCGCGTGTAGGCGTACACCCGGCATTATGTCTATATTAATAAAAGACGTAACCGTTGGTTTACCCACCTCGGTTTTACGCAATGTGGTGTGTCTATTGATCTTTAACCCGGACTGGATCCGGGCTACTGAACGCAAAGAAGGAACATGTAATTCGTTCACAATATTATAATATTAAATAATTCTCCCAAGTTATAAAGGAGTTTATGCCTTGTGCATTCAAATCAATTTTAATAAACATTTTACAAAAGTGTCGGTTGAATGTATTTACCAGTGTAAACTGACGTATTTTCCCAAAAAGATTGAGTGCAGGTACTACACGTAATCGGCTGGTTATAGCTCCTTAGCATCTTAAGAAGTCTCGCAAGCTTTGATGCCTTGTCTGTTGAACAATATTTTTATTATTATTTTGATCCCCTGTGGATACCATTCGACTATTTGTGATACATTCGATATTACAATCAAAGGTTGAATTATATTTATCTTTATGCTTCCGCTGTGCATTCATATAATTGTGTGGTTTGACTATATTGTTGCCAACTACGTCACGGTAGTCCCCCACCGGGCCCACCGGTGATACACGTGGAAATCGGGGTGTGACAGGTTGGTATCAGAGCCAACATTGAATGAATTAAACACTATCCTATTGTGTTTAATCTCAGTGACACAATTGCACATACTTGAGTCTAGACAAGAACATAGGACAAATTCGAATTCTTTATTCCAGTTGTCTTTTATTGTTATTGTGATTTTAATAGTTTTGAAAGCAGAAAATATGTCACCTGTAATTTTCCGAGGAAGAGGAAGAGGAAGAAGAGGCAGAGGAGAGATCGTTACTCACAACGATCACGAAGCTGGACCTTCAAATACGCGAGCTCCTTCGACCACAAGGAGTGAAGAACCGCAAAGACGGAGAAACCTTTTCGAACCTGCAAGGCATTCCACCTCGCACATCTCGACGTCATCATACCGTCACTCGTTCGGGCCAGATTCCGAGAATGATCCCAACAACCCTCAACCCTCCTACATACCTCTGCAACGTTCGGCATCGCACCGTAATTTTGACGATCCTACTCCATACTTCAGAGGTCAGTTTAACCCAGCTGACTACATTCAGAAGCCTGCAGGTTTTGTCCCATTAGAACCACAGGATCACTTCTCCGAAGACCATATGGATGAGGACACGGATCCAATAGAACCTGCTCGTGGTACGCCCACCCATCCTATCGAGATCTCCGATGGGTCTTCTTTTCATGGGACACCTTATCAAGGCCCAGATAGCTTCCAAGCGTTGTTCGACCGACATGAGTGGTACTATACACCATCTCACCAGACATCACAACAGCCACAACATCCGCAAGATCCCTCCGAGGATCCACGTTTCGTGGCAGTTACGCCACCACCTCCGCCACCGGTACAGCCAGTAATGCCTGACCCGCCAAGGCGTAGAAGGACAAATGCCCGTATGCCCACACGAGGAGGAGGGGATTTCCACTTCAGCACCCCTCGACACTCTAGTAGTAGCCACTACCCGCCACTACCAGAAGAAGGACCTGCAAGTCCAGTACAGGAGGCGAACTCCGCACCAGTTGCACCATCTTCGCCACCGTTTGGGTATGACCACCCAATACCGGCGTACATGGGCCCAACGGCATACAACCCGTTCGAACCATCGTCGCACGCACATTACAATTACAACTATGAGCAAGACCCATATGTGGTAGGGGCTAGGTATAATGCCCGATATCCAGACGGAGCATATGGAAACATGGGAATACCCGACTACTCAGCTCATGGGTATCCAGCACCTCCTAGACCTCCAGTTCCGCAACCGACGCCACATCCACGTTTTTCCCCACCTGAACAAGAAGAAATACTCCACCGTTTGAGCCGTGTGGAAAGAGACTTCGAGGAAGAACGTAAGAGCCACCGAGGATTCCTCAAGGGATTGGCAAACCTACTGAAGGGCAAGAAGAAGAAACGAGACCCTTAGTCTCCTTATGGATTGTTGTACTTACACTTTAGTCCTTGCGTGGACAATTATCGTATTTCAGTCCCTACGTGGACTTATCTTTCAGTCCCTACGCGGACACCTATCTTGTATTAGTCCCTGCGTGGACCTGTCTTTTATTAAACCTCTATGTAGGTATGTACTTGTTTAAAAGTCCCGTTTAGGGCAGCGTGTAATCGTATTGAAGTTTTGGAATGTTATGTTATGAATTTCATTTTAAAACAGCATTTAGGACTCGTTACGGTCACTACGAGTTCTCGAAGATCGACTTGAGGTCAGGCTACCATCAGCTGAAGGTCAGAGATGAAAACGTGCATAAAACAGCATTTAGGACTCGCTACGGTCACTACGAGTTCCTAGTGATGCCTTTTGGACTCACAAATGCACCGGCTGCATTCATGGATCTCATGAATCGCGTCTGCAAGCCGTACTTAGACAAATTCGTCATCGTATTCATCGACGACATTCTTATTTATTCTAAGAACAAAACTGACCATGAGAAACACCTACGATGTATTCTCAAATTGCTGCATCGTGAGAAACTCTATGCCAAATTCTCTAAATGCGAATTCTGGCTACGAGAAGTCCAATTTCTTGGACATGTCGTAAGCGAGCGTGGTATCCAGGTGGATCCCGCTAAGGTAGAGGCGGTCATGAATTGGCAAGAGCCAAAGACGCCTACCGAAATTCGTAGTTTCCTGGGGTTGGTAGGATACTACAGGAGATTCATTGAAAATTTCTCAAGGATTGCTGCGCCCTTAACTTCTCTAACCAAGAAGAAGATAAAATTTGTTTGGGGCCCTAAGCAGCAAGAATCCTTTGATATTTTAAAGCAAAAGCTGAGCAACGCTCCTGTGTTGACGCTACCGGAAGGTAACGAAGAATTCGTAGTTTGCTGCGACGCGTCGCACACTGGCATGGGGTGTGTGCTCATGCAGAAAAGCAAGGTGATTGCCTATGCTTCGAGACAGTTAAAGGTGCACGAAAAGAATTACACCACCCATGACTTGGAGTTGGGTGCCGTGGTGTTCGCACTAAAACTGTGGAGGCATTATCTGTACGGAAATCAGGTTTGTGATCTATTCAGATCACAAGAGCCTTCAACATCTGTTTAATCAGAAGGAGTTGAACATGAGGCAACGCCGTTGGATGGAAACCTTAAATGATTATGATTGTGAGATCAGATACCATCCCGGCAAGGCGAATGTAGTCGCTGATGCCCTGAGCCGGAAAGAAAGGATGAAACCCATCCGAATCAATGCTAAGAGCATTGAAGTCAAGAATAACTTGATCGAAAGGATATTAGCTGCACAGCGAGAGGCTGTGTTAGAAGCTAATTATCCTAAGGAAAAGTTAGGAGTAACTGAAGAGTAGTTAACTCTTAGCAAGGATGGAATTTTGAGATTGAATGGGCGAATATGGGTTCCTATTTATGGAGGACTACAAGATGTTATCCTCCAGGAAGCCCATAGTTCCAAATATTCTGTCCATCCTGGAGCAGATAAAATGTATCAGGATTTAAAGGCAAACTATTGGTGGATAGGCTTGAAGAAGTCTGTGGCCGCTTATGTAGCCAAATGCTTAACTTGTGCGCAAGTCAAGGCTGAGCATCAAAAGCCATCCGGCTTGCTACAATAGCCTGAACTTCCTGAATGGAAATGGGAGTGTGTAACTATGGATTTTATCACCAAGTTACCAAAGACGAGCAAGGGAAATGACATGATATGGGTTATAGTCGATAGACTGACTAAGTCAGCTCATTTATTACCCATCAAGGAGACTTATAGCTCCGACACTTTAGCCCAGTTATATGTTGATAAGATTGTAGCCTTACATGGTATACCTATGTCTATTATCTCTGATCGAGATACTAGATACACGTCTCATTTCTGGAAAAGTTTCCAGCAATCTTTGGGCACACGTTTGAACTTTAGTACGGCTTACCATCCTCAGACAGACGGTCAGATTGAGCGTACTATTCAAACGTTAGAAGACATGCTGCGGGCATGTGCGATCGATTTGGGTGGTAGTTGGGATAAGAACCTACCACTAATCGAATTCTCCTACAACAATAGCTACCATACCAGCATAAGGGCTGCGCCCTTCGAGGCATTATACGGTAGGAAGTGTAGATCGCCTGTTTGTTGGGCGGAAGTGGGAGAGGTCCAATTATCGGGACCAGAGATAGTTTTCGAAACAACGGACAAGATTGTCCAGATTCGGGAATGTCTCAAAGCTGCCCGTGATAGGCAGAAAAGTTACGTTGATCCAAAGCGTAAGGATTTTCACTTCGAGGTAGGTGAAAAGGTGTTACTAAAGGTATCACCCTGGAAGGGGGTGATGCGTTTCGGTAAGAAGGGTAAACTGAGCCCGAGATACATAGGACCTTTCGAGGTTATCGAACGTGTCGGGTCAGTTGCCTATAAGTTGAACTTACCAGAAGAGCTCAATGGAATTCACAACGTGTTCCACATCTGCAATCTAAAGAAGTGCTTCGCCGATGAATCATTGGTGATCCCACACACAGATGTGCATATAGATGAGAGCTTGAAGTTTGTGGAGAAGCCTTTGTCGATTGAAGACCGACAAGTGAAGAAGCTTCGAAGGAAACATGTACCGATAGTTAAGGTTAAATGGGATGCCCGGAGAGGACCCGAATTCACGTGGGAAGTAACACCTCGAAATTTTGTGTCCAATAATGTATTGACATGTGTCTTGAGTATACACGTGGCGTTTAATATTAAATAAAGGACTAAAGTTGACAAACCTTGAAAGTATGTAAATTCGAGGGTTATAAATGTCAAACAAGGGTAAGTATACTGTATAGTAACCCTAAATGATGCTCGTACCTTCAGACGAATAAATCATGGATCGTACGGAAGCGAAACGCGGAAGAAGGTGAGAGATTACAAGCTGCGGGGGTTAACTGTGTCAACATATTTAAATATACCTCTGAGTGACCCTTTGACGAACCCGAGGCTTTGTAACAGTAAAATACGCTCACTATAATGTATTATATAAATTTCGCGAAGTTCCGTTTTAAAACGAGAAAGTTATGATCAAATTCGTACGAGAGGGGTTAAAAGCGGCAACAATGAAAGTTAAGGCTTTTCAGATAATAATTAAACTAACCTGGGGCTTAACAGTACGGGTACAAGGCACGAGGCCCTTAATTGTAATTAACCGAGGGCCAAATCGCAAAGTTACCCCTTCAAACCCGAAAGGTCAGGTTATTAATTACCAAAGATTTCGTTAATCATTACAAAAGATTCAAAAAGACTTAAAAACAACCCTTATGGACCGCAAGGGTCCTGCTTTACGGACCGTAAGGGGGTAAAATATTTGGCTTGTCTCCGCCACAGGCTTACGAACCGCAAGGCCCAAACCATACGGTCCGTAAGCGCTGCCCAACGATAGAAAGTTGGCTGTTGGCTGTTTAAAACGTTAAGACATTAATGTATGGGTTTCCCAGATGTATGGGCGACCCCTAATCACTCTCTAGCACTAGAGGACACATGTTGTTGATCAAGGGGCATGGGTAGACATGTTTGTCAATGATCTAAGGCCTTAGAAGTACTATAAAAAGGCCTCATTGCACAACATGTTACTCACACCTTCCCTGCCTTCATTGATCACATCTAGAGCTCAACATTTCCTCTCAAGTGTCCTCTAAGCAAGCATAAGACCTCTGTAAGTCGTTCAACCCTTTGTGGTTTAGTTTTGCTTAGTTATATAGCTAAAAATCAAACCGTCGTAATTACGGTTTGACTTCAAGATTAGTCTACAATGGCTCAGTCATATCTCGAATTAAAAGTAGTTATGTGTTGGTATTTACGTGGGTAATAAACCCCAAAAAGGGTTCCCCCTGATCACCACTCTAACTAGTTCAAATGTCGAGTCAAACGTATGCTTAAAAAGTCAACAGAAAGCCATTTTTGCGATTCTTGCATAATCTGTAATATAGATGATATGAAACCTGTTTGAACACTTATAAAACATGATATTAAGTATATAAACTTGTCTAAGCTCGTTTGGTTCGGCCATTTACTATACTGACCCGGTTCGGAGCCGAATGTCGCAAAAGTTGACTTTTGCTTTGACTTCAGTTCGGACCCATTTTAGTGCAATGTAGATATGCCTTAGGACTCTCTTAGGACCAGGTCACATGATGGTATCACCCTCTGTGACCGGTTCATTGTTTGTCCGAGTCTTTTACGCATTTCCATTAATTACTTAAAAGTTGACCGTAACGCCCTTTTCAAAATAAAACGAGTATTTCGGACATGTGAAGGGACCATAACCTTGCTTATTAAATTCTAAGCATGTCCCTAAAGTTTCACGCCAATCCGAGGTCTAGAATGGGAGTTATGCTAAATAGCGTAATTAAAGTAAACTTTTGTAATAAACGGCGCGATTAGCATAACGCCTACCTAAACCAAGAGTTCGTCACCAAAACTTTTACTCACTATTGTAAAATAATATTTTGGGATTTTTAAAGATTTTTAGTTAATTTTAACCTGCTCATAACCTGCGGTTATGGCTACGGTTCGGTAAATACCGAATATGCCCTTTTCGGCCACAACTTGAGTTCTACAAGGTCTTTTGACCCGATTCCAGTTGCTAATGATTTTAAATAATAAATAGAGTATTTTAGACTTTATAAACTGCTCGGGAAACTCAGATTTCCTGTAGAACTCTAAAACCCCTTTTAAAGTCTTTAAAATGACCAAAAAAAACCCCTACGGGGCGTATAATGAACTTAAATTCGTTAGGGGCATCACGGAAGGTATCCTACTGATATCACAACCTCTTTTAGGCATATTGACTTAGGAAACAAGTGTAGGACTCTTACGGTTACCCGTTGCGCCTTTTGCGCGCACGGTTCGGCTTATGTAACTAGTTTACATAAATTAGCCGATACGGGTCAAACCATATTATTTTGACCCCAAAATCCAGAGTGTGAATATTAAACCCATATAAAACAAGTCTTCGAACTTGTTGGGTCAGAATCACATACCATTCTCGGTTTTCGCCTTTCACGCGATTAAACCGTATCTATCCCTTGAAACTGACAGGTCTAGGCTACGGCTAATATAAAGACCCGTTAGGATTCTAATAGGTTATTTTAAAACCTTCGTTCCAGAATAGGAGCCCCAGTAAAAGATATCTGTGATTTAATCAATTAAGGACAATACTTGCTAAGGTAAATACTTTTAACTTATTTTCCGTATTACGGGCTTGGGTTACGGTATATATAAAATACCGCTTGATCGAGCATCAAATCTTCCATCGTTTGATGGTTAATTGAATAATTTGATCGGCTCGTTTAAACAGTCTTGTTACTTAAAAGCCTTTGGGGGGTTAATGACCATCTCCCAGATATCCTTGGCATCATTTTACGAAATGGCCACGACCTCGACATCCGGGTGTAGGCGTACACCCGGCATTATTTCTATATTAATAAAAGACGTAACCGTTGGTTTACCCACCTCGGTTTTACGCAATGTGGTGTGTCTATTTATCTTTTACCCGGATTGGATCCGGGCTACTGAACGCAAAGAAGGAACATGTAATTCGTTCACAAGATTATAATATTAAATAATTCTCCCAAGTTATAAAGGAGTTTGTGCCTTGTGCATTCAAATCAATTTTAATAAACATTTTACAAAAGTGTCGGTTGAATGTATTTACCAGTGTAAACTGACGTATTTTCCCAAAAAGATTGAGTGCAGGTACTACACGTAATCGGCTGGTTATAGCTCCTTAGCATCTTAAGAAGTCTCGTAAACATTGATGCCTTGTCTGTTGAACAATATTTTTATTATTATTTTGATCCCCTGTGTATACCATTCGACTATTTGTGATACATTCGATATTACAATCAAAGGTTGAATTATATTTATCTTTATGCTTCCGCTGTGCATTCATATAATTGTGTGGTTTGACTATATTGTTGCCAACTACGTCACGGTAGTCCCCCACCGGGCCCACCGGTGATACACGTGGAAATCGGGGTGTAACATCTGCCATTGTTCAAATAAACCTGACAAGTCTTTGTTGTTCACAAAAGCGAAACAGTAATGATCAAATGAGCGAACCACTTGATGATCACAAGAGCGAATCTGTTTGTTGTTCACTGAAGCGGTCCTCACACGCAATTTGGAGCGAACCTATATACAATATGTCTCTAAAATCGAACCTCTTGAGCGGATCTTCTCAAAAGCGTCCGGAAAAGCGAACCTAAATGTTTAGATAAGCGGACTTGAGCTTTCCTTTGGAGTGGATCTACCAAAATATGTCCCTTGAAGTGGACCTCTGAAGCGAACCTATTAAGTGTCCGTAAAAGCGGACCTAAGTTCGAAGGTCATTTCATCCATTTTTTGTCCGTATTTTGGTCCAAAACATTCCAGGGTTTCTCTATCTCCAATAACACACAATCTGTGAAATTTTGATTCAATTTTGACCGATAAAACTCCCTGAACTGATGAAAGAAGGTGTAGAAATCAGAATTTTTGAGCGAAAACGAGCTAAACGGTAAGAACTCTTCCTCTTGAGCTCTGATACCACATGTAGGATCGTTAGACGACCTGACGAGTCGATCAGAAGAGTGGTCAGACTGAATCAGAGGCGGAATTCATTGATTCAGTCTTTGTTCAGCTTGATTTCACTATTTAACGTCTCTTTTATTGATCTTCTAACAAGTTACAAGTTCTGGAGACAAACTGGCAGGGCTTCGCCTTTACACACACAACTGCTACCTAGATTCGCTCATCAGTCCCCTATTTATAGGCTGATGGGTTCGCTTATATGGACATGTCCATATAAGCGAACCTCATATGATCAAATAAGCGAACCTACAAGCTTATGATCATATAAGCGGACCTATCATGGTGACACATAAGCGAACCTATCTAACTCACATGTTCTCGATTTCCGTGTACGAAACAACCTGCCCTAACCTAAGACTCGAACTAAGATGTAGTCGACAGACAACTGCACCAACAAGGTGACCATTTCGGATTTAGGGCCATTTCGGACAATTTCAAACGGGGTGGAATTTTTTAGTGGCTTGCGTAAGAAAAATTTTACAGTTTTGCGTTTAGAGAACTATCCGTAACTCATCTGGACAAACCGTTTGCACCGTTGGAATCCTTGGATTTTTAGGACAAAAAAAGGTTTTCGACATTATATATCATTAGAATCGTAATCTCGAGACGAATCTAATGGTATAATTTGGTAAAAACAGATTTCGGACAAAAGTTCTACGGTTTTACCAGTTTGCTTACGTTAAAATATCGAACATGACTAAATTGAACGAACTCTTAAGGATGGAACATGAGGTTGGCACTACGAACAAACCACCAAAGATGATGAAGGTGGAGAACTACTTGACATGGAAGGATAGGTTTCAATCCTTCATTGAATATCAGGACACTCGCATGTGGATCTGTATTGTTGACGGGTACATAAACCCTACACATGACTTTGAAGGCAGACCTCGTGTGACAGCTTATGTGAACATGCAGGAGAATGATAAGAAGATGTATGAGGCTGAAAAGAGAGCCTTGGCTACTATCAAGATGTCCCTACCTGATAGCATCAAACATACCTTTAAGAAGTACACTACTTCAAAGGAAATGTGGGATGCACTAGAGAAGAGATATGAGGGAAATCCTGATGTCAAGAAGAACAAAGTTGATCTACTGAAGAAACAGTTTGTTGTGTTCAAGTATATGAAGAATGAGTCACTTGAGGACATCATCACTCGATACTATCATCTAATGTCAGAATTGGATAATTATGATGTAGATTGCTATACTAACATAGAGAAAAATGATAAGCTGCTTGATGCTCTTCCTGCTAAGTGGGGATATCTACACTCTAATGATCAAGGGAGAAGCAGATTATGACACAAAAGAGCTAGAAGAGGTAGTTGGAAAGTTAAGAGCTTATGAGCTCAGTATGAAGAAGAAGGACACTGGATATGATCAGGTTCAAGATCCAGGGATCTACAATGGGCTTACATCTTCTTCATCTCATGATGCTTCTAGCGATTCTGCTACTGCTTTTCTTTCGTGTGATAATGAGCAGGTTACTGTGAATGAGGATGGTGATGTATGTTTTGTAGCTGCTTCAGGAGGATCAACAGGAGCTAAGAGACCATCAGCTTCTAAGCAAACAAGCAATGCAAAGTCGATGCCTATGAGTGTGAAGTCTGCTGAAGAACATCTTGCTCTACTTGCTTCATTTGTTGCTTCGTATGAGAACTACATTCAGGGGAAGATATCTGATCCTGCTACTTTGGATGAAGATTATGATCAGATTGACCCTGATGATTTAGAAGAGATGGATTTGCAGTGGCAGATGGCCATGATTTCGTGACGTGTGAAGAGGTTCATGAACAGAACTGGAAGAAAGTTTGTTGGGAAGAATGTTGGTTTTGACAAGGCCAAAGTTAGGTGCTTTAACTGTCAAAGTTATGGTCACTTCGCTAGGGAATGTCAGAAACAAAAGCATGAGAATACGAGTCAGAGTTCAAATAATAGGAATGCATCAAACAACTCTAACTCAAGGGCGATGATCTCTACTGCAAGAGAGGGTTCATATGACTGGAGCATTCACTTGGAAAATGATGAGAATGTCACACAAGCATTTATCGCAGAGATTGTGCCAGTTGATGAGGGTGAAGCTACAGTAGATGACGCTAAAGTTAAGAAAAAGGGTGAAGCTGAGGTAGATAAGGCTGATCAAGCAACAGTTGCTGAAAAAGAAAAGCCGCAGTCTGAGCATGAAAGGGAGGATGAAGAGAAAGATGAAATCATCAAAAGACTGGGAGCTCAACTTGCTGCTCTTATGGCCAACTCAGAAAAATCGACAGGAGAGGTAAGTAACACTACTACTTCTTTTTGTTTAAAGTGTCGTGAATTACAGGGTGAGGTTGACAGATTGTCAACTCAAAACAAAAGTCTTGTGAGCGAAATGTCTAACGTAAAAGAATTAAATTTCTTTGCTAAAAGAAATGAGTTATCATATTTGAAAAAGATAAAAGGCTATGAAGCTGAAATTGAAGCTTTAACCTGCAAACTGAATGAAAAACTTCAAGTCATTGACTTAGCTCATGACATGATGGCTGAGAAAACAAAAGAGATTTCTGATAAAAACAAAGAGTTGTCAGATGCACAACTTAAAATTGTTGAACTTGAAAAGAAATTAGGTCAATTCAGGGATTCTACTTTTGTTATGAAACACATGATGGGTGGGTTAAAGAAGAGTAATGACAAGAAGACTGTGGGATTCTAGGGCTTTAATGAAGTCCCACCTCCTCTTAGTCATGACTATTCTTTCTTATCTGATGAAGATGAGTTCACAGACTTTTTGTCAACATCACCAAGTAGTTTCACATCCAGTCAAGGTGATGTGTTTGTGGATAATGATGCAAAGTAGGAAAATAACAACAAACCTGTTTTGAAAAAGAAAAATACACCTTCTAAAAACAATAACCAAACTTTTGTTAAAAAGGTTAATTTTGTTCAAGGAAGTGACATGAAAACCGAAACAGCTGTTATTGAAAAAGAATCAAATGTAGAGTTTGCTAAAAACAAAAACATAGAAAAATCTGAAATTAAGCAAACTGAACAAAATCCTTCTAAAGCATCATCATCAAAACCAGAATCTAGTTCAAAGGATTCAGGTGAGAAGTCTTCGAAAAGGAGATCGTGCTTCAAATGTCACACAAAGGGACATGTAGCTAGCTGTTGTCCTAATAAAAAGGTTGAAGCATAACTTAGTGAGAAACAAAGAGGGAAGTCACCAGAAAAGAACGGTGAGAAAAAGGAAAGAGAGTCTAACTCTCCAAAGAAATCTGCTCCAAAGCAACAACAGGGTGTTGCTAGTGGTGTAGATAAGGCTGAAAAAGGAACTCCTCAAGTTCCTCGTTTTCGAAGAAATCAACCAAGATTTCAGCCTGAATCTACATCAGGCAGATATGAGAGACCTAGAAGCAGTTCACCAAGAATGAACAACCAAAATTCAAATAATTTCAGAAGTCAAGGTCAATATCATAATCGATACCAAAACAATGGTTGTCGAACTTTTTATAACAATGGCTTTAGAAATTACAAACAATCAAGCTTCTTGGAATCAAAATCAAAATTTCCAAAGGTCACATAGTCCAACCACATATAGGAACCCTCGGGACCAGAGACCTTATGGAATAGAACACCATTTCCATCAACAGGTCCAAGATCCGAGACTCCAGTTAGGAGTGATGGACATTGGATGGATGTTCCTGTAGTTGATGAATCTGGACGACCCAAGACCATCAAGGCTTGGGTCCCCCACTCTAACTAATCTTTTGGTCGCTGTGACACCCCAGGAAAACCAGTGAACGATGTAACTTACCTAGCTTCCTCAGTGAGTGCGTACCAAATTTCGGGACGAAATTTCTTTAAGTTGGGGATAATGTGACAACTCGAGTTTCTGACTTTCACTTTCGCATTAGATGCGCGTTGACTTTGACTGTTTAGTTGTTTGGATTGTGGACTTGAAATTGTACGCGTTGTGTTTTAATGAAACGTGTTGTCGTTTTGCCTATATGTGATTACTTGCTGTGATGGAAAATAATATTAGAATTATTATTATTAAAACACTTAGTCCAGATCACGAAACATGACATACAGTTCGAAGGATCTCGAAACATATCCTTCGATTCGAAGGATCAACTTTCGGTTCGAAGGATCTCGAAACATATCCTTCGACCAAGGACTCTATCCTTCGACATCTTTCGGCCCAGTCTTTCTAATGGGCTTGGCCCATTCCTGTGATACGTTTATATACGTGATGCATGTAAACCGGCTGTTAGTTTCAAAAAAAAAACCCTAATACCCTTCTCTCTCTCTCGAAGTCTTGTAGTCGGCTGAAAGTTCTTGTGCACCCGAAACCCCACTAGTTTCAATCCCCTAATCCGGTTAGTGTTTGATTGTGTTTTAGTGATTGAATGATGTTATTATTATTACATGCTTTGATTAGAACGATTAGAATTGATTGTATGTTGAATGATATGAATCGTATAAAGATGATCTTGTAGTTGTATTGCATGATAATAAGTTTAAATCGATTCAATGATGCTTGTTATGTTACTGTGACGATGTATGCTCCGGATTGATAACTTGTTGATATATTAGTGAAATCGGGTTATTATGAAATCAGTTTACATGAGGTTGTTATGTCTTAATAGTAATCCGAATGAATATGGTTATTGTTCATGATTTTAGGTTAGGGTTCCTGAGATTGAATATATGAAATATGCTTGTTTGATCGGCTGTATGTTAATCGAGAAATTGGAAACCTGTTGATTGATAATTGTTATGTTTGGAAACAATGTAACAAATTCAGTAAATTTAGGAAACACGTAACTGATATTTATCGAAAGATGGTAGTTATTCGAAACATAGTTGTTGTGACCGAAAGATACTTGTCCTTCGAACCATAGCAGCATTGACCGAAGGATAGCATTGACCGAAGGATAGCTTTGACCGAACCATAGCAGCATTGACCGAAGGATAGCATTGACCGAAGGATAGCTTTGACCGAACCATAGTAGTGTTGACCGAAGGATAGCATTGACCGAAAGATAGTGTGTTGACCGAAACATAATCTGTGTGTCGAAGGATAACTATGTCGAAACATAGCTGATGTGTCGAAAGATAACCCTGAATCGTAAGATGATGACTGTGTATCGAAAGACGTGTCGAAACATAATTGTGATAGTTGTGATAATTGTTAGACCGAAGGATGAGCAATGTATCGAAGGATGGGTAATGTGAATCGAATGATAGTGATGATTAAGTGTGAAATAATACGTGTTGTGCCGATATGCAAACTGACTGTTATGTGAACATTAAATTGCATGCGTATCATTGTGAACATGAACTGATTTGTTATACGTGCATACAATAGGACGTGATTAATTACTTGTGAGTGCATAACCTAGCATACCGAGCAAACCAAGGTGAGTTCACACTCTTACCAAGGCATGGGATTCCCGGGGTGTTGGGAATGGGATTGAAAGGATAAGTTTGAATAGATATGCTACTGACACTATGACTGGACTACCACATGACTATCCTCGGATGTGAAGGATACTTATACTGATCACTATCCTCGGATGTGAAGGATACCTATACTGATCACTATCCTCGGTTGTGAAGGATACATACACTGATCACTATCCTCGGATGTGCAGGATACTTTACTTACATTGATCACTATCCTCGGTTGTGAAGGATACCTATAGTTACGAGTAGTCTAGTGGTTATACAACGTGGAACACCACCACCAATAGAACATACAATCGGCCCAGTAGAGCCACCTGTTACAAACGAATTTACTATTACGCATTTACTTTCTGTGAACTCGCTCAACTAGTTTGTTGATCATTCTGTTACATGCCTTGCAGATCGTTAGGTACTTGGAGCTTGCACTGGAGAAGCGGGGTCGTTGTGGACAAGGATCGTGGCTTTTCTGTTGAACTATTATGACACTTAAAATTGTTAACCACTACTGGATTATTTACTATGCTTCCGCTACATTTTGAAACTATTGTTTTGTTTGAACACCTTTCGTGTTGAATGGATGGTTTACTTTTATTTTACTTGATATTAATTGCATGTTCAATATGATTGGTGGCTTGATCCTGGTCAGTCACGCTCCCAAGCGGTGATACTCCGCGTGTGGATTTTGGGGGTGTGACAGATTGGTATCAGAGCCATTGGTTATAGAGAACTTGGTTTTAATATGGAAAAACGTTTTTATTAAAACCAGACTATAACCAGAACAGTGCTCTCAACGATCCACAACGACGCTTCGCTCCACGTGCAAGACTCGACATCCTAGGTAATAAGATTTATGTTTATTGCCTACATTGCTAGAATTTGCATAGAACTTTGCTCGTAGTATGCTTACATTACCTTGCTCACAACTTGTCATTGCATGAGAATACTTATGTGCTTACACTCTTCTGTCATCGCACTATTCGCGAACCTTTCTCACTTATGTTGCCTTTGATGTGAAGATCAATGGCCGCACGAATTACCATGACTCAAGCCCAGCTAGAGGCTCTCGTTGCTGCGGCAGTCGCAGCCGCCCAAGCAGGTAGTATACCCTGCAGTATAGACACTAGGATCTTTAGATCCTACATTAATTCTCGTACTTAACTTTGCCCTATTCGTACACAATAGGTCAACCCGCTCAGCAACAACCTGGGTGCACCTTCAAGAATTTCATGGAATGTCGTCCTAGCTCGTTCAGTGGCACGGAGGGAGCAGTTGGACTCCTCCACTGGTTTGAAAAGCTCGAGTCGGTTTTCGAAATGTGTGAATGCCCTGAGGCTCGCAGGGTGAAGTTCGCCACTGGCACACTTGAAGGGATTGCGCTCACTTGGTGGAACGCACAAGTGCAGATCTTAGGGTTGGCAGCTGCTAACGCCACACCCTGGAATGATTTTAAAGAACTGATCAAGAGGGAATACTGCACTAGAGAAGACATTCACAAGTTGGAGGACGAGTTGTATAACTTGAAAATGGTCGGTTCGGAAATCGAAGCTTACACCAAGAGATCAAATGAGTTGGCTGTGTTATGTCCAACTATGGTGGACCCTCCATACAAGCGTATTGAGTTGTACCTCAAAGGTTTGGCACCAGAAATACAGAGCCACGTTACCTCGGCTAACCTCAACAACATCCAGGAAATCCAGCGTCTCGCTCATCGCATCACCGATCAGGCAGTGGATCAGAATAAACTGCCTAAGCGTATCAGTGCTACTGCTACCGCTACTGCTTCTACTACACTTGCTACTCCCAGTGAAAGTAAGAGAAAATGGGATGGGGATTCTAGCAAGGGGTCAGCTTCAGCACAGTCACAAGCTCAGCAACGAAAGACAGACAGTTACCAGAGTCCCAGTCAGCACTCCTCAGGCAGCCACAGACAGGGAGGGTATCGAGGAAACCTTCCAAAGTGTAACACCTGCAACAAACATCACAGTGGCCAGTGTAATAAGGTTCGTTGTCAAAGATGCCTCAAGATGGGTCACGAGGCTAAAGATTGTAGAAGCGCTCGTCCTGCAAACCAGAATCAGCAGCAACCCCAGGCACAGCAGAATCAGCAGCAGGGTAACAAAGGGTGCTTTCATTGCGGTGCAGAGGGTCACTTCAAAAGGCATTGCCCTCAGTTGAACAGGAACCAGAACAACAACAATCATAACAACAATCAGGGTAATGGTAACAACAACAACGGGGGAAACAACAACAACAACGGCAATGAAGCTCGTGGTCGTGCTTTTGTGTTGGGTCGAGGAGATGCAGTGAATGATCCCAATGTGGTTATGGGTAAGTTTCTTCTCGACGATATTTATGTTACTGTCTTATTTGATTCGGGTGCTGATACAAGCTATATGTCATTGAAAATGAGTAAATTATTAAAACGTACACCAACACCTCTAGACACCAAACACGTCGTAGAACTAGCCAATGGTAAAAGTGTAGAAGCCGCACAGGTAGTCAAGGGTTGTAGTATTGTTCTAGCGGGTCAGACTTTCTCGATTGATCTCATACCCATAGTTTTGGGTAGTTTCGACGTCGTCATTGGTATGGATTGGTTATCCCAACATCATGCGGAGATCTTATGCAAAGAAAAAGTTATTCGTATTCCTCGCTCCAGTCAGGAACCTCTCGAAGTACAAGGTGACAAGAGTGGTGCTGTGGTTGGCATCATCTCTTTCTTAAAGGCGCAGAAATGTTTACGAAAGGGACATACTGCCATTCTGGCACTTGTCACTGACGCATCAGCAAAGGAAAAGAAGCTGGATGATATACCAGTTGTGCGTGATTTTCCTCAAGTGTTTCCTGAAGATTTACCTGGTTTACCTCCTCATCGTCAAGTCGAGTTTCAGATTGAGTTAGCTCCTGGAGCAGCACCAATAGCCCGCGCACCGTATCGTTTAGCTCCAACCGAACTGGAAGAACTGTCGAAGCAGCTACAAGAACTCTTGGAAAAGGGCTTTATTCGTCCAAGCTCTTCGCCTTGGGGAGCTCCAGTGTTATTTGTGAAGAAGAAAGACGGTACGTTCAGAATGTGCATCGACTACCGCGAACTCAATAAGGTGACGGTGAAGAACCGTTATCCTCTTCCGCGCATAGATGACCTATTCGACCAGTTGCAAGGGTCGTGTTACTATTCCAAGATTGATTTAAGGTCAGGGTATCATCAGCTGAGAGTCCGGGATGAGGACGTCTCCAAAACCGCTTTCAGAACTCGCTACGGGCATTACGAGTTTCTTGTCATGCCATTCGGGCTTACGAACGCGCCTGCAGTCTTCATGGATCTTATGAACAGGGTGTGCAAACCGTATCTTGATAAGTTTGTTATCGTCTTCATCGACGACATTTTGATTTACTCCAAGAGTCAGGAGGAGCACGAGCAGCACTTACGCCTTATCTTGGAACTTCTTCGAAAGGAACAACTGTATGCAAAGTTTTCAAAATGCGACTTCTGGCTTCGTGAAGTCCACTTCTTAGGCCATGTGGTGAACAAGGATGGGATTCATGTCGATCCGTCCAAGGTTAATTCGATCAGAAACTGGCCAGCACCACGTACACCGACAGAAATACGCCAATTCTTGGGTTTGGCGGGTTACTACAGGCGATTTATTAAAGACTTCTCCAAGATCGCGCAACCACTTACTATGTTAACACAGAAAGGTGTCGTTTACAGATGGGGTAATACGCAGGAAACTGCTTTTCAGTACTTAAAGGATAGGCTTTGCAGCGCACCTATTCTCTCATTGCCAGAGGGCATGGATGACTTCGTGGTTTATTGTGACGCATCGATACAGGGGCTTGGTTGTGTATTGATGCAGCGGGATAAAGTTATAGCTTACGCCTCTCGGCAACTCAAGGTTCATGAACGGAACTACACGACGCACGATTTAGAGCTGGGAGCTATTGTTTTCGCGCTTAAGATATGGCGACACTACCTGTACGGTACCAGGTGCACGATTTACACCGATCACAGGAGTCTCGAGCATATTCTTAAGCAAAAGGATTTGAATATGCGACAACGGAGATGGGTTGAACTTCTAAACGACTATGAATGCGCCATCAAGTATCATCCAGGCAAGGCCAATGTTGTGGCTGATGCCCTCAGTCGGAAAGACACTCTACCGAAGCGCGTGCGAGCGCTACAGCTTACCATTCAGTCCAGTCTTCCGGCACAAATACGAGCTGCTCAGATTGAAGCACTAAAACCCGAAAACGTCAAGGCTGAAGCCTTACGTGGTTCAAGGCAACAGATGGAACAAAAGGAAGACGGCGCCTACTATGTAACGGGGCGTATTTGGGTCCCACTTTATGGCGGTCTACGCGAACTTGTGATGGATGAAGCGCACAAGTCTCGCTACTCGGTACATCCAGGGGCGGATAAAATGTACCACGATATCAAAACAACATACTGGTGGCCAAGTATGAAAGCCCACATCGCTACCTATGTTGGCAAGTGTTTGACCTGTGCGAGAGTCAAGGTCGAATATCAGAAACCAGCTGGTCTACTTCAGCAGCCTAAGATACCACAGTGGAAATGGGAAGAAATTTCCATGGATTTCGTTACGGGCTTACCTAGATCCCAGCGTGGGAATGACACTATTTGGGTGATCGTTGATCGACTCACAAAGTCTGCTCACTTCTTGGCTATCAAAGAAACGGATAAGTTTTCTACCCTAGCAGACATCTACTTGAAAGAAGTTGTTTCGAGGCACGGAGTGCCCACTTCCATTATTTCGGATCGCGATGCACGATTCACGTCAGAGCTTTGGCAAGCGATGCACAAATCCTTCGGCTCACGATTAGACATGAGCACAGCATATCATCCTCAGACGGACGGGCAGTCTGAGCGAACTATCCAAACTCTAGAAGACATGCTTCGAGCGTGTGTCATCGATTTCGGCAACGGCTGGGAAAAGCACCTCCCTTTAGTGGAGTTTTCATACAATAACAGTTACCATACCAGCATTCAAGCCGCTCCATTCGAGGCATTGTACGGACGTAAATGCCGGTCACCTTTCTGTTGGGCAGAGGTGGGGGATAGTCAAATTACGGGTCCAGACATTGTAGTGGACGCCACAGAAAAGATAGCACAGATACGGCAACGCATGGCAGCAGCACGCGACCGTCAGAAAGCCTACGCGGACAAGCGTAGAAAGCCATTGGAATTTGAGGTCGGGGACCGGGTTTTATTGAAAGTTTCACCCTGGAAGGGTGTGGTTCGATTTGGTAAACGAGGCAAACTGAATCCGCGGTACGTCGGACCATTCGAAATCTTAGAAAAGATTGGCAAAGTAGCCTACAGATTAAACCTACCAGCTGAACTCGGTGCAGTTCACAATGTATTTCATGTGTCGAATCTGAAGAAGTGCCTGTCAGATGAGACCCTTATAGTTCCTTTTAAGGAACTCACTATCGACGAGCGGTTGCAGTTCGTCGAGGAACCAGTTGAAATCACGGACCGGGATGTTAAGGTCCTCAAACACAAGAGAATCCCTCTTGTTCGAGTTCGTTGGAACTCCCAGCGTGGTCCAGAGTATACCTGGGAACGCGAAGATCAGATGAAAGAAAAGTATCCCCAGTTATTCGAAACCAATGCATCCACTTCTGAGGCTGAAGCTACTACTACTGAATTTCGGGACGAAATTCCAAATCAACGGGGGGATGATGTGACACCCCAGGAAAACCAGTGAACGATGTAACTTACCTAGCTTCCTCAGTGAGTGCGTACCAAATTTCGGGACGAAATTTCTTTAAGTTGGGGATAATGTGACAACTCGAGTTTCTGACTTTCACTTTCGCATTAGATGCGCGTTGACTTTGACTGTTTAGTTGTTTGGATTGTGGACTTGAAATTGTATGCGTTGTGTTTTAATGAAACGTGTTGTCGTTTTGCCTATATGTGATTACTTGCTGTGATGGAAAATAATATTAGAATTATTATTATTAAAACACTTAGTCCAGATCACGAAACATGACATACAGTTCGAAGGATCTCGAAACATATCCTTCGATTCGAAGGATCAACTTTCGGTTCGAAGGATCTCGAAACATATCCTTCGACCAAGGACTCTATCCTTCGACATCTTTCGGCCCAGTCTTTCTAATGGGCTTGGCCCATTCCTGTGATACGTTTATATACGTGATGCATGTAAACCGGCTGTTAGTTTCAAAAAAAAACCCTAATGCCCTTCTCTCTCTCTCGAAGTCTTGTAGTCGGCTGAAAGTTCTTGTGCACCCGAAACCCCACTAGTTTCAATCCCCTAATCCGGTTAGTGTTTGATTGTGTTTTAGTGATTGAATGATGTTATTATTATTACATGCTTTGATTAGAACGATTAGAATTGATTGTATGTTGAATGATATGAATCGTATAAAGATGATCTTGTAGTTGTATTGCATGATAATAAGTTTAAATCGATTCAATGATGCTTGTTATGTTACTGTGACGATGTATGCTCCGGATTGATAACTTGTTGATATATTAGTGAAATCGGGTTATTATGAAATCAGTTTACATGAGGTTGTTATGTCTTAATAGTAATCCGAATGAATATGGTTATTGTTCATGATTTTAGGTTAGGGTTCCTGAGATTGAATATATGAAATATGCTTGTTTGATCGGCTGTATGTTAATCGAGAAATTGGAAACCTGTTGATTGATAATTGTTATGTTTGGAAACAATGTAACAAATTCAGTAAATTTAGGAAACACGTAACTGATATTTATCGAAAGATGGTAGTTATTCGAAACATAGTTGTTGTGACCGAAAGATACTTGTCCTTCGAACCATAGCAGCATTGACCGAAGGATAGCATTGACCGAAGGATAGCTTTGACCGAACCATAGCAGCATTGACCGAAGGATAGCATTGACCGAAGGATAGCTTTGACCGAACCATAGTAGTGTTGACCGAAGGATAGCATTGACCGAAAGATAGTGTGTTGACCGAAACATAATCTGTGTGTCGAAGGATAACTATGTCGAAACATAGCTGATGTGTCGAAAGATAACCCTGAATCGTAAGATGATGACTGTGTATCGAAAGACGTGTCGAAACATAATTGTGATAGTTGTGATAATTGTTAGACCGAAGGATGAGCAATGTATCGAAGGATGGGTAATGTGAATCGAATGATAGTGATGATTAAGTGTGAAATAATACGTGTTGTGCCGATATGCAAACTGACTGTTATGTGAACATTAAATTGCATGCGTATCATTGTGAACATGAACTGATTTGTTATACGTGCATACAATAGGACGTGATTAATTACTTGTGAGTGCATAACCTAGCATACCGAGCAAACCAAGGTGAGTTCACACTCTTACCAAGGCATGGGATTCCCGGGGTGTTGGGAATGGGATTGAAAGGATAAGTTTGAATAGATATGCTACTGACACTATGACTGGACTACCACATGACTATCCTCGGATGTGAAGGATACTTATACTGATCACTATCCTCGGATGTGAAGGATACCTATACTGATCACTATCCTCGGTTGTGAAGGATACATACACTGATCACTATCCTCGGATGTGCAGGATACTTTACTTACATTGATCACTATCCTCGGTTGTGAAGGATACCTATAGTTACGAGTAGTCTAGTGGTTATACAACGTGGAACACCACCACCAATAGAACATACAATCGGCCCAGTAGAGCCACCTGTTACAAACGAATTTACTATTACGCATTTACTTTCTGTGAACTCGCTCAACTAGTTTGTTGATCATTCTGTTACATGCCTTGCAGATCGTTAGGTACTTGGAGCTTGCACTGGAGAAGCGGGGTCGTTGTGGACAAGGATCGTGGCTTTTCTGTTGAACTATTATGACACTTAAAATTGTTAACCACTACTGGATTATTTACTATGCTTCCGCTACATTTTGAAACTATTGTTTTGTTTGAACACCTTTCGTGTTGAATGGATGGTTTACTTTTATTTTACTTGATATTAATTGCATGTTCAATATGATTGGTGGCTTGATCCTGGTCAGTCACGCTCCCAAGCGGTGATACTCCGCGTGTGGATTTTGGGGGTGTGACAGTCGCTGTGTGCAGGAGCTACTAAGGAGGATTATCAACTTATGGTATGTTGATAGTGGCTGGTCCAGGCACATGACGGGGGATGCGAGGTTGTTTTCTGAATATGAAGAATATGATGGTGGACATGTTAATTTTGCTGGTGCTAAAGGTGGTAGGATTACCGGAAGAGGAAAAGTGACGAATGGGAAGATCACATTGGACAAAGTGAACTATGTTGAGCAGCTGAAACACAATCTGATGAGTGTGTCACAAGTCTGCGACAAGGGTCACTCGGTCCATTTTACAAATATTGAGGCATTGGTGTTGAAACCGGGTTTGGTCATTCTGGATGATCGGATAGTGATGTGTGCACCAAGGAAAAATGACACTTATGTCATGGACATGGGTGCCAAGGATCCAACTGCTGCGGTGGCGTGTTTACTGTCAAAAGCATCTAAAGCTGAATCTATGTTGTGGCACAGACGCATAGCCCATATTCACTACCGCAAGATGAATTACATTATCAAAAATGAGCTAGTGAAAGGGGTTCCATTGCTGAGGTTTCAAGTGGAAGATAAATGTCTTCCATGTCAAAAGGGAAAACAACACAAGAAACCTCATAAGTCTAAAACAGTAAATTCCATTAATGCCCCTTATGAATTACTTCACATGGATCTATTCGGTCCAGTGAACGTAAGGAGCATCGGTGGAAAGTACTACTGTCTTGTTGTCACTGATGATTACTCACGTTATTCATGGGTTTTCTTTCTAGGTACTAAAGATGAGACAGCAGAGATGCTGCTTGATCTTTTTACAAAATTGGAAAACGTTCATGACGCAAGGATCAAGAGGATAAGGAGTGATAATGGCACGGAGTTCAAGAATCGTATTCTGGATCTCTATTGTCTTCGAAAGGGAATTGAGCATCAATATTCTGCTCCTTATACGTGTAGGATCAGTGTGACCTCTGAAATGAGTCAATTCGAGCTAGCACCTATCGAATATGTAGCGGAAATACATATTTGGCATGAAACAAAGCAAAATGATGGAAGAAGTGAGTAGAAACAGATAGGATTCACTTTAAACACTCTTTCACATTAATATTTCAGCAAATGTACGGTCAGCAGTTCGGTTCCGATGACGTGAACAGTTACAAATGTGAAAGACAACAGGGGTATTTATACTTGTTGCAGGTTCGCTCATATGACAGGCCACATAAGCGAACCTCCTTCATTGTCGGTTCGCTTATGTGTCACTTGTCCATATAAGCGAACCTATTACATTGAAATCACAAAATTACATCTTTAACCCCTGTAAAATACATAAACAACCTATCCAAACCCTATACATTAAGCTAACACGACTAAGACGCAGGCTTTAGACATTATGCACCAACATACTCCCCCTTGGATGAAGCCGCAGTCTTTGTCTAGTCTTTGGGTCTTCAGATAGCTCTATACGATTCTTCCCTCGGTTTCGGCTTCTTACTCAGCGCAACTCTAATTCTTTCATTTACTTTCTTTCTCTCATTCTCTTCATCAGCTTGCATCTTTATAAACATTCCTTTCTTTTCTGCAAGCCTTTGACTTTCACGTTCGCGTTCTCGCTTAGCTTTCCTCTTCATCTTTTCGTCCAGCGACCACCAAGAAGATTTCCACTTGCTTTCAGAATTGATTCCTTTCTGAAAGAAAAGTGAAACTACACGTTGAAATTGTTGCGCTTGTTCTTTGTCTGCTGGCTGATAGCGAATCTTGTTGATAAAAAGACATTCTATATCTTTCGCCGAGCAGTTTACCAACCACATTGGATCATAGACATGTATCTCTCTAATCTCCCCACCAGCTCTGTAAGAAATGATTGCTTCTGTTGTAATACAGCTGTACACCCAACCAATGAAGCCTTTATAGAATTCCTGCTCCATCTGAGGCATAGGAATTGTCTTCATTGTTCTTGGTGGCTTGACATTTAGGATCGTCTCAGTAACTCCAGTCTCTGGATCTACCCTCTGTACACGTTTTGGATGATGAGGATTCCACTTGCGAAACTGTTTCAGCGATTCATACTTAATATAACCCCACATCGCCACATCATTCTTCCTCACAGGGTAATCCAAACTCCTAACTTTCGGCAGTTCATCGACGTCCCACCACGGTAATGACATGATGTCATATAAACGTTCGAAACACTGGACTCCATAATCTCTACGGATGGCATATGCATTCACCTGCGGTAGAAATCCCCAACTGATTATATCACCAAGAGAAACATTTCTCTCACGCTGAAAATACTTCAAAGGCCTTTTGAATTTTCTCTCGTGACTGTCTTTAAACCATTTCGATCTATCTTCTTTCTCAACATCTTTCTTCATACAATCAAAGATCTTTTCATTTACAGCCTCAGTCACTTTCTGTCTTAACTCCTCTCTGTTCTCTTCAACGAAGAACTCCATGAGAGTTGGATACTTAGAAGTATCTTCAATTACATCTTCATTATCTGAACAATCTTCCACTTCGACTCTATCATATAGATCAGCCTCTTCAACATACTTATACGTGTAATCAGGCTATTTATTGACATCAAAAGACTCCAATTCTTCTTCAAAATCAAATTGGATCTCCAGATTTACATCTTCAACATTTCTCTATAAACATCTAAGCGCAAAAATAACTGCTCAGAATGTTCAACAATTTGTGACTTACTTGACTCCCCCTTTCCACTAGCTTCCCCTGATTCTTCATTAACAGTATCATTCATCAGGTCATCAACAGCTTTTTCTGTGGAAGCTTCTGTAACCCTCAAACCTGAGCCACCTGCAGCATCATCATCGTCATCATCACCTTTTGAACTATGACTGCTAGCGGAAAATACTATTTCATCATCATCATCTTCTTCATCATCTTCATCATCGTCATCACCTAACAACTCATGCATAGGTGTTTCTTCCTCAAACAACCCAGAAACCGCCGATATCGGTTCAGGATTCTCAGTAACCATCGAAGGTACTAAAGCCCTTTCAGTCACAGCTGAACTTCCTTCAACCCCCTTACCTTTATCTTTCATTCGCCTTTCAATTTCTGCTTGACGTTCAGCTCTAAGGTCTTCAACTTGCAGTTCTTCAAACTTTTGATTTATAGAAGTTCCAAGCATGCTTTCTACTACTCTGTTCAGCATATAGAACTCGTGATCTCTTAAAGCCTTAGCTGCTTCAAGCTCTTTGTTCTTTAGCTTGAAGTATTCATTCTGATCATCACGCCTATTCTTTAATTCTTCAAGCTCAGCAATGCGAACTTTTAAGATATCAATCTCGGTTTGATCAGCATCAACCTTCTTCACCAACTCTTTATTCTCATTCTCTAGCTTCTTCACACAAGCCTCAAGAAGTTTTTCTTTATCCAACACTTTCTTATTTTCAGCTGCCAACTTCTTGTTTTCCACTATCACCTCGTCCATTCTCTTTTCCAGCTTCAACAATTGATCATTGTTTGCAAAACCAAAATCACCAATATCCAACAGATTATCTTGTGGAGTTTGAAAACCTCTGCTAGAAGAACCAGGTTGCATTTGAGTGAGTGGAGGTGTACCAAATAAATCTTGTGAAGTGAAAAGAGTTTGTTGTTGTGGTGGTGTTGATTGAGAAATCGGTGATGGTTGTCTTGGAGGTGTTGGTAGTCTAGTTGGTGAGGATTGTTGTGGAGGAGTAGGTTGTCTGGGTGGTGATTGATGAATAGGTGATTGTGGTGGTGTTGGTTCAAGTGGAGGTATAGGAGGCTTTTGACTTTCTTTTTCTGGTTTCTTCTTTTGCACGATCTTCTGAGGCCTCTTTGAAACGCTAATCTTTGGAGTTGCTTTCTTTTGACCACCAGCTTTCTTCCTAACTCTTGGAGTTGATTGAGATTCAGAGACATGCTCTGGTGAAGGAACGTAAGCAGCATCAACGTCCTTTTCTTGTCTTTTTCTTTTCCTGAGCAACTTCTCTTTTTCTATCTCCTCCTAAATCCTATGCTGACGTTCATTCTCATCTACAACCTCTTCATCTGACGAACTTGATGAACTTGTTGTGTCTTTGTCCACATCGTCACCTTCAATATCATCCACAATCTTTTCTTTCTCTTTCTGGACTTCAGCAGTTACAACTTGTACTACATTTGCAACAAATTCTGGCCCTGTTTCAAACATATCTGTATCAATCAAGACATCTTCTCCAGCAGTCACATCTTGTTCTTTTTCAACATCAACTACAGGATTATCTTCATCAGGCTCATCTATCAACAATGTTCGAGCTATTTTCTTTTGTTTCTTTTTCAGTTTAGATGATGATCCTTCACCCTGTTCAGCTGTAGGAGTTGCCAATCTGCGTCTTCTCCCAGACTCTTTCACATACCACTCATTCTTCGTGGTTTTGAAATTTTCAAGAATCTTCAGCTCGTCAGCATATATTGCTTCTTTCATTTCTTCCTCATTCCTCCAGTTTTGATGATTCACTGGATCCGGATCAACATATTTTACGTCTTTGATAAAACCAAAAGACTCGACAACAAGTGTTGGCTCTGGATGATTCAGATGATACTTCACTAACTGCTTCAGTGTATTGTTAGACATGTGAGCTTGCACCAATAAATCGTCTTGAATATCCCTATCAATCTCCGGATACGCGTGATCTATCATCATCTGTACGAATCTAGGATACTTCCACGCCCTGACTTTTGAAGTAATGTTCTCTGCCATGTAGTGAAAAACGATGTGTGAGAAATTATATTTCTTGTTTAAAACCAAAGCTGTCACCATGTTCATTTGATAGTCTCTCATTGCATCATAACTTCCTTTTGTCTGACTTAAGGAAATTAATATACAGTGAATCAAAAACTTGAATGATTTCTGAAACTTTGACTTTAGATAATTTCCGGCATTTAAGGCTCCTCGATATCCCATGCTCAACATACACCCTTTCACAATTCGCTCTGGAAACCGTGTTGGATAATCAGCTTCATCGGGAAAGTTGACAACTTCGCGAATTAAGGCTTCAGTAACCAAAATCGTCTCCATCTTTCCATGTACTTCAACTACAAAAGAAATAACTTGGCTTTGCTCGTCGTAGGTGGCATTTTTCCAGAAGCGATCTATGTGAGATTTATAGATAGGCCTTTGATCCGTCAGTGCTTTCTTAATGGGTATACGACCCATAAATTCCAAGATACTCCTGAAACTCTCTAACTCAGGATTTTTCTGAACATCTGAGTCACAACAACTGTTGTGTACAGGATCAAATACGACATTAGAAGAAGCCTGCACAACAAACACAGAAACAATGAATCAACATGACTTAGAAAAATTTCGAACATCAAAATTTTCACACGGTACATAAAAGCGAACCATATGACATTCCTTCAAGCGAACCAGACAAAATCATATAAGCGAACCGTACATTGTGCATTCAAGCGAACCAGACATTGTTCATATGGGCGGACCACACAAAGTACACAAAAGCGGACCATACACAATGAGAAACAAGCGGACCACATGGTGTACACAAGAGCGGACCAACTAATGTTGCAATAAAAGCGAACCTATCATGATCGAATGAGCAAAACTAATATAAGACTAAAAAGCGAACCTATCATGTAACTAATGAACGAACCTAAGCATGATCACAAGAACGAACCAGCTCATGTTTATATTAGCGAATCTACTAGATTCACAAGAGCGGACCAGATGTAGTTCACAAAAGCGGATCTATGATATGAACTAAAAGCGGACCTAAGCTTATGACTAATGAGCGGACCTTCTAACATGTCGGTTCAAGCGAACCTACTATAAAACATCTAAAAACTAATCAACTATTCAAATTGAGCATGAAATCAGGTTCTACTAATGATTCCGAGACCCGGGGTGTACTTTAATTTCATCTATGACACCTATACAACCCTAGATCTAAGTTTGTGCATTTGAAACCTCGACACATATCAATTATCAGTCCAATTGACACCATTAAAGTATAACACTACGATCTACAAACTCAAACGACTATCATGACATGTTCAATTGTACAACTTTAACAGTTAATAGCACAAATACATGATTCACTCAAACAAACAAGCCGACACATCAAATTTATCATGAAATCGAAAGAATTAAACGGTGACATACCTTGCCCATGATCGACACACTAAGATACTAACTAGAACTGATGATATTAGGGCAGAACAATGTTTGAAATTGGCAGACAAAGAGATTCGCTCCAATCGCCTCAGAGCATATGACACAAGAGCGGACCGAGTATAGTGAAAATGACATAGGTCCGCTTTTATGACACATTCCATATGAGCGGACCACAATGGTACTTTTGATGAAAAAGCGAACCAACTGTGACAAAAGAGCGAACCTGTTTCAAACTTTTTCAAAAATTTCATTTTTTTATTTAATTTTTATTTTTCAGATTAAGCACAGTGACACCCAGCTGACCAAGTCCAAGTTAATGACCTTGGTCAACTGTTTGACCCACCAAGTCCAAATTAATGGCCTTGGATGATCAGATTTATGAAGTACACTGGCGTTTCTTTCCAAAAACAGTTCAACTGAATGAACTTTTGAACATTTCAAACTTTCACAAACATTTTAACTTTCAAACAAAATACCAATCACCGTTTGCAATCTCTAGCTTACCCATCCCTCATCAATTACTGACATGATCTGCACACAGGCTTTGATCTTTCAATTCCCAATATCGGTTGTCGAAAAATAAGAAGAGAAATGAAAATCTTTTTGGATTTTAACAGGATAAAATGAAACTATGTACACACAATATTTTTGTGAGTGTGTTAGGGGATCATATCAGCTGCCGGCAGAACACAAATACCGTTAAGCTGATATTACATTTTAAGCATTAAACAGTACGCGTAGATTTCCGATATACTGATCCACTTAAATTCTCACAAAATTTTCAATCTGTTCGGGATACGTGATTAGTGTTTTAAGACTTAAACATTTACATGTGTCCCACCTCAGTATATACTCCCGTATCCGGATCCCAGTATTCATTCTTACAGGTGAGTATACCACAGCTGATATCTGTTAGGGGGTAATGTGCGAGGGCCGTGAGAGCTCAGGTCGATACTTCCGTATACACAGAGAGATGACGGCTTCGACTTTTGGTGGGTCCCCTTTAGAGGATCTTTTATTTTCAACAGCAGCGACTATCAATTTTATTGTTTCATCAGCTTGCTGAGGGCGATGCTTATGTTTCAAAGCTTTTGCAGAAAGTATTATCCGAGGACTAGGTCAGTATTTCCATACAGCAGAAGTCCCGGGATAATACCCCAGATATCACTGAGCATAAAGACCAAGTATCTCAGAATACGGGACCTTTCAAACAGGATTTCAGGGGTTACCTATATATCCTGGACGTGTTCCCCACGTAAACGCAAGTGAAATTTATGTTTATATCCCAAACTGATCTACTAATTCTGTAAAAACCTACCGGCACATCTTTAGCGAGACTGCATAATTGCATTTTTTTACATTACAATTCTTTAGCGTACTGTGTCCGTCTAGCTGATGAACTATCATTTCCCCTATTCTACACAACTCTTTTTGAAATTTTCTAATGTTTTTGGATTTTTATGATTTTATCATGTTTTTGTATTTTTCTGCGAATATCTCCCCCTAAAATCAAAATATGTTTCAATTTTGATTTTCTGGGAAAATTTGAAAACAAACTGTACAAGAACGTGACAACATGATATCGAATCGCTTCAATTCGCCATCCATTTGGCGTAAACAATCAGAACTCCCCCTTACAACAAACTATTTTCCCATTATGATTTCAAATCACTTAAGTTTGTTTTAATCAAAATGGTTTTTCCGGAAAAATTAGTTTGTTTACCAATCATTTTTAGACTCGGGGTTTCATCACCTTGTTCTCTTCATACATATGACAGATTTTACAATTTTAGTTTTAAATCTCAAACATCACTTGTAGAAAATCAAGTACAACTAAATGTCCCTGATTTACCACATGTAAAACGAAAAATCACCAGAGTGAAATTTCTCAAGAAATGTGCCGATTCATGTTCCACACTTACCAACCTGGGAACTCCGGCAAGTCAGGTTTTTTTTAATTTAAACAGATTCACCCAAGCCTGACGATCCTTGGGTGATTTCGAATTCTTGTTCAACAATGGTGGAAAATTTGCATCATCCATTGTTAAACCTGAATTCTCCTATTTTACCTCAATCAATGGCTCCTCTGGCTTCGACGAACCAGAATCATTGCCTGAGTGTGGCTTGTCTGACTTAGATGGGCCAGATTCATTGCCGACACCTTTCTTCTTCTTCTCTTTCTCTTTCGTCCTCAAATTTGTATCTGATGAATTCATCTTGCTTGACTTTGCAATCGAAGGAGTTGATTCATCAGAACTCTTATTCTTACCAACGGATGAACCTGAGAACAATATCTTCTCGAGATACTCTCTCGCCTTCTTCCTCTTTTTCCTCAGTCTGTCTTTCTGCCCCTGTGAAAGTTTAACTTTCTTTTCTTGAATTGTCTGTTCTTGAACTATAGGTTTTTGAACCTTCTGTTCATCGGGCTTGACTTTGACTGGAATCGTTGCCATTTTCTGAGAATTAGCCCTCAATCTTTCATTCGATCTCCTTGGGCAATCTCTGGCAATGTGACCTCTGATTTGACAGTTAAAGCATCTTTTCATTTCAAAACTCCAACTCTGGCAGTTAACAGCAATGTGTCCTTGATAACCACATCGGTAACACACCCTGTTATCGTACCAATCACCATTTTCATCCCAAATACTCAGATCAAAGCATTGTTTGGCTTGGTGATACTCTTTCCTCTTCTTGATTGTTGGATTTGACTTTTGAGCACTGTGGTCCGACCTGCACCACTTATTATCAACAATTTTTGAGTTTTCATTTTTTATTTTTTAAAATTTTTCATTGCGATTGAATGATCGATCTGATGAACTTTTATTTTCTTTTTGAACATTTTTCTCAATTTTAATTTTTTGTTTCTGTTCCACTTTCTTCTTTAAAGGTTTTTGCTTAGAGCATTCTCCCTTTTCAGTCGATTGCAAAACAGCTTTCTGAAACTTTTCTTTTAATTTCAAAAACAATTTTTGTTTTTCAATTTTTTCTTTTTCATCATCAGATTTCTCATCACAATCTTCAACTTTGACATTGTCAAAGTTTGTGACATTGTCACTTATTGGAATAGAATTGATTGGTTTTGGACAGGGAAAATTCAAACTGTCTGATGTAGTCACAAAACCTATCAATTTCTTCTCAAGTCCATCAGTCTTGTTCCTTGAATTCTTAGCTTCATTTTCAAGATGAGATATTCTTTTAAGATGAGACTTTATTGAATTCTCATTCTTCAAGTTATCAAGAAGAGACTTTTCATTCTCCAAAACTTTTATCTGTTCTTGAAATTTCGTTTCATTTGCTTTCAGATTCTTGTTTTCCAGCTTAATCCAGAAATCCACCTCTTCTGAAGATTTCTTTTTTTTTTCAACCTCTTTTTCTAACTCTTTGATTTTCTTTTAAGCACATTCACCTTCTTTCTCCAATTTTATAATTTTCTGAATATGGGAATTTATCATTTTTTGTTTTTCAATGTTATTTTTGCTAAACACATCTCTCCCATCTTCAAGAATTTTCATTTGATTTTGAAATTCTTTTTCAATTCTTGATTTTTCAATTTCACAATTTTTAATCTTTTCTTCAAACTTCTGGTTTTTCAATGTCAAACTGTTAAAATTACTTAACAGTTTGTCATTTTCAGCTTTTAACTTCTCACAATTTCCTTTCAGAATAAGAATCTGTTTATCATCAGCCTGCTTCTCATCTTTCAACTTCTTGATCTCCAATGCCAAACTTTCCGCATCTTTTACAAGTTTGTCATTATCAATCTTAAAGTTGTCACATTTGAAACACACTGATGCAGAACTTGAAGATTCATTTTTCACAAATTCTTCATTCTTTGCCTTTTTCTCTGTCTTGTATGTTCCTGCACAAACAATTTTAACAAAATCAAGAGGGTTTAAATTTTCATCAATATAACATCCTCTCTTATAATCATACTTCATATTTTGTTTTGCAGCGAAACGTATACAAATTCTTTTATTAATCTCAGTAATTACATCCAGATTGATTTTATCCAGATTTCCCAAATCTAGTTCATCTAGATTCTCTTTGATTTTATTCATCATTTTTTTTCTTTTTATCAGAATTTTCATAACAATGTTTTTGAAGTTTATCGATGAAATCAGATGGATGTAATTTTGAGAATTTAGGCTTTTGTTTTAATTTCTTTAGAACATCATCCCATTCAGCAGGTAAACCATCTTCCAACTTCGATATCTTTTCAGTATCTGTAAAATTTATTCCAAACGATTTTAACTTGTCCATCAAGTAATCAAATCTTTTTTTCATCTCTTTCAGGTTCTCATTCTGTTGACAAGCAAAGTTTTCAAGTCTAAGAGTCCAGATATTCTTATCATCTTGATCAAACATACTCGTATGATACCAACCAAATCTATTTATCCATTCAACAAACTCATTCTCTTTTTCATCAAACATCTCTGCCATTGTTCAAATAAACCTGACAAGTCTTTATTGTTCACAAAAGCGAAACAGTAATGATCAAATGAGCGAATCTAATCAGGTTCACAAAAGCGAGACTAGTCAAGTCCACAAAAGCGAATCAACTTGTATTCAATTAAGCGAACCAGCTAAGTACAGATAAGCGAACCACTTGATGATCACAAGAGCGAATCTGTTTGTTGTTCACTGAAGCGGTCCTCACACGCAATTTGGAGCGAACCTATATACAATATGTCTCTAAAATCGAACCTCTTGAGCGGATCTTCTCAAAAGCGTCCGGAAAAGGGAACCTAAATGTTCAGATAAGCGGACTTGAGCTTTTCTTTGGAGCGGATCTACCAAAATATGTCCCTTGAAGTGGACCTCTGAAGCGAACCTATTAAGTGTCCGTAAAAGCGGACCTAAGTTCGAAGGTCATTTCATCCATTTTTTGTCCGTATTTTGGTCCAAAACTTTCCAGGGTTTGTCTATCTCCAATAACACACAATCTGTGAAATTTTGATTCAATTTTGACCGATAAAACTCCCTGAACTGATGAAAGAAGGTGTAGAAATTAGAATTTTTGAGCGAAAACAAGCTAAACGGTAAGAACTCTTCCTCCTGAGCTCTGATACCACATGTAGGATCGTTAGACGACCTGACGAGTCGATCAGAAGAGTGCTCGGACTGAATCAGAGGCGGAATTCATTGATTCAGTCTTTGTTTAGCTTGGTTTCACTATTTATCGTCTCTTTTATTGATCTTCTAACAAGTTACAATTTTTGGAGACAAACTGGCAGGGCTTCGCCGTTACACACACAAGTGCTACCTAGATCCGCTCATCAGTCCCCTATTTATAGGCTGATGGGTTCGCTTATATGGACATGTCCATATAAGCGAACCTCATATGATCAAATAAGCGAACCTACAAGCTTATGATCATATAAGCGGACCTATCATGGTGACACATAAGCGAACCTATCTAACTCACATGTTCTTGATTTCCGTGTACGAAACAACCTGCCCTAACCTAAGACTCGAACTAAGATGTAGTCGACAGACAACTGCACCAACAGACTCCCCCTAAAACTAAAACATATTTTTGTGTTTTTGTTTTTATCGAAAAGCAGAAAGTACAACTGTACAAAAGAAAAGTGACAACACGACACAGGTTCATGTCAGATCGCCGCCCAACTCGGCTTCACATTCGATTACCCTCCCAGATTGCAGATTTTTCAACCCATTTAACCTGAAAAGATAATAAAATCTCTTTTTATCAAAAGGCTTTGTGTAAAAATCAGCTTTCTGGTCATCGGTGTTCACGTGTTCAATCCGTATTAACTTTTTCTCATGACAATCATGTATAAAATGGTGACGGATTTCAATGTGTTTAGTTTTCGAATGGTGAACCGGATTTTCAGTAACATTAATGGCCGCTTCATTGTCCACGAAAATCGGTGTATCCAAGAATTGCAAACCGAAGTCGCGCATCTGCTGTTGGATCCAAAGGATCTGCGAGCAACAGCTAGAAGCTGAGACATACTCAGCCTCACATGTGGAGAGCGCAACTGCAGTTTGTTTCTTGCACTGCCAGGTAACAAGCCGAGTTCCGAAGAACTGGCACCCAGCAGTGGTGGACTTAGCATTCTGCTAACAGCTACCAAAATCAGAATCAGCGAAACCGGACAAAGTAAAGTCACCCGAGCGAGGGTACCACAAGCCGATGCTTGGGCAACCCTTCAAATACCGTAAAATGCGTTTGACAATGGTCAGGTGCGATTGCTTCGGATTCGACTGATATCTGGCGCAGAGACATGTCGGGTACATGATGTCGGGACGGGAAGCCGTGAGATACATCAATGAACCAATGATTGATCGGTATAATGTCTCGTCCATCTTCACACCTTGCTCGTCGGGACAAATATCATGATTCTGCGCGAGGGGGGTGGATGCAGGACTGCAATCTGTCATATCGAACTTGTCGAGCACGTCCTTTACATACTTTGTCTGATGAATGAAGATTCCGTCAGGCAATTGTTCTACTTGTAACCCGAGGAAGAACTTCATCTCCCCTATAGAACTCATCTCGAACTTCTTCTTCTTTACTTTCTCAAACTCTTTGCACAACTCGTCGTTGGTGGATCCAAAAATGATATCGTCCACATAAATCTGCACGATCAGCAAGTGGCCTGCTTCTTCTTTCGTGAACAAAGTTGTGACAATTCGAAATTCCAAGGTTAGTGCCTTCGACTTTACGAGTTCCCTATCCTTGTCTTAATCTATCTATTCGACCCGTGACTCGGATAAACGTGCTTGGATGTTTTTTTTGGTATTTTTGTGGTGTGTGTGTAACGGGTCAATCTCTAAGTCGTGCGGATGATTGGGTCGTAACATATAAATTGGGCTAAATGGAAGTTGTAGCACTTGTATGAACCTTAAACATAACCGGCCCAATTTCACTGTTTTGATTAGCAATTGTAACCGGCCCTTTCTTGTTTTCTAATTAGGTGATTGGGCTTGAGCCCATTACTTGCTCAATACTCCAGCTAATAGCTTAGACGGCCCCAAAACCTTACCTATTTGAATACGTATTACTCTATCATTAGGATCTTGATTAGCTTAAAACTAAAACAAACCCCTACCCTTTCATACCTCCTACGCACGGCACAAGATAACCCCCCCCCCCCTTCAAGAACATTGGATATTCAGATCGAATCGTTACTGCTGGTTAGTAAATTTCCTTGTTTAAGTTCTGTTGAAAGCTTGTTTGTGAGATATGCATGATATTAGAACTATGATAAATATTCTACCAAACTTCCTGATGTGTGTAATCAAGATTATGATGATTGGCTTGTATGTAATGTGTATATGCTACCCAGATTCGGGAATTATGAATTATTTAATCATGTATTAAAGTAATATTATGAGATATGATCTTATGTGCTAGCAAAAGACAATTGTGAATAAGCCTGTGGATTGCATATCCGGTTTCATAATTTAACTTAGATATGTTATATAAAAAGCTTGCTAGCATCGGTCATCAAGAATTGGACTCTTACATGAATACATAGCCTCTGAATTAAGTATGCATGGGAAATTATGTGAAGTTATATGATTCATCATGCTAGGTCTGTTGCAACATAAATTAGGGAATGGAATTGTTTATTTACCCAGTGCTATCAATTAGAGTGGGCCGGTAGGGGAAGTATGGGTTTATATGTAAATTAGCAGCCCACTAACACAAAAATAGGTCTTAAACAATTGGGCCTGAGTAAACGACACCCATTTAAGGCTGTGGAGCACGATTGGGTTACATTGGGCTCCGAATAAGTGTGTAGCTACCTAACTAATGGGCTGGTTGGACTGCATGTGAACCAAACTGAACTTGGGTAGACCCCTTTTACACTGGGCCGGTTCAGTATGTAGACACTAAGAGTATTCTTATAGTGGTTGCACTTTTCTCTTGTGGGCCGCTGGGTTGTGGGGTGACATCAAGTGGGCCGCACATTAGGGGGATCAGGTTAAGTACTTTCATTGGGATTCGGGTGGTTTTGATACAGTATCCTTGTAACCAAAATGATTGTAAAACGTTATAAGTTAATATTAATACATGTATATTTATGTGAATGGCGAATGAGCTGTTGATGAGTGGCATTATGATATATGGATTTATGATGTAAAGATACTTAACTCGAATACCGTTATAACTCGTGTGATAATATTTGCCATGATTATGAGATGAGTTTGTGTTGTGATTGGAAGTAGCACTCGAATATTTACTATGACATGCGTAATGAAATATATCTGCTTGTTTGCAACTTGTGTAACGAATGCGTAGATCACATGTGTTATGTTTGCATGAAACTGACTAACTTGGTAACCCCAATAGGGATTAATTAACCGACTGGAAATACGTACTTTAATCTTACCGAGCAAACCAAAGGTGAGTTCATTGCTCTTTCTCAAGCATGGATCCCAGGGAAGGGATAACGGGTAACGTTCCGAGGGGGAATGCATGTGTAATGGGATGTTGGTTATCGTACTCAGTTTTCTATCATTGTAAGACCACTATATCTACCGGTACGTTGCTTGTAGGGCAACGGGGGTTATTAGTTGATAGCGCTATTAGGTTTGGCACCCTCACGACGTTCGAGGAGAACGGGCGTGAACTAATTACCTTAAAACATGACCAATGCTTTGATAGAGGCATTGGGGTTGGCAATCACATATCATATGGCCCTTCGGTAATCGAGTAATAACAACATCGAAACATCAAACATCATAACAACAAACAACATATCGTCTCGTAAACTGTTTTACTCACGTGATCGGTAACATAACTTGGTAAACAAACACAAACCTTGAACTCACCAGCGTAGTCTGACACACTTGTTTACATGCTTGTAGGTAATTATTGAAGGAACTTGGGGGCTTGCCGTCTGATGCTGCTGGAGTGGTCGTGGTCATAATAAACATTTACATTGATTTGGTTTTGATACATTTATACGCTCATACATTTATGCTTCCGCTCAATACTTTGGTTTTGGTTTAACTTTTCAAACGATACATTTCTTTCAATTGGGTATTTCAATACATTATAACTTGTGTTTGATATGATTGGTGGCTCTTTGTTGGATCGTTGCATCTCCATTAGGGACATGCCCTAGGTGGAAATTTGGGGGTGTGACAGTTTGGTATCAGAGCCACTGGTTATAGAGAACTCGGTTTTAAAATGTTTTCATAAAACCAGACTATAACCGAATTGATCCAAACGATGACCATGACACTCAGCTTCAGATTGCAAGGTTCGTTCCTCGTTAGTTTATGCATTACATGTTTAGTAAACATATTTATATTTATAGCATGCATGACACGACATGGTAGCTATCATGATACATTGACAGTGTAACATAACTCTTGCATCTAGTAAATCCTAAGCTTGTTGGCAGTGCATATTTTATATTGATTGGAGTGGGAGAAACTTCAAACATAAGTTAAGAAGCATCGAGAGGAGCATGCAAACCGCCTTATTATCATGGGTGCACACATAGTAATAACGCGTGGTGCATGCAAATCCCAATGAGGCTTAACGAGTGTAAGAGGGGTTCTTCCCTGTTTGTGTATGAATATGGTAGTTAATCGTTCTTAACGTGATAAACCTGAACACTTCCTTCGTTTTCGACTCCTAAATTAGTTCATTTCCATATATAGAAACATGAGTGGACGAGGACACGGACGTGGTAGCATCAACATGACTCAGGCTGAGTTAATGAATCTGATAAACACACGTGTGGCTGAGGCTCTGGCAGCCTACCAAGCTGGTATGAACTGTACCAAATACTTTTAATCCTGTATCGTGTACACAACTCTTACTCCCGTGTTGTATCTTCTTTCACCCAGCGCACCCGAACAACCAGCCTGCTTGCACGTTCAAGACATTCATGGATTGTAAGCCACAGACCTTCAGTGGGACTGAAGGGGCTGTGGGACTACTGAGGTGGTTCGAGAAAGCTGAGTCAGTGTTCGCTATGTGCAACTGTCCCGTGGGAGACCGCGTGAAATATGCTACAGACACTCTCGAGGATGGTGCCCTGACCTGGTGGAATGCCCAGGTTCAGTTGTTGGGTATCGAGGCGGCGAACGCTACTACTTGGGACGACTTTAAGGAATTGATGAGGGAGGAGTACTGTCCTCGTGATGAGATACAGAAGTTAGAGAACGAGTATTACGATCTGAAACTGGTGGGATCTGAGGTTGAAGCATATGTGAAGCGGTCGTATGAGTTGGCTGACTTGTGTCCGAATTTATCTCGACCTATGTCTCGAAGAATTGAATTATTCATCAAGGGGTTACCTCCACGAGTGAAGGGTTTGGTTACTACTGCAAACCTCAATAACTTAACCCAGATTGTCCGGTTGACTCACAAGATTATTGATCAGGAGGTGGAAAGCAACTCACTACCGCCGCGTGTTTCTAAAGCTACTGCTGCCACCACCACAGCCACTAGTCCTGTCACTGATAGTAAACGTAAGTGGGGAGATATGGACAGGGCGTCCAACTCAGTTCAGCCCCAAAAGAAGACAGACACTGGCAGTACTCGCAGCTTTAGCCAATCATCCTCAGTAAATCAAAATCAGAGCTCTTATGTGGGGAAGAAGCCTCAGTGTAGCAAATGTGGGTTTCATCATTATGAGCAGTGTGCTCGAGTTTGTCACAGGTGCGACAAGGTAGGCCATGAGGCCAAGGATTGTAGGGCCCCTCAGCCAAAACAGCAGCAGCAGCAGACTCAGCCGAATCAGAGACAGCAAGGGCAGCAATCTCAGCAGGGACAGGGGTTTAGGAAAGGATGTTATCAGTGTGGGGCTGAGGGACATATGAAGCGGGATTGCCCACAATTGAAACAGAATACAGGTGGTAACAACGCGGGGAACGATGATGGGAGCAATGGGGGCAACGTGGCGCGTGGGCGTGGATTTACTATTGGAGCTGGTGAAGCTCGGAACGACGGCAATGTAGTTACAGGTACGTTCTCCGTGAATGGTGTTTATGCTTCTATTTTATTTGATTCGGGTGCCGATTGGAGTTATGTGTCTACGCGGTTCAGTAGTCGTCTAGGATTGAGTCCTACACCCCTTGTTGTTAAGCATGTAGTGGAAATAGCGAATGGTATAACTATTGAAGCGTCACATGTCCTCATGGGTTGCAAATTAGACCTCTTAGGTCAAGTATTTGACATTGACCTACTTCCTGTCACTCTCGGAAGCTTCGATGTAGTTGTCGGAATGGATTGGTTATCCAAATATCGGGCGGAAATTCTCTGCAAGGAGAAAGTCGTTCGTATTCCCCTTGCTAGCGGTGAATCTTTATCGGTTCAGGGTCATCGTAGCGGTGCTACAGTAGGTATTATCTCAGCCATGAAGGCTCTAAGTTGTCTACGTAAGGGCTATCCTTCCCTTCTGGCCCTTGTTACTGACTCTCAGACTGACGAGAGGAAACTCGAAGACCTTCCTGTTGTCCGAGAGTTTCCTGATGTTTTTCCTGAAGAGCTCCCTGGTTTACCTCCACATCGTCAGGTAGAATTCCAGATTGAACTCCAGCCAGGAGCAACACCGATTGCTCGTGCTCCATACCGTCTTGCACCAGGAGAGTTGCAAGAATTATCGAATCAACTTAAAGAGTTACTAGACAGGGGTTTCATTCGTCCTAGCTCTTCTCCTTGGGGAGCCCCTGTATTATTTGTGAAGAAGAAGGACGGGTCTTTTCGTATGTGCATCGACTATCGCGAGCTCAACAAGGTGACGATCAAGAATCGTTATCCTCTGCCACGCATTAACGATTTGTTTGACCAGCTGCAAGGGTCAAGTTTCTATTCCAAGATTGATTTGAGGTCCGGATATCATCAGGTACGGGTTAGAGAGGAGGATGTGCCTCGAACAGCTTTTCGAACGCGGTATGGCCACTATGAATTTCTGGTTATGCCATTTGGGATGACCAACGCACCAGCGGTTTTCATGGATCTCATGAACCGTGTGTGCAAACCTTACCTTGACGACTTCGTTATCGTTTTCATTGACGACATATTGATCTACTCCAAGAACAAGGAAGACCACGAGCGCCATCTTCGTCTTATTTTGGAGCTCCTGAGGAAGGAGCAGTTGTACGCAAAGTTCTCTAAGTGTGACTTCTGGATTCGGGAAGTACACTTTCTCGGGCACATTGTTAACGAAATGGGTATTCATGTGGATCCTGCCAAGATCGATGCTATTCGAAATTGGGCGGCACCAAAGAATCCTTCGGAGGTGCGTCAATTTCTTGGTCTTGCGGGATATTATCGTCGGTTTATTCGGGATTTTTCTAAGATTGCTCAACCCCTCACCGCCCTGACTCAAAAGAAAGTTGTTTATTCTTGGGGATCGAACCAGGAAGAAGCTTTTCAGCTCTTAAAGCAGAAGTTGTGCAGCGCGCCGATTTTATCTCTACCTGAGGGTACTGAAGATTTTGTGGTTTATTGCGATGCGTCTATTCAGGGTCTCGGCTGCGTGTTGATGCAGCGAGACAAGGTGATAGCTTATGCTTCTCGACAGTTGAAGGTACACGAGAAGAACTATACGACACACGACCTGGAGTTAGGAGCCGTAGTCTTTGCGTTGAAGATTTGGAGGCATTACCTGTACGGTACCAAGTGTACCATCTATACCGATCACAGGAGTCTTCAACATATCTTCGACCAGAAGGAATTGAATATGCGGCAACGTCGTTGGGTCGAGCTTTTTAATGATTATGAGTGTGCTATCAAGTATCATCCGGGTAAAGCTAATGTTGTAGCTGATGCCCTTAGTCGTAAGGAACCGAAGCAGAAGCGTGTTCGTGCCCTACAGCTTACTATTCACTCTGATTTACCTGCCCGGATTCGTTCAGCTCAGATTGAAGCATTAAAGGAAGAAAATATCGAAGCCGAAGGATTACGAGGTCTACACAAGAAGAAGTTCGAGCAACGGTCTGACAATATCTACTACTTCATGGAACGGGTATGGGTTCCTTCAATTGGTGACCTTCGAGAACTTGTGATGGACGAAGCACACAAGTCGCGATATTCTATTCATCCAGGGTCTGATAAGATGTACCAGGACCTCAAGGTTTTGTATTGGTGGCCAAACATGAAAGCTATTATTGCCACCTACGTGAGTAAGTGTTTGACCTGTGCTAGGGTCAAGTCTGAGTACCAGAAACCTTCGGGTTTACTGCAGCAGCCAGAGATACCCATGTGGAAATGGGAACAGATCGCTATGGATTTTGTTACGGGGTTACCTAGAACACAGGCTGGGAACGATACTATATGGGTGATTGTCGACCGTCTCACAAAGTCAGCACATTTCCTAGCAATCAAGGAGACAGATAAGTATTCGCAGCTCGCAGCAGTGTACCTTAAAGAGGTGGTTTCAAGGCACGGGGTGCCGACTTCTATTATTTCTGATCGAGATCCTCGTTTTACTTCAGAGTTATGGCAGGCTATGCATAAGTCGTTCGGCTCACGTCTCGATATGAGCACGGCCTATCATCCACAAACGGATGGTCAGAGTGAGCGCACTATTCAGACACTAGAGGATATGTTGCGGGCATGTGTTATTGATTTTGGGAAAGGATGGGAGAAGCACTTGCCGTTGGTAGAGTTCTCCTACAATAACAGCTACCACACCAGTATCAAAGCGGCACCATTTGAGGCACTGTATGGGAGGAAGTGTCGTTCACCTCTCTGCTGGGCTGAGGTGGGTGATAGTCAGATCACAGGTCCTGAGATGGTACTCGAAACTTCAGATATGATCGTGAAAATCAGAGAACGTATGGCAGCTGCTCGTGACCGCCAGAAGGCCTATGCGGACAAGCGTGCCAAAGAGGTAGTGTTTGAAGTGAATGACCGCGTCATGCTGAAAGTCTCACCGTGGAAAGGGGTTGTACGCATTGGGAAGCGTGGCAAGCTGAATCCACGTTATGTTCGGCCATTTAAAGTTCTTGAACGTATCGGTAAGGTGGCTTATAGGTTGGAGTTACCTACTGAGCTGGGTAATGTTCACGACGTATTTCATGTATCACAATTAAAGAAGTGTTATGTTGACGACCCATTAGCGGTACCTTTTCAAGAGTTAGAAATCGACGACAAGTTACAGTTTGTTGAAGAACCCATCGAGATCATGGACCGTGAGGTCAAAGTGCGTAAACACAGTCGTATTCCCATCGTTAGGGTTCGTTGGAACTCAAGACGTGGACCGGAGTTCACGTGGGAGCGCGAGGATCAGATGAAACTAAAGTACCCTCACCTCTTTCCCAAAGACAAAGCAGAGTCAAGCAAAACTGGTGAATCTCGGGGCGAGATTCCTCTTCAAGTTGGGGATGATGTCACAACTGAGCAGAATCCGCAATAATCTTGATCTCCTCACCTCGCTCCTCAGCGTTTACTCGTCAAATATTTCGGGACGAAATTTCTTTCAAGTTGGGGATGATGTGAAAATTCGAAATTCCAAGCTTAGTGCCTTCGACTTTACAAGTTCCCTATCCTTGTCTTAATCTATCTATTCGACCCGTGACTCGGATAAACGTGCTTGGATGTTTTTTTTGGTATTTTTGTGGTGTGTGTGTAACGGGTCAATCGCTAAGTCGTGCGGATGATTGGGTCGTAACATATAAATTGGGCTAAATGGAAGTTGTAGCACTTGTATGAACCTTAAACATAACCGGCCCATTTTCACTGTTTTGATTAGCAATTGTAACTGGCCCTTTCTTGTTTTCTAATTAGGCGATTGGGCTTGAGCCCATTACTTGCTCAATACTCCAGCTAATAGCTTAGACGGCCCCAAAACCTTACCTATTTGGATACGTATTACTCTATCATTAGGATCTTGATTAGCTTAAAACTAAAACAAACCCTACCCTTTCATACCTCCTACGCACGGCACAAGATAACCCCCCCCCCCTTCAAGAACATCGGATATTCAGATCGAATCGTTACTGCTGGTTAGTAAATTTCCTTGTTTAAGTTCTGTTGAAAGCTTGTTTGTGAGATATGCATGATATTAGAACTATGATAAATATTCTACCAAACTTCCTGATGTGTGTAATCAAGATTATGATGATTGGCTTGTATGTAATGTGTATATGCTACCCAGATTCGGGAATTATGAATTATTGAATCA
Organism: Helianthus annuus; assembly: GCF_002127325.2. Lineage (NCBI taxonomy): Eukaryota > Viridiplantae > Streptophyta > Magnoliopsida > Asterales > Asteraceae > Helianthus > Helianthus annuus. The sequence continues at coordinate 22,114,572 of NC_035436.2, read as the reverse complement.
TGTATTAAAGTAATATTATGAGATATGATCTTATGTGCTAGCAAAAGACAATTGTGAATAAGCCTGTGGATTGCATATCCGGTTTCATAATTTAACTTAGATATGTTATATAAAAAGCTTGCTAGCATCGGTCATCAAGAATTGGACTCTTACATGAATACATAGCCTCTGAATTAAGTATGCATGGGAAATTATGTGAAGTTATATGATTCATCATGCTAGGTCTGTTGCAACATAAATTAGGGAATGGAATTGTTTATTTACCCAGTGCTATCAATTAGAGTGGGCCGGTAGGGGAAGTATGGGTTTATATGTAAATTAGCAGCCCACTAACACAAAAATAGGTCTTAAACAATTGGGCCTGAGTAAACGACACCCATTTAAGGCTGTGGAGCACGATTGGGTTACATTGGGCTCCGAATAAGTGTGTAGCCACCTAACTAATGGGCTGGTTGGACTGCATGTGAACCAAACTGAACTTGGGTAGACCCCTTTTACACTGGGCCGGTTCAGTATGTAGACACTAAGAGTATTCTTATAGTGGTTGCACTTTTCTCTTGTGGGCCGCTGGGTTGTGGGGTGACATCAAGTGGGCCGCACATTAGGGGGATCAGGTTAAGTACTTTGGTTGGGATTCGGGTGGTTTTGATACAATATCCTTGTAACCAAAATGATTGTAAAACGTTATATGTTAATATTAATACATGTATATTTATGTGAATGGCGAATGAGCTGTTGATGAGTGGCATTATGATATATGGATTTATGATGTAAAGATACTTAACTCGAATACCGTTATAACTCGTGTGATAATATTTGCCATGATTATGAGATGAGTTTGTGTTGTGATTGGAAGTAGCACTCGAATATTTACTATGACATGCGTAATGAAATATATCTGCTTGTTTGCAACTTGTGTAACGAATGCGTAGATCACATGTGTTATGTTTGCACGAAACTGACTAACTTGGTAACCCCAATAGGGATTAATTAACCGACTGGAAATACGTACTTTAATCTTACCGAGCAAACCAAAGGTGAGTTCATTGCTCTTTCTCAAGCATGGATCCCAGGGAAGGGATAACGGGTAACGTTCCGAGGGGGAATGCATGTGTAATGGGATGTTGGTTATCGTACTCAGTTTTCTATCATTGTAAGACCATTATATCTACCGGTACGTTGCTTGTAGGGCAACGAGGGTTATTAGTTGATAGCGCTATTAGGTTTGGCACCCTCACGACGTTCGAGGAGAACGGGCGTGAACTAATTACCTTAAAACATGACCAATGCTTTGATAGAGGCATTGGGGTTGGCAATCACATATCATATGGTCATTCGGTAATCGAGTAATAACAACATCGAAACATCAAACATCATAACAACAAACAACATATCGTCTCGTAAACTGTTTTACTCACGTGATCGGTAACATAACTTGGTAAACAAACACAAACCTTGAACTCACCAGCGTAGTCTGACACACTTGTTTACATGCTTGTAGGTAATTATTGAAGGAACTTGGGAGCTTGCCGTCTAATGCTGCTGGAGTGGTCGTGGTCATAATAAACATTTACATTGATTTGGTTTTGATACATTTATACGCTCATACATTTATGCTTCCGCTCAATACTTTGGTTTTGGTTTAACTTTTCAAACGATACATTTCTTTCAATTGGGTATTTCAATACATTATAACTTGTGTTTGATATGATTGGTGGCTCTTTGTTGGATCGTTACATCTCCATTAGGGACATGCCCTAGGTGGAAATTTGGGGGTGTGACAAAAGTGCTGTCTACTGTGCCTCTTGTGAACCCGTTGTCCCGCAAGTAAGTCGAAAGCGTCTCGTACCAGGCTCTCGGGGCCTGGTGAAGTCCGTATAGCGCTTTGTCCAGTAGATACACCTTGTCTTTGTGCTGTGGGTCTGTGAACCCCGGCGGTTGCCCCACATACACTTCTTCTCTGATTTTGCCGTACAGGAAAGCTGATTTGGCGTCGAGTTGATAGACTTTGAAATCTTTCCAAGATGCAAAGGCTAGAAAAATACGAATTGCTTCAAGCCTTGCAACCGGTGCGTAAACTTCATCGTAATCTATTCCTTCCGGTTGGCTAAAGCCTTGAACCACAAGTCATGCCTTGTTTCTCACCACGACACCTCTGTCACCACGTTTACACTTAAAGACCCATTTCGTCTTGATAAACCTCTGATTCTTTGGCAGATCAACAAGTCTCCAGATGCCCAGTTTTTCAAACTGTTGCAGCTCCTCCTGCATTGCATTAACCCAGCTGTCCTCGGTCAATGCCTCTTTGTAGGTTTTGGGCTCCATCTGCGAAATAAAACATTTAAGTGAGACATCTTTCTGCATATCAGCAATAGACGTGTAAAAACAAGTAAAAGCTTAGTCTATTTAATGTCGCGTCTTGACACCACTTTGTAGGTCACCAATGATTTGTTCTGAAGGGTGGTAAGACAACGTCCGTGGCATCACCGTGTCTGGCACAGCTACATCCGATTCCAAATTCGAAATATTGAGATCAACGGCTTGATCCATAGCATCCTCTGAAGTATCATTTGGCTCCTCGTCAAAGGTAGGAGCGGGTTCCTCCTCTGAGTCATCAGAAACGTCAAATGACGGAGCTGATTCCTCTGGCGGTTCATGAATAGTTCCACTTGGTCCTGCTTCATCATCATGAGTACCCATGGTGGGTGTAGGAACATCTAGCGGTCTAGATACTGGCTCCTGTGACAGATTTTGCTGATACAGGTACATAAGAGCAAGTTCCTCATCACTCGGCTCGGACGGCAAATGAAACGACTCCCTGAGTTTGTAGTAGTCGAACATGAATCTTTGTCCGGGAAGTTGTGGCGATGGAGTGTGCTTCTGACAATCCACGTGTTGGACCTGAATCACCTTCCCCAGACATGGTACGAACACCCTTTTTAGCGGGCTGGCGTAACCTACAAAGAAACCCTCGTTAGCTTTTGCTCCAAATTTACCATTTTCATCTATAAATGTGCAAGGTGAGCCAAAAGGTTCTAAAAAATCAAGATTTGGCTTGTAACGGTGCAGCAGCTCAAAGCACGTCTTCTTGTATTTCTTGACAGTGAGAACTCTGTTCAAAGTGTAACATGCCGCTGAAACTGCTTCACTCCATAAGTAGATTGGAAGCTTGGAATCGGCTAACATCGTACGTGAGATTCTGAAGACTAAAGTTACCTTTGCGAGCTATTGTCAAGGTGGAGTTTGTTGGTGCATGTTTTGTGACAACAGCTTAGATTTGGTCTTTGGATATCTTGTAATTAGTAAAACGATAAACAGGTAGCGGGTTTAGCTTTGTAATAGTTGTAATAGTGAATTAAGAGTGATTGGGCCAAACCAAACCCACATATGGGGGAGGGTTTGCGAAATGGGCCTTGCCCAAGACCTAGCCCAAATGCAAAGCGTTGTCTTATATAAACAAAGCTTAGCGTTAGGGTTTAGGTTAATCTTCTAATCACCTTAATCATTTGGAGAGAATTAGTGAAAGACAACGGCTTGGACGAATTAGGATCTTGATTGATTGTAATCGTTTGAAGATAATCAATAAAGATTGGGTTTAAAGTGATTCGTGTTCTACTCGTTTTCTGTGAAATCTGATCTAGAGGATTCCGCACTCTAGGTTGGATCGACGATTCTGTTACGATCCGCACGGTTACGGGGACCTACAAGTGTAGCTTCAGTAGCTGATAGAGAAGGAAGATAACAGACCAAGTTTCCCATTTTGGGTAACCCCAGCTCTGCTCATCAAGAAGAATGATGTGACTTTCAAATGAGCATCAATTACTAGGAGCCGAACGAGCTAACCCACGAGAGTCGGTGACTCTCGCTAAGGATTAACGAATTACGTATTTAGCTAACTGTGAGGATCCAACTACTATTACACGACTGATTGATGATCAAGTGTCGTTAGCGATGAATTCAGGAAGAAAGTATACCGGGGAAATCGTGGGACGATAACTTGTTTTTAGACGCACACAAGATGGTGTTTCCTACACAATGCACAAAACCGAGTTACACAGAATACGAAACCTTGAGGATCTAGAAAACACATGATTAGGACCCTTGGGAACCCAGGTCCAAACATGTAAGGGTTGTCACTTAGACACCATATCTGTTAACTCAATCGAACAACATTAACCTGACATATATGCCATTTCAGTTAACAGAACAGAAAGTACTTGAAATTCTTTCGTTTAAATCTTCACTTTTGCTTCTAGCCGAGTAGATGTTTGCTTCGATACTTGGTCATTACCTCATACTCATTGTCTCGTCACTTGAAAACTCACATGTTACGCGTGCACCATCTGCTACGCATACGGTTTCATTTCGAACGCTTCATTAAAATTCAAATATGATGTTGCTAAATCAAACTACTGGTTCGTGATTCGAATGGCCTACATTATTGTAACGGTTGACTCTTTGCTATCAGGTCAACACACTTTCTCGAAAACTTCTTTTGTTTCAAGATACATTCATGGTTTATTTTTGTAACCATGCTGAGATTCCCTTGTTAATACATACGTTTATTGTCGGGTTACGCTGAAAATAAGTTCAATTGCTTGAACTTCTCCATTTCGCATATTTGGTTTAAGACGTCATATGATGTATTGAGAGCATCATATTCAAACATTTTTGCAAAGACTCTTTCATTACGAGTCATAGTAGATTCGGTTGATCTATGACTCCACTAAATCGTTTGATTGACTTCGACACCTTGAGGTGATATTTTCACAAAATTGAAGCTTGTGCTAATTGGGTTACTCACTTCATATACGAATTTAAATTATTTATTTGCTCTAAATCCGTCTCGTTTGTCACAATTAAAGCAGTCTCAACACAGTTGTGTGTTAAGGCAATGGTACATGGATTCATTTCGTAGCACGATGTACCTCCTAACGATACTTTTACTGTCAATCGAATACCTTGCGGTACTTAATACCTTTCACTTTCGATAAAAAATAGTGACTCTTTGATCAACTGGGAACTTTACAACATTGTGTAAATCAAATCTTCAGGTTGTCTCAGTACACTTTCATTTGATTTCAGGCACGGTGAACTTGTTAAGTCACCATTATTATTTCTCGTCATTTCGACACCTTGTGGTGTCATTGCAAATTTGCAGCTTGTGCTAATCATGGTCGATCGTTTTACACAAAACTACGTATACTTTTGTTTGAACTGAGTCATTTAAACATTCCTGATTCAACTACGAATCAAGACCGGGATACACCAACTTCACTTATATTCCGTTCGGTGTACCTTCGAAACTTAAGAGTGCCAACACACTAAACCTTTCCGTTCATTTAGTCGGGAGATTTACAGATCACTTTACTAGTACGTTTGGGTTATTGATTTTGAGTTCATATAGCTGATGCTACGGTTGTGAAAACTCGTTGGCATATTGTGACCGACTATCTAAGTATCCTAATAGACAAGACTCCTCTTTTGTGGAACCCCTGTTAACCGGATTGCACTAGAATACACGTCGATACGTCTTGTACCCTCGACACCAAGTGCTAAAAGCACATACCTTTTAACCATTGGATTTGTGATATATATATATATATTCTTGGACTCACCTGAGGTGAGTAAGGTTTGATTCGGTTTGGAGATTATCTACCACAATATTATTCATATACATACACGTGTGACGTAACTCAAAAGGAGTTAAGGTAGTACAAATTTCGAGGACGAAATTTTCCTAACGGGGGGAGAATGTGACAGAGAATGTGACAACCCGCATAATTACAGGTACTGTACAAATTAATTAACCCTAATTATGTGCTTAATGACTGTGCTTGATTTCATATGACTTTTTAAACTGCTTACTGATTTATGTTACATACATACATGTGCATCCTTTACATACAGTCACTCCATTCATTTCATACAGACTCTTAGTGACATACCTGGTGCACAAAGCATAGTTAGCATAGTGAGCGGGTAACTCAGACACATGCTGACAATGCCAGCACATAGACAGTCACTATTTTTAGGCCAGTATGGGCCAGGTATAAAACATTACACTAGTATGGGTGTAGGGAAGTGAGGACCATAAGACTATGTCACTAGGTGATAGTTTGAGTGCCGGAAAGTGCCTAAAACGCAACTTAATTACAGAATTCCGCATTTTTAGTAACAATTCAGCTTTTAACACACTCATATTATACAGAGTATTGACTAAATGGTCCTGGACACTTTCCTAAGTGCTGGAATTAATTTCGTTACAAAAAGATGCACAAAAGACGCTATACGGTACAATTAAACGCTTTAACGGAACGATACGCAACCGAACAACCAGACATTGCCCGAGACACGAAAATATTATCAGAAATATTATTTTATCATTTTTAATTAATTATGGTCACAAAAATCCCCATACACCATGTAAACATGACATACACCCACTATACTTGAATATACCTTTAACCTTCCAACTTAATACCTACTAGTTACCAAAAACTTTCACTTTACCCCCCCCCAATCGAAAATCTGCCCATGATTGCTATATATATTTTGTTTAGATTGTTGTGAAGGTGATCTAGCTCTCATTGGCCAAAAATCTAACTAATTATGACCCTAGATTCTAGAATGCATGTTTCCAAGATATGCTCATCATTTCCTCTACACCCACACTCAACCTCCTCTTCCTTCCCTCTTATTTTCGGCACACCCCCCCTCTCTTCACAACCAAAAATCACCACCACCATTACTTACACACCTTAATCTTCTTCATACAAATCCCTCTCCAAGCTTGAAGAACATTCAAAGTAGTTACAAGTTGAAGGATTCACAAAGAAGCTTTGTTCAAGTCTCTAGCACCACCATCTTCATCATCTTTGCCCTAAGATTGTTACCCTAGCCTTGTGCTAGTTGTAAGTCCCTTCACACTCTTGTTCCATCTTGTTCTTTGTTATGAATACTTAGTAGGAGGATGATAATCATGTAACACAAGAAGACGAACACTAAAAAGTTGAACTTAAAATTCTGCATAAAAACCATATATAAAAAGGTTGTATGAAGTTGAAATCTGGGTGTTTTAGGGTTGGTTGAAGCATGATTGAAGTTTTAACATTTATTCATCGATAAACCATGGTTAGGGTCTTTGTTTATGCGTTTCTAGTAACTTTTACTTTGTAAACAGCTTGCTGAGTTGAATTTCCAGCCAACTTCAACAGGCTGTAACGGGACCATTTTAAATCGAAAAACTGATTTTCTGAAGCCTAAAATATGCATTTTGGAATAACCAAACAAATGGCACTGGAATCGTAATTTTTTGAGGTCGTTTACTATTTTTTTAAAGGGCTGTTTTTGGACAGCAGCTTAAGCTGTATTTTTACTGCAGAAAAAGTGTGTTGTATTCGGAGTCATAACTTGAAACCTGAGTAGAATCGACTCATGGAATTTTTACAGTAATTGGTCACCGTTGTCACGATGATCCTCCAACTGGAATTTCGTCAATCGGACTTACGGTTAATTTTTAGTGAATTATTCCGTAAACTGCAATCAGAAAGTAACAAATCTGATTGCAGTCAGGTAACAAACTGGACTTTTGTATGTGGACCCTGATATTTTTACACAATAAAAGTTGGATCGTATGTGTCATTTTGTAAAAATTTGGGAATTTTTGGAAAAGGTTAACTATTTTATAAAAATCCTCGAAAACAGCCTAGTTTTGGGTGATGAAGCTGAAATAAAGTGAGTAATGCTTTGTATGTCTATATGTCGGTTTGGTTATTGAAAATGAACTATTGGATATATGTAAAAGAAAATGATATGCTAATTAAGCATGGACACCTCTATTTATAAAGGATACTATGGCGAAATTTTTCAAAAAAATCCTAACACTTAGTAAATATTTTCGGGACAAGCGTTACTAGTATATTCTTGACTACGTTTTTCAAGCATAAGACTCGCCATAATTTTTATAACAAAATACGGAATATCGGGGGTTGGTTTTATACAGGAATATGGTTAAATATGTATTCTATAAAATGGGACTTAAAAATATAATCCCAATATGAAAAGACACATGTAAAATATCCCGTCCTTGGGAAGGAAATACGAATACACAAGCATGAGAAGTATTATTACTAAAATATTAAAGACATTTTAAAAAGTAACTCAAAGACACTAATCAATACTAAGACAAGGCACGACCCGTTCGTCTAATAGACGTTAGACCATTGTAGGTAGTCGTGTTTGCTGAAGAGATTTGGGTTACGAGCACCCAAGACGCAATACAGTGAGTTCATTTCCCCCTTTTTCTCTTAACTATTTTCAGTTTTATACTTCGGGGGTGAAATACATGTTACAATTTTTACAGACATTACAGACATTTACAGATTTTTACAGACAATTACAGACACTTTTATACATGGTATGATTAGCTAAGGAATTTACTGTTAGATCACGTGAATGGATAGGCTATTATCGTAAGACCATTAATCCTTCTATAAGGACCGAGAGGCATGAGTGATAGATCTATTGGGTGTTGCGAGCCCCACACATGGGCCAGCGTGTGGCTGCATGCGGTGACAATGTCGTTCCGCCAGAAGGACCGGTATGAAGTACGCGTTACAGGTTTGAGTGCTTCCTAGGCCATATCAATTATTAATGTATTAGCTACACATTAATTGATCTGTTTTTCCTTATTGCTACATACCAAGGACATACACTTATACAGACATATTTCACAATCTATACAGACACACATTAACGATTTACACAGACTCACATACACATGAACTCGCTCAACTTTTGTTCATGTTTTCCAAACTACACGTATTTCAGGAAATTAAGTATGGATCTGGCGGGCGTTGGAATTTCAAGTCATGTTAAGTATAAAGATGTCATCCATGGTTTTTGGGTTTGGCAAGTGTGTCTTAATCCTGGACGAGACATGTCTTCCAAACTTGGATTACAACTATTATCTTTGACGAGTCCTTAGCAAACTTTTACACAATTCATCTGGTTTGTAAAACTTAAATTTTGAAGTCTACGTTTTAGACAATGTTGTTATGTTTTAAACTCATTTTATGGATGACAAATCTTTGGTATTATCATATAGATTATTTGATATGGTTGAATGCAATGATAACAAGTAAGTCACCCCATAATCACGCTTCCGCAAAAGTCAGGATGTTGAGTTCCAATGAACACTCACGATTGGAATTCGACTAAGTTAATGAACCTTGACTTCCTGGTCCATGCGTTCGATAAATTCTTCGCACGTGTTTCGTCAGACAACCACTGCCTTAAACATAAATGACATCGCGTACGTTACCCGATTCGTCGGGTAACTTGAGTTTGTAGGTTACGCTACCGATTCTTCCCCGACGGTTGAATGGTCCATCGTGACGTCAGTTAAGCTCGCCATGCTTCCCAAGCATTCCACACCCTCATAGGGTGTTGTGTATTGCCTGACACAGATCATGCATAGATCAAATTCAAAGGTAACAGGAGTTGGCACCTCGTGCCTAAAAGTCACCTCTCTCAGAGGAACATTCACAACTGTGAAGTCTCGTCAGTTTTCTTGATTAGAAAGTGTGCTGGTGTGATCACCCAGGTGACAATGTTTTCGTTTCGAGTTGTAAGTAGACTAGTGACCAAATCCATGGTAGTCTGTTCTCATTTCCATACATGTGTTTCTGGTTGCTAATATCCCACCTTGACTTTCCCACATGTCAAACTTTGTTCCCATGTGTGGCTATATGGGCCTTCAGGCCCGGTCAACCGTACATGGTCTTCAGGCTTTAATACATCCTATCAAAACTCTGATGAATAGGATATCGAGACCAGTGTGCTTCGCCTGCACCAGTTTCCCAAGGTTGTTGTATAGTGAGGTTCATATTAGTTCCATGAAGTAGCAAATATCGCCTGCACCGCATGGGTTAATTTTGAGAACTCTCTTCCATCAGTTCTTCAGTTTGAGCAAGGCGAGTCTGAACAGGTACGTTAGAGTCGAAAGCAGGCTGCAAAGCTCGTGCACGTCCAGGTTTCATGGTCAAATTCAATCAAAAGTTCCATCCAATGGTGCCATCACATGTTTAGCTAACACAGGAGGCCCTTGTGATCGGTCTAGGTAGTGCATTTGGTACCGTCCAAGTAATGCCTCTAACTTAAATCCAAAGACTAGGGCTTCCACCATAGGTGATGACTCGTGCAGGTCTTCCTGTAAGTCCATTACGTAAGTCATCACTTTCTCGTGTTGCATCGGTGTGTAAACATTTCCGAGTTGGGATTCGAAAGCTGAAAAGACGTCCTCCGGTTTTGTCTTTCACGAGCACAGCACCCTACTGTGCTAAATAGATTTAAGCGGCGCGGTCTTCGAAAATCTTGTGGTTAATCCGCGATAGAGTCTAGTGTGACCAAGAAATTGCTTCATCCTCGAAGGGATCTTTGCTGCCGAACAATATCTAACGAAATAGGTCTTTAGCGAGACCCATGTGTATTCCCACTTTGTTGATCATATGACCAAAAAAGGTATCTCTCGAATCCAGAAGTTACCTTTAACAAGACTTCGCGCGGAGTGGCTCCTCCCTCGGGAGCTCTAAAATAAGATACAAATGCCGCCCATGGTGTTCCTTCCTCTTGGAATGATCCAGAACGTCATCCATAAATACGGTCGGTTCATGTGGTCCATAAAGCTGCTGGTGTGTTGATTAACTCAATGGCCATGGTGTACAAAGTCCCAATGGCCGTATTGCGTTCGACATGCCGTTTCAGGAACGTTCTCCTCTTGGTCTTCCGTCAATACACGGTCGAGGCAAACAGTTCTTGATTGTCACCTTGCTGAGTTCTGGATAATCAGTGCACATACGAAAAGGCTTTATCTTCCCGAATATAGTTGGGGCTCCCCAAAGCGAACAAAAACTATGTCCGATAAAACTCCTGTCCAACAGTTCCTATAGATAGTCCTTGCAACCCTCCTGGTGCAAGACGGTATGTAGCACGAGTAATCAGCGTTGCCCCTATCGTGAGATCAAACTGAGATTCTGCCTAACAGTGGTGGAAGTAAATCTGAAAGCTCCTCGGGTAGCACACTGAGTGGAATCACGATCAATTGGTGGATCCTCGATCCTCTTTTTCCTTAGCTCAACATCAGTAACGGTTGCTAAAGTAGTGGGGTGATCCCTCCGTAGACACTTCTGGGCCTTCATAGTTGATATGGCGCTAACCTTTGCACCACTCTGTTGCTTTAGAACAAATAACGATTCTCCACATGAAATTTTCAGAAGGTATGTCTGCACGATTTCTGAATAACCAATCCACACTAACTACTGCATTGTAACCATCAGGGGTAGTAGAAGCAAGGTCGATGTCAAGCACCTGTCCCCCAAGGTCGAGTTTCCATCCCAGCGAACATATAAGGCTTCAATTGACTTGCATCAGCCGACTCCACAACAGATTCGGTTTCAAGAAGCATCAGGGTTAAACATAACAGAGACGAAGCGAATAGCTACCCATCCAAGCTATCGTGTTGCTATTACGCCTAGTATAGCCTATGCCAATACTAAATGTCCTTCCATGAGCTTCATTTCCAGTGTTGTTTCCATCACGAGAATTTCCAGTACTGCGGTCGTTCCGTTGCTTGTCGTCACCTTGTCTTAACACAGTCAATCCTTGTCGAGGTCACCTTCGTTTCCATACTGTAAGCTACGATCACGCATACCTTGATGTTGCCGCGACTATTGCCTCTAATATTGTTGCATGTAAAAGTGTCCTGTGTCCTTTCACCAACAAGGTCCATCTTTTCACATTCCGTGCCACGTCCTAAGGCACTACTCACGGTGCGGGCGGTTACACAGTCCGCTCTACAGTCAATCGTCATCGATTTTGTCCTGATTGGTTCGTAAGAGTCGACTCCCAGGATTCGCTGGCTGGGATTAAGGATTCGATTGGAGAAAAATCGTTGTTTTTCGTTGCCGGTAACTAGGGTCGTTCAAATGCTGAACTTGGTAAGGTATTACGTTTACCCTCTTGTCCATCGTTCTTGCAATTTGACTGAGTAATACACGGTATGTCGCGAGAGTGTTGCAGAAGTAATCGCACTTCAGGGTCTAAGGCGTCAACACGCTAAGTTCTAGCAAACAAAGATAAGTGAGGAAAGTATGGTCCAATCATTTGACGCTGAGCCATCCAACTCAGGGGCGTTCGTACTAGCACCTAACATTCTACACAGTTCGCAAGGCATTCAGATGTGTGATCAGGTGATACTCGATAGCATCGAGATTCGTAAGGATTCAGAAAGGGGTGAAAAGATCATGTTCGAGTAGGAGACAATCACTGCTGTTACTCCTATAGGCTGCTGAGTTCTAACATAACATCAATTAACAGAGCGGAACCCCTCTCGCACTCGTTAAGCCTCACTGGGACTCACATGCACCCCACATTATTATTATGTGTGCACCCATAATAATAAGGTAACTTGAAAGCTTATCTCAGTGCCTCTTAACTCGCGCTAAAATGTTCCCCGTATTTGAGCAATAAGACAGATGACACCACAACATAGATCATGAAAGTTCAAGAAGAGTCACACTCTTAAAAAACGTAACATGGGTTGACAACATGTAACTCATACTATGGTGCCAAGTGTGTATTCACATATGATGTTATTCATAAGCAAGCACTAGAGATACTACGTAATAGTAAACGAGAGACGAACCTTGCAATCTGGAGCTGAGTGTCATGGTCGATATCGGATTTGTTCGGTTATAGTCTCGTTTTATAAAAATGTTTTAAAACCAAGTTCACTATAACCAGTGGCTCTAATACCAAACTGTCACACCCCCAAAATACCACCTAGGGAGAGTCCCTGTTAGATGTGTGACGTACTAACAACGAGCCACTAATTACGTTGAACACGTACATGTTTCAAAATAAAATCCTTAATTATTGATGAAAGATACCATCAACTAGTTTAAATGAAAACCAACATGTTCAGCGGAAGCAAATAGTAAACCAATGTTAAACTATTTCAAAACCAATGTATAATGTCAAGAATTCAATCACAAGAATCTCTCTAGTCGACCCATGACAACGCTGGTGAGTTCATAGTTTCACTAAAACTTTGGTTACCAAGTGTTTAGTTAATCCATTAAATTAAATTCCGAAAGTAATGTTGAAAACAATGTTGATAATACCCCAATACAAGACGGCTTCTGATTATTTTGCTCTTTCTCCAATGCTCCTATCAAAGCATTGGTCATGACTAGGTCATTAGTTCAACACCCGTCCTCCCAGTTACAGGGTGAGGTTGCCAAACCTAAGTAGCGCTACCAACTAATACCCCGCTACCACCCACGATAGCAAAAGATGGGACTTAAGAGATAGAGAGTGAGAATATTATCCAACATTCCCGTTTTTACCCAAAAGACTTATCCCTCCCCGGGATACCCACTGACTGTCCCAACCACCAGGATGCATGCTCAAGAGAGATGAACTCACCTTAGATTTGCTCGGTATGTTTAGTTACCCGTCCAAGCTAGACAACCCAAACCCTACCGTGGTTACCAATCAACATCAGTTTTACATGCACATTAATCACATCTCTTTCATACACATTACACACATAACGTATCAGTAAAACCCATACATGATCAATCAGTACCGTACCAGCAATACACACGACATAATACTAATCATCACAGTTAATCATGTACATAACGGTTCATGGTCATCATATAATAGGTATTTAGGTCATGTGTAATTTCATATTGCAAGTTCATGTTCCCACAATGGCACGTAACAAGCTGTTCGAGTCACCTTCAAGTAAGCATGCAAGTTCTCGTACATCAAACGTTCAAGTGTGCACTTTCAAGTTCCACGTACGACTCACATAAGCCAACGACCCATTCAAAGGTGTGCGTGTGCGACCTATAGGTGATGTGCGGTTCGTTTCCTATTCTAGGCCCACTGGCCAATGGAGTCCCGTAACATAAGCGGCCCAATACATATGTGCGGCCTTTTATTAACATGCAGTATATATATTACTCATTCAAGTGTGTGTTCTATTTCGTTCGAGACCTAACCCGTGTGTACAACAGATAATGCGCGACCCAACAATCAAAGGCCCAACAATAAATATCCCGAACCCAGAGAACAGTCATGCCTGGGCGTTAAATGAGAAGGCCCAATAGTCCTTGGCCCAATCAAAAGTGTGTGTGTGTGACGTGCCAAAGGTATGCGGCCCATTGTGTACACCCAAAACTGAGTATGAGTTAATTGAATCAAGATGGTGGCCGACACTATAGATATCATCACACATGAGTCATAAATTGACAAGTTAAGGAACAAATCACTAGGCAATAAATGAAACCTGGTGATTCTTTTGATCATGGCCGACAACCTATATTCAAAATGTTATCTTATCGCTCCTCTTAGGTAATTTGATAAGACTAAATCAATTAACAAACAACAAATTCAATCACATGCTAAACCTATTCAAACTCTAATCATGGCGGTTCATCATCATTATCAGATAATCAACAACACTTAGTTCGAGTATAATGGATTCTTGACAGAGGTAGCACATGCAATCATTAGGCTCAATGGGACATTATTCAATTTGGTGGTTTTCTCGATAATATTCAACTTGAGGAAGTGATGTTGGTCCAATTAAACTAAAGTGGCGGCACATACATTGTTTTGCATCCAGTCCCAAACCCAACATGTATTACTCATGGACCTGTAACCCCCATATGGTCCAATTATCCGACCTACAATCCTCTCAAATGATGATACCCAAAGAAAGTAAACTATTGACTACAATTTGCTAGTGGGCAAGTTGAAGTTTGTTAAGTACTTAATGGCCGACAATTATTACATGCACCCAATTATCATTCGAAGTTAGTGGGCTGCCATTTCATTTATTAACACATGCAATCTAATTATACAATTCACAATCCTCCAATATAATTGGGTCGCACAACTGAAATAGACTAACACCAATCAAATATATTCACGCGATCTACTGTGTATCAAATGACTTTGTGCGAATAGAACTTTGAATTTTGCCAAGAGACGAAGGAGATTGATTGATATGCAACCCTAATTCATTATTCATTTAATTAAGTTCAACATCATCAATTGAACCACAGTTCCTCATACTTGACTTATCACTACATCACATACAATACATACAATCATCTGAACAACTAACAATGAAGACATACATTAACCCAGGAAATCAAACCTTGATTACATGCACATATCGACACCAATCAACACAAAGTAAAAGAAAGGAGAACACTCATCGGATGCATATTCAGAACAACATCATATAGCGTATTTATATAAACATATAAGTGAAACAGGGATAAAACACTAACCCGATGAACGAACAAGAAGTTCTAGAAGGTTAACGCACAAGGAGGAGGAGGGGGGGTCGCCAGTCGTCGATCAGGGAAAAAAAGATAGGGTTTGTTGTGGTGATAATGTGATATGTACATAGAGGTTACGTAACATCTTAATCAAGTGCTAAATAAGCTTAAGTGGGCCGGCAGTCCAAAGTATATAATGGGCCGAGATCCAGATGATGGGTGATTCAAGTTATGAATGTTGTGAACTTGTGATCCAATGAAGTGTGGTTATGTGGCCCAAATGTACACAGCCCAAATCGTATAGTTTTCTAAATCAGTTGTACGGCACGCACACTACACATACGTAATCATGTAAGGTTAATGTGACAACCCGAATTCCCGAGGTTAGTATTATCCTATTCCCCGACTCCTTTGTCGTATTTTCTTATCCTTGGAATCTTGTAAAATCTTTGTGCTAGTGGAAATATGTGGCAACTTGTTAATGATCCTCCGACCAAGACATCTTTCAACCGAAGATCCTTCGACCGAAGGATCCAACCTTCGACCAAATATAGGATCCTTCGACAGTCTCCAACCTTCGACCAAATGTAGGATCCTTCGACAGTCTTTCCAATGGGCTTGGCCCATTTCTGTGATATGTTATATATATGTGAATGCATGTAGGTCGATAGTTAACTTCTAAAAACCCTAGTTCCAGTGTGTGTGCGTGACGTAGCAGCCCCCCTGCTCGAAGATCTCATTCTGTAATCAAGATTCCGGTTAGTGTGATTCTTGTTTGTCTAGAGGATCAAAAACACTTGTGATTATTGGTTTAATTTTATGTAGTAACAGCCTGGTTCATGGATTGAATATATATATGCGATTAGGTCGTTACTGATTTTGCAAATGATTGTATTTGGTTTTCAATGTTGATCTTGTTTATAATGATGATGAACCGGTATGTCCTGTGCTAATGACGTTAGTGAATAATTCTGATATGATGAATGTATATGTGGATTAGATCGTTAGACATTGTGCGTTAAATCGTGGTGACTAGTTAGCATGGAAATTGGTTTTGATAAAAGTTGTTGTTAGACGGCATAACCTAAACTGTTGGGTCAAACTGATTAGACCTTGATACATGTTGACTGTACTGCTTGATGACCATTAGGGTTCCGTTTCGTAACTGATTGGTCGTATGGTAATTGCTGAATCATTAAGTAGATGATAACAGTTAGATCGCATGATTAGGGTTACTGTAACCGAAGGATACTGTAACTGATATATATCGAAAGATAACTGATGTGTCGAAACATAACCGTTGTATCGAAAGATAGCTGTGTGTCGAAACATAACCATTGTATCGAAAGATAGCTGTGTGTCGAAACATAACTGAGAACTGAAAGATAACTGTTGTAGTCGAAGGATAGCTAGCTTAGTCGAAAGGTGGCATATGGTTCGGAACATAATATTTGATTCGAAAGATAACTGTGATAACTGTTAGATCGAAGGATAACTGTGAACCGAGAGATATTATAGATTATGAACATACTTTGAATGATGGAATGTGTGCTTGACTAAATGGGTATGCCATGTCTAGTGATGAATGTTAGCTGATGATTTAATGTGAAATGATATGTGTTGGGCTCGTATACAAACTGATTGTTATGTGTAACTATCATAGGGTTTGGTAAATCACCGTTGTGAAACGAGTAATTAATCCTACCGAGCACACCAAGGTGAGTTCACTACATTCGAGCATGCGTCCCAGTGGTTGGGGACAGTCAGTGGGTATTCCATGGGGGGAATAAGTCTTTGGGTAAAAACGAGTATATTGGTTAATGATCTCACCTATCATCATTTGTAAGTCCCTCATCGGGTATTAGTTAGTAGCGCTACTTAGGTTTGGCACCCTCACCCCGTGCCTGTAGAGGACGGAGGTGAACTAATGACCCAGTCTGGCCCAGTACTAGATAGGAGTACGTGGGAAGGGCAGTCATGTATTTCAGGAGGCGTCCGTGTTTGGAAATGAGATATTAACAATATTACTTGCATTGGGTATTGAACTATTTTATATACAACGGGTAATCAAACGTTTTCTAAAACTGTGAACTCGCCGTCTGATACACGTGTTACATGCTCGCAGGTCCTTAGGTACTTGGAAAGCAGGAACTTGCTGGCTGGAGGGCGCGAGTGGTCATGGTTGCGTAGTCGAGTATTTATTAAACATTTATTTACTTTGGTGATATGAAACATATACTTTGTGATACGTTTACGCTTCCGCTGAATTGATGATTTCGAACAACTTGTGCTTGAATTTTATTAATGATAATTATGAAACTTTGTTTTGAACTTGTGATTCAATGTAATTGGTGGCTCACTGCTAGTGGTCACACGCCCAACAGGGACACTCCCTAGGTGGTAATTTGGGGGTGTGACAGTTTGGTATCAGAGCCACTGGTTATAGTGAATTGGTTATAAAAATGTTTTATAAAACCAGACTATAACTGAACTGATACGACATACTGATACGACATGGACCATGACACTCAGCTCCAGGCAGCAAGGTTCGTCTTTTGTTTACTATTGCATAACATAGTTAGTACATACTCATGATTAGTATCACACTCGAACGCACGCATGACATTACAATACGAATTGCTATGCTATCTGTCTATACTACGTGTTTTAAGAGTAGAACTCTTCTTGGGTTTACGTGCTCTATGTTGTGATATCGACGGTCGTACTGTATGAATTTGGGAAACCTTTTAAACACGAGTAGGGAGGAACTGAGATAAGCATGCAAATCAGGTTATTATTATGGGTGCACACATAATAACAACGTGAGGTGCATGTGAGTCCCAGTAAATCTCGACTAGTGTGAAAAAGGAATCCCGCGTTGTTAGTCAATGTTGTATTAGAACCTCGAAAAACTGTGAATACTATAACAATACTTGACATTCGCCTGAAATGGTCTGTTAATTTGTTACTTCTTCCCATGCTTATAGAATCATGAACGGACGTGGTGGAGGTCGTCGTGGTGGACGCGGTGGGCGTGGTGGAGGCCGTGGTGACGGACAAGGCGAAATTCATATGACTCAAGCTGAGCTAGAGGCATTACTCAATGCCCAGGTGGCTGCAGCCTTGGCAGCTTATCAGGCTGGTATGACATGTACCAGACATTCTTCCCTTTGAATCGTGAACTTGAGTCTTACTTGTTGGTTTATTTTCTTTCGTTAATAGGTCAGCCGGCGCCACAAAACCAGCCTCACCCACCGGTCTGCACTTTTAAAACTTTCATGGATTGCAAGCCACAGACCTTCAGTGGCACTGAAGGGGCTGTAGGACTTATACGCTGGTTCGAAAAGGCGGAGTCAGTGTTTGCGATATGTAACTGCCCAGTTGGGGATAGGGTAAAGTTTGCAGCAGGCACGCTTCAGGATGGTGCCTTGACCTGGTGGAATGCCCAGGTCCAACTGCTAGGTATTGAGGCGGCGAACGCCACTACGTGGGATGACTTCAAGGAACTGATGAGAGAGGAATACTGTCCTCGAGATGAAATAGCGAAGTTAGAGAATGAGTACTATCATCTGACAATGGTGGGATCTGAAATCGAGGCGTATGTGAAGCGGTCGTATGAGTTAGCTGATTTGTGTCCGAACTTGTCCCGACCCATGCGTCGAAGAATCGAGTTGTTTATTAAGGGGTTACCTCCACGGGTGAAGGGTTTAGTTACAGCAGCGAACCTCAATAACCTAACCCAGATTGTTAGATTGGCACATAAAATCGTTGACCAGGAGGTGGAGAGCGACTCATTGCCACCTCGTATTTCTAGCACTACCACAGCTGCCACTACTTCCACTGCATCTGCTGCAGATGGCAAACGTAAGTGGAACGATACGGACAAGGGGACCAACTCTACACAGCCTCAGAAGAAGACGGATACTGGCAGCACCCGCAGTTTCAGCCAGACAGCATCAGTAAATCAGAACTCGAGTAACAGATCAGGGCAGGGATCATATGCGGGGAAGCTACCCTTGTGCAGCAAGTGTGATCTTCATCACAAGGGGCAGTGTACTCGAGTTTGTTATCGGTGTAATCGACCGGGGCACAAGGCCAGGGATTGTAGGACCACACTTCCAGCTCAGCAGCAGCCAGTGCAGCAGGCGGGTAGGCAACAGCCTCAGCAAACTCAGGGTAATCAGAAAGGGTGTTATCAGTGTGGGGCCGAGGGGCACTTCAAGCGAGACTGCCCTCAGCTGAGACAGAACACAGGGGGTGGTAACGGGAATAACAATGCAGGGAACAATGGGGGTAATGTTGCGCGTGGGTGCGGGTTTGTGCTGGGAGCTGGGGAAGCGCGGAACGACGGCAACGTGGTTACTGGTACGTTTTCAGTAAACGGTGTTATTGCTTCTATTTTATTTGATTCTGGTGCCGACTGGAGTTACGTGTCTTTAGAGTTTAGCTCCCAATTAGGGTTAAGTCCTACACTTCTTGTAATGAAACACATAGTAGAAATCGCGAATGGTAAAACAATCGAAACTACGCATGTTCTATTTGGGTGTAAAATCGATCTTCTGGGTCAAGTTTTCGACATTGACTTGATTCCTATTACTCTTGGAAGCTTCGACGTGATCGTTGGTATGGACTGGTTGTCCAAGTATCAAGCAGAGATTCTCTGTAAGGAGAAGATCATACGTGTTCCCCTTCCCAGTGGGGAATTTCTATCAGTTCAAGGTCATCGCAGCGGGACCCCAGTTAGCATTGTTTCGGCAATGAAGGCTCAGAAGTATTTGCGTAAGGGCTATCCTGCTATATTAGCTCTTGTTACCGATTCATCGTCTGATGAAAGGAAGATCGAGGATCTTCCAGTTGTTCGGGAATATCCTGACGTATTTCCTGAAGAACTCCCTGGGTTACCTCCATATCGTCAGGTGGAATTCCAGATCGACCTCGCCCCAGCGGCAGCCCCAGTTGCTCGTGCTCCTTATCGTCTTGCGCCAGGAGAACTGCAGGAATTATCAAACCAACTCCAAGAGCTGTTGGATAGGGGTTTCATCCGACCTAGCTCTTCCCCCTGGGGAGCCCCAGTCTTACTTGTAAAGAAGAAGGACGGGTCCTTACGAATGTGTATAGATTATCGCGAGCTCAACAAGATGACGATCAAAAACCGTTATCCTTTGCCTCGTATTGACGACCTGTTTGACCAGTTACAAGGGTCGAGCTTTTACTCTAAGATCGACTTAAGGTCTGGTTATCATCAAGTGCGGGTCAGAGAGGAAGACGTTCCCAAAACCGCGTTTCGGACGCGATACGGTCACTATGAATTCTTGGTTATGCCATTCGGGTTAACCAACGCACCAGCGGTTTTCATGGACCTCATGAACCGCGTGTGCAAGCCATACCTTGACGACTTCGTTATCGTTTTTATTGACGACATTCTAATTTACTCCAAGAACAAGGAGGATCATGAGCGGCACCTACGCCTTATCCTAGAACTCCTGAGGAGGGAGCAGTTGTACGCAAAGTTTTCTAAGTGTGATTTTTGGATACGGGAGGTACATTTTCTGGGGCATATAGTCAATGAGGTAGGCATACATGTGGATCCTGCCAAAGTTGACGCCATTAGAAATTGGGCGGCACCAAAGAACCCTTCGGAGGTGCGGCAATTTCTCGGTCTAGCAGGGTATTATCGCCGTTTCATTCAGAACTTCTCAAAGATTGCACAGCCACTCACCTCGTTAACACAGAAGAAAGTAGTTTACTCTTGGGGGACGAAGCAGGAGGATGCTTTTCAACTTTTGAAACAAAGGTTATGCAGCGCGCCAATCTTATCTCTGCCAGATGGTACTGAGGATTTTGTAGTTTATTGTGATGCTTCGATTCAGGGTCTCGGTTGCGTGTTGATGCAACGCGAGAAGGTGATAGCCTACGCCTCTCGACAATTGAAAGTTCACGAGAAAAACTATACGACACACGACTTGGAGTTAGGAGCAGTGGTGTTTGCCCTGAAAATTTGGAGACACTATCTATATGGCATGAAATGCACCATCTATACCGACCACAAGAGCCTTCAGCACATTTTTGACCAAAAAGAATTGAATATGCGACAGCGTCGCTGGGTAGAGTTGTTCAATGATTACGAGTGTGCCATCAAATACCACCCAGGTAAAGCTAACGTGGTAGCTGATGCACTCAGCCGCAAAGAGACAAAACCTAAACGTGTTCGCGCACTACAACTCACTATTCATTCCAACCTTCCTGATAAAATTCGTACGGCTCAGACTGAGGCATTGAAGGAAGAGAACATCGAAGCTGAGGGTTTACGCGGTATGGAAAAGCAGCTTGAACAGAAATCTGATGGTATTTACTACATCATGGAAAGAGTATGGGTTCCTCTGTTTGGTGATCTTAGAGAACTTGTGATGGATGAAGCACACAAGTCACGATATTCTATTCACCCGGGATCGGACAAGATGTATCACGATCTTAAGGTTATGTATTGGTGGCCGAATATGAAAGCCCTCATAGCCACATATGTGAGTAAATGCTTAACTTGTGCTAGAGTTAAAGCGGAACACCAGAAGCCTTCGGGTCTACTACAGCAGCCAGAAATACCTAAGTGGAAGTGGGAACAGATCGCTATGGATTTCGTTACTGGATTACCAAGAACTCAGGCTGGAAACGACACTATATGGGTGATTGTTGATCGACTCACGAAATCGGCACATTTTCTAGCAATCAAGGAAACAGATAAGTTTTCGCAGCTTGCAGCAGTATATCTTAAGGAGGTAGTTGCTCGGCACGGAGTGCCAACTTCTATCATCTCAGATCGAGATCCGCGCTTTACTTCTGAATTATGGCAGTCTATGCACAAATTGTTCGGTTCGAAACTTGATATGAGCACCGCTTACCACCCACAGACGGATGGTCAGAGTGAGCGCACTATTCAGACACTTGAAGACATGCTGCGGGCATGTGTGATCGATTTTGGGAAGGGATGGGAAAGACACTTGCCGTTAATAGAGTTCTCCTACAACAACAGCTACCACACAAGTATTCAGGCAGCTCCGTTCGAAGCATTGTATGGGCGGAAATGTCGTTCTCCTCTCTGTTGGGCGGAAGTAGGTGACAGTCAACTCACAGGTCCTGAATTCATTCTAGAAGCTTCACAAAGTATAGCTCGGATAAGGGATCGAATGGCAGCAGCGCGTGATCGCCAGAAAAGTTATGCTAACAAGCGTAGAAAGCCTTTGGAGTTCGAAGTTAATGATCGGGTCATGTTGAAAGTTTCACCGTGGAAGGGCGTTGTACGCTTTGGGAAGCGTGGCAAGCTTAATCCACGTTACATTGGGCCATTCAAAATTCTTGAGCGGATCGGTAAAGTCGCTTACAGACTCGAGTTACCTGCGGAATTAGGTAATGTTCACAATGTCTTTCACGTTTCGCAACTAAAGAAGTGTCTGGTTGATGAGACACTGGTCGTGCCATTTCAAGAGCTCAAGTTAGATGACAAGCTGCAGTTTGTCGAAGAGCCTATTGAAATCATGGATCGGGAGGTCAAGGTGCGTAAACACAGTCGAATTCCGATTGTTAGGGTTCGTTGGAATTCAAGGCGTGGACCGGAGTTCACGTGGGAACGCGAGGATCAGATGAAACTAAAGTACCCTCACCTCTTTCCCAACGACAAGGCAGAGTCAAGCAAAACTAGTGAATCTCGGGACGAGATTCCCCTTCAAGTTGGGGATGATGTAACACCTGAGGAAAATCCGCAACGATCTTGAATTGTCACTTCACTCTCTCGTACCTACTTGCCAAATTTCGGGACGAAATTTCCTTCAAGTTGGGGATGATGTGACAACCCGAATTCCCGAGGTTAGTATTATCCTATTCCCCGACTCCTTTGTCGTATTTTCTTATCCTTGGAATCTTGTAAAATCTTTGTGCTAGTGGAAATATGTGGCAACTTGTTAATGATCCTCCGACCAAGACATCTTTCAACCGAAGATCCTTCGACCGAAGGATCCAACCTTCGACCAAATATAGGATCCTTCGACAGTCTCCAACCTTCGACCAAATGTAGGATCCTTCGACAGTCTTTCCAATGGGCTTGGCCCATTTCTGTGATATGTTATATATATGTGAATGCATGTAGGTCGATAGTTAACTTCTAAAAACCCTAGTTCCAGTGTGTGTGCGTGACATAGCAGCCCCCCTGCTCGAAGATCTCATTCTGTAATCAAGATTCCGGTTAGTGTGATTCTTGTTTGTCTAGAGGATCAAAAACACTTGTGATTATTGGTTTAATTTTATGTAGTAACAGCCTGGTTCATGGATTGAATATATATATGCGATTAGGTCGTTACTGATTTTGCAAATGATTGTATTTGGTTTTCAATGTTGATCTTGTTTATAATGATGATGAACCGGTATGTCCTGTGCTAATGACGTTAGTGAATAATTCTGATATGATGAATGTATATGTGGATTAGATCGTTAGACATTGTGCGTTAAATCGTGGTGACTAGTTAGCATGGAAATTGGTTTTGATAAAAGTTGTTGTTAGACGGCATAACCTAAACCGTTGGGTCAAACTGATTAGACCTTGATACATGTTGACTGTACTGCTTGATGACCATTAGGGTTCCGTTTCGTAACTGATTGGTCGTATGGTAATTGCTGAATCATTAACTAGATGATAACAGTTAGATCGCATGATTAGGGTTACTGTAACCGAAGGATACTGTAACTGATATATATCGAAAGATAACTGATGTGTCGAAACATAACCGTTGTATCGAAAGATAGCTGTGTGTCGAAACATAACCATTGTATCGAAAGATAGCTGTGTGTCGAAACATAACTGAGAACTGAAAGATAACTGTTGTAGTCGAAGGATAGCTAGCTTAGTCGAAAGGTGGCATATGGTTCGGAACATAATATTTGATTCGAAAGATAACTGTGATAACTGTTAGATCGAATGATAACTGTGAACCGAGAGATATTATAGATTATGAACATACTTTGAATGATGGAATGTGTGCTTGACTAAATGGGTATGCCATGTCTAGTGATGAATGTTAGCTGATGATTTAATGTGAAATGATATGTGTTGGGCTCGTATACAAACTGATTGTTATGTGTAACTATCATAGGGTTTGGTAAATCACCGTTGTGAAACGAGTAATTAATCCTACCGAGCACACCAAGGTGAGTTCACTACATTCGAGCATGCGTCCCAGTGGTTGGGGACAGTCAGTGGGTATTCCATGGGGGGAATAAGTCTTTGGGTAAAAACGAGTATATTGGTTAATGATCTCACCTATCATCATTTGTAAGTCCCTCATCGGGTATTAGTTAGTAGCGCTACTTAGGTTTGGCACCCTCACCCCGTGCCTGTAGAGGACGGAGGTGAACTAATGACCCAGTCTGGCCCAGTACTAGATAGGAGTACGTGGGAAGGGCAGTCATGTATTTCAGGAGCCGTCCGTGTTTGGAAATGAGATATTAACAATATTACTTGCATTGGGTATTGAACTATTTTATATACAACGGGTAATCAAACGTTTTCTAAAACTGTGAACTCGCCAGCTTTGTCTGATACACGTGTTACATGCTCGCAGGTCCTTAGGTACTTGGAAAGCAGGAACTTGCTGGCTGGAGGGCGCGAGTGGTCATGGTTGCATAGTCGAGTATTTATTAAACATTTATTTACTTTGGTGATATGAAACATATACTTTGTGATACGTTTACGCTTCCGCTGAATTGATGATTTCGAACAACTTGTGCTTGAATTTTATTAATGATAATTATGAAACTTTGTTTTGAACTTGTGATTCAATGTAATTGGTGGCTCACTGCTAGTGGTCACACGCCCAACAGGGACACTCCCTAGGTGGTAATTTGGGGGTGTGACAGTTAATTAGTTACACGTACATAATCACAAATAATTAATCAGTTAAACATACGAAATCATGTAATCGTTTAGTGGTGCACGAGATAGGCAGATAAACATAGAAGCATACGCTAAAAGTTGTGGGATTTCAAGCAATGTTAGCCTTAATTATCCGGGTTATCACAATAGTGGTCAATTTTGATAAAATGGGTTGCCCTTGGAAAGTCCAACATCCCATTTTTTTAAGATGATTGTTTTGTAGGCTTGCATAAGGTGCAATGGTCTCATGTCTCCCCATACTCTCTGTACATCACATCATATATTTTGGCTCAAGTATTCTAATTTCTAAGATAATGGTCTTCTCACATGTCATTCAGTGAAACTAACTCACATTATTTGTTAGTCTTTTATATTGTAATTTATTATATAATAAGTTCTTTTAATATATGATACATAAAAAAAAAAGAATATCATGTTTGAGCTTCAAGTGGATCTGTGTCATCCAACCATGGCAGAATTGTTATAAAGTCAAAAACTAGTTACGTTACAAAACTATAAATAATCAACATGTTTATGCATAAGGTTGTTGTATTGTTAGCCTTGGGATTTAAAAAAAAAAATCATTTCTAACCTTAAAATTTCAATCCTTCACAATTTAAGTCTGAATATTCAATCTTTAGTAATTTAGCCCCTTTAATTAATTTGATTTTTCACTTCTAAATGAAAGCAACTGAATGTATCACCGGAATTCTAATGGATAGTCCACAAATCTCATTACTAACTTTCCAAATATACCTTATTTTTCAACATACGCTTCAAAAGAAAACCCTAATTCCCTGTCGAGCACGACGATTAAGATCCCTCCAACACTTTCGATCAACAAACATCGGATTGGAAGACATTAAATCGACGGTAATATCTAATACGTGCTTCGATTATTCTTCTTTGTTGTTACATTCGCCTAATTTCGTCAATGTTCTGATTTTTTTCGATTGTTCTTATTTTGTTAGCAGTTCAATGATTGTTAGTTGATGATTGATCTATGTATTCGATTTAGTATTCTCTGATTTACTTTTGTTTTTGTACTGATTTTGGATATATATATATATATATATATATATATATATATATATATATATATAGGGAATGGTTTAAATGAGAACCCTAAATATTGTGAGAACCGTGAGAACAAATGAAAAAATCATGAGAACTTGGTCAAAAGTAATTCAAATTCAAAATTTTTTTCTACACTTATCATTATTATTCGAATACAATGTTAGAAATTTAAATTACACGTTTAAATTTACGTGAATTCGTAAATAAAGAAAATTTACACATGTGTAAGTTTGCCATTTACACATGTATAAATCTGTTGTATTTACACATGTGTAAAAAATCTAAAAAGAGTGATTTTGAAAGAAGAAATGAATTATTTGATGTTGTAAATTCTTTTTTGATGTTGTATCTTAATTACAATGAGGTTTGTATTAAAAAAAATTGGTTTTGATTGGTTTTTTCGTTCGTTCTCACGGTTCTCGCAATATATAGCGTTCTCAAGATAACCCTCCCTATATATATAGGGCCAGGATCATTTCAGAACCATAAATATTTACAGAACTCGTAGAACTCCTAATAAACAATCTTTTTATTTATATATTTTTATGTTTAGGATAATTTTATCATTTATTATGTGTATTTTTACAATTACATACATGTTCAGAGTAATTTTATCATTTATGATGTGTATTTTTACAATTACATACATGTTCAGAGTAATTTTATCATTTATATGTAATTTTATAATTACACATATGTAAACTAGTTTTTTTTACATATATGTAACTAGTTATGACACATATATATAGTTTTGGCAATTAAACATATGAGAACTACTTTTAACATTTATGTAATCAAAGAAATACGTATAATAGATAATAAAAAGATCATAAATACCAAAACTTATATATAAAATGATTGTTTATTAGAAGTTCTGAAAGTTCTGTAGTTCTTTAGAGTTCTGAAATAAACTCAACCCTATATATATATATATATATATATATATATATATATATATAGGGTTGAGTTTATTTCAGTATATATATATATATATATATATATATATATATATACTGAAATAAACTCAACCCTATATATATATATATATATATATGTGTGTGTATAGTAGGGATACTAAGAGAAGTCCACCCTATTTAAGAAACTTGAGAAGCAATATGGACAACAAATTTTCCATAAGCAAAAATGCAAAAGAAAAGGTGAAAAAATGCAATATTTATTTTTGGAAAAACCGGAGCTTTTTCTTTTAGGTTTTAATTTTTTATTTTTTTTCAATTTTTTTTTTGAGATTTATACACATGTGTATAGTGTTAATCTTTTAACTATACATATATGTATATTATCAATTATACATATATGTATATACATGTTTAAAATTGAAAAATATGTGTTATAAACCCTAAACCTTAAATCTTAAACACTAAAGCTAAACCTTAATGCTAAACCTTAAACCCTAATTCTAAACCCTAAAGCTAAACCCTAATGCTAAACCTTAAAGCTAAAGCTAAACCCTTAATGCTAAACCCTATGCAAACCCTAAAGCTAAAGTTAAACACAAAAGTTAAAGCTAAACCCTAATGCTAAACCCAAAAGCTAAACCCTAAATACTATTGCTAAACCTAATGCTAAACCCTAAAGCTAAACCCTAAACCCTAAGGCTAAACCCTAAATACTAATACTAAACCCTAAATAACACTTATTTTTCAATTTTAAACATGTATATACATCTATGTATGTTTGACAGTATACACATATATATAGTTAAAAGATTAACAATATACACATATGTATAAATCTCAGAAAAAAAATTAAAAACTAAAACCTAAAAGAAAAACCTCCGATTTTCCAAAAAAAAAAAAAAAAATTCGTTTTTTTACATTTTTTTTGCACGTTTTTGCTTAGGGAAAATGTGTGGTCCAGAATGCTTGTCAAGTTTCTCAATTAGTCTACTACTTCTCACATGATCCTTATCCTATACATATGTATATATATATATATATATATATATATATATATATATATATATATATATATATATATATATATATATAGGTTGTGGTTCTAGAGTGAACACTAATGTATTTGCGAACTGAGTGAACAAATCTTGGCCATTGATCTACACACGTGTATGGCCAGGATCTCATCATCAAATCGTAAAATACACTAGTGTATTTCAACATCAAATCCTATCGATTGATCTATACACGTGTATGGCCAGGATTAGTTCACTCAGTTCGCAAGTTACACTAGTGTTCACTCTTGAACCTAATCCTATATATGTATGTATGTATGTATGTATGTATGTATGTATGTATGTATGTATGTATGTATGTATGTATGTATGTATGTATGTATGTATGTATGTATGTATGTATGTATGTATGTATGTATGTATGTATGTATGTATGTATGTATGTATGTATGTATGTATGTATGTATGTATGTATGTATGTATGTATGTATGTATGTATGTACGTACGTACGTACGTATGTATGTATGTCACGTACGTACGTACGTACGTACGTACGTATGTATGTATGTACGTATGTATGTATGTATGTACGTATGTATGTATGTATGTATGTACGTATGTATGTATGTTATGTATGTATGTATGTACGTATGTATGTATGTACGTAGGTACGTAGGTACGTAGGTACGTAGGTACGTAGGTACGTAGGTACGTATGTATGTACGTATGTATGTACGTATGTAAGTACGTACGTAAGTACGTACATACGTACGTATGTATGTACGTACGTACGTACGTATGTATGTATGTATGTATGTATCTATGTATGTACGGTTTCATCCGATTTTGGTTAATGGTTGAATGTTGTTTAGCAACCGGAGATCTTCTTGATGACGTAGCTGCTTCTGCTTCTGCTTCTGAAATGCATTATGGGGTATTTAGATTAAATCTTTATTTCCCGTCTTGTAGCTTGCATTATGTTATGTTTTTGTATACTTTTATTTTCTCCAAACCAGTTAGTCTGTTTTGTTTGATTTGTTCTCGAAGATGTAAACAAGAAGACGTTGAGAAAACATGTATTTTAGGTATTGAAACATGGTTTAATAATGATTTTATTGTTAAGACGTTAAAATCTATTCTAATAATAGCTTTAGTCATTAAAAAATATGTTACAATCAGAATTTTGACCTTAGTATGATTTGATATATTATATCTTAAAGTAAACCTTATTGTGGCCATTCGATCTTCTAGCTCTACTTAAAGTATTTAGAACACTGGTGATTTGTGGTTGCGTTTTGTAGGATGATGTGCAACTCGAAGATGTTGAAATTCAGCTCGAACCCTTCAATCTTGAACAAGAAAGGAATGAAGGTTATTTTGACCAGACAGGACAGGAATGAAGGT